>NC_042970.1:74409228-74521728 GCF_901001165.1 Salmo trutta | reverse complement strand
ATTATTATTACACTGTAGGAGTATGATTATTATTACACTGTGGTAGTGTGATTATTATTACACTGTGGTAGTATGATTATTATTACACTGTGGTGGTATGATTATTATTACACTGTGGTAGTGTGATTATTATTACACTGTGGTAGTGTGATTATTATTACACTGTAGGAGTATGATTATTATTACACTGTGGTAGTGTGATTATTATTGCCCCCTGCAGTGAGGAAGGGATTTAAAGGCAGTAATTTGTTTAGTCGCTCCATTCTAAACATTATATAAAAAACAAGAACATCGCCAAACATCGGAAGCTGCTCTGATTGAATGTTGTTCCAATGTTATCATCTTGTGACAGACATCTACGGTATCGTCATCCACATCATCTTTCAGGCCCAATAAGGACAAATGAGTTGGGTGAGAAATCAAGCACGTGTCACATCTCTGCTTCTGGTGTCACACATACACAAACACACACACACACACCCTAGCTTTGATCTCTGCACTTTGATCTCTGTGACTCCGTTTACATGACCAACCGGAAATGCAGGGTGACTCACTCTGTGGTGTGTGTGTGTGTGTGTATGTGTGTGTGTGTGTGTGTGTGTGTGTGTGTGTGTGTGTGTGTGTGTGTGTGTGTGTGTGTGTGTGTGTGTGTGTGTGTGTGTGTGTGTGTGTGTGTGTGTGTGTGTGTGTGTGTGTGTGTGGCACCACTGCCAGCCTCATAGACGCCACATCGCTAATAGCCAGGAATTATTTGTAATGTCTGAGAAAACCAAGTACCCAAAACATACTGTCTCCATGCACTTTCTCTGTGAAGAAGAAATTTGGGCCAACAGATTGTGTCCCCAATGGAACCCTATTCTCTATACCATTGAGTCCCAACTCCGCTCCTCAAGTACCCTGGACAAACATACCTGATTCAACTCATTGAGGGATTGATGATGAGTTGACAAGTTTAATCAGGTGTGCTTGTCCAGGGCCACAATCAGAATGTGTGCTGTTGGGGAACTGGAGATGGAAACCACTGCCCTATGTATGAACTACTTTTGGGCCCTATGGGCGCTGGTCAAAAGTAGTGCACTACATAGGGAGTAGGGTGCCATTTGGGACACAAACAGTTTTTCTGTTTATGTCAGCCAGTCAGCCAGGCAGAACCACAGTGATGTAACATGATGACGCCCCCATTGTGCAGCGACTGGGTGACGTTTTGGAAGGGCTTCATCATTTTGCTTAGGGTCATTGGAATGGGTCATTTCCTGTGACGTCATCGTGCCAATTTGGCTCATCGTGGTCACAATGGCATCACACCACACAGACACATGCATGCACACACACACCCTGCCATCTTACACAGTCTCAGGCCTGTCATCCCTGTCTTTTCATCTTTCATCGGGAAAGACTTTCTGTTCCCACTCTTTTTGTCTTCTTTTCTTTCTTGTGTATTTCACAAGCTTTATAATAATAATAATAATAATACATTTAATTTGGAAGAACACCTAAAGCACTTTTCTCAGACCCAAGGCGGATTAAAAAAAATAAATAATAATAATAATAATAATAAATAAAAACAATCACCAACACAAAACAAAGAACACAGACAACAATCAAAGCTGTATACAGGTGTGGTCAGATCTGGAGGGCATGAGAACAGAATTAGCAGAGGTCTTTGAAAGCTTTTTTGAACAGCATGGTCTTGAGCTGTTTCTTAAAGGAGGCCAGAGACTCTGCAGCTCTAATAGTGTCTGGAAGAGACTCTGCAGCCCTAATCGTGTCTGGAAGAGACTCTGCAGCCCTAATAGTGTCTGGAAGAGACTCTTCAGCCCTAATAGTGTCTGGAAGAGACTCTGCAGCCCTAATAGTGTCTGGAGGAGATTCTGCAGCCCCAATAGTGTCTGGAAGAGACTCTGCAGCCCTAATCGTGTCTGGAAGAGACTCTGCAGCCCTAATAGTGTCTGGAGGAGACTCTGCAGCCCTAATCGTGTCTGGAAGAGACTCTGCAGCCCTAATAGTGTCTGGAAGAGACTCTGCAGCCCTAATAGTGTCTGGAGGAGATTCTGCAGCCCCAATAGTGTCTGGAAGAGACTCTGCAGCCCTAATCGTGTCTGGAAGAGACTCTGCAGCCCTAATAGTGTCTGGAGGAGACTCTGCAGCCCTAATCGTGTCTGGAAGAGACTCTGCAGCCCTAATAGTGTCTGGAAGAGACTCTGCAGCCCTAATAGTGTCTGGAGGAGACTCTGCAGCCCTAATAGTGTCTGGAGGAGACTCTGCAGCCCGAATAGTGTCTGGAAGAGACTCTGCAGCCCTAATAGTGTCTGGAAGAGACTCTGCAGCCCTAATAGTGTCTGGAAGAGACTCTGCAGCCCTAATCGTGTCTGGAGGAGACTCTGCAGCCCTAATAGTGTCTGGAAGAGACTCTGCAGCCCTAATAGTGTCTGGAAGAGACTCTGCAGCCCTAATAGTGTCTGGAAGAGACTCTGCAGCCCTAATCGTGTCTGGAAGAGACTCTGCAGCCCTAATAGTGTCTGGAGGAGACTCTGCAGCCCTAATAGTGTCTGGAGGAGATTCTGCAGCCCTAATCGTGTCTGGAAGAGACTCTGCAGCCCTAATCGTGTCTGGAAGAGACTCTGCAGCCCTAATAGTGTCTGGAAGAGACTCTGCAGCCCTAATCGTGTTTGGAAGAGACACTGCAGCCCTAATCGTGTCTGGAAGAGACTCTGCAGCCCTAATCGTGTCTGGAAGAGACTCTGCAGCCCTAGTCGTGTCTGGAAGAGACTCTGCAGCCCTAATCGTGTCTGGAAGAGACTCTGCAGCTCTAATCGTGTCTGGAAGAGACTCTGCAGCCCTAATAGTGTCTGGAAGAGACACTGCAGCCCTAATCGTGTCTGGAAGAGACTCTGCAGCCCTAATCGTGCCTGCAAGTGACTCTGCAGCCCTAATAGTGTCTGGAAGAGACTCTGCAGCCGTAATAGTGTCTGGAAGAGACTCTGCAGCCCTAATCGTGCCTGGAAGAGACTCTGCAGCCCTAATAGTGTCTGGAAGAGACTCTGCAGCCCTAATAGTGTCTGGAGGAGACTCTGCAGCCCTAATAGTGTCTGGAGGAGACTCTGCAGCCCTAATCGTGTCTGGAGGAGACTCTGCAGCCCTAATCGTGTCTGGAGGAGACTCTGCAGCCCTAATCGTGTCTGGAGGAGACTCTGCAGCCCTAATCGTGTCTGGAGGAGACTCTGCAGCCCTAATAGTGTCTGGAGGAGACTCTGCAGCCCTAATCGTGTCTGGAAGAGAGTCTGCAGCCCTAATCGTGTCTGGAAGAGACTCTGCAGCCCTAATCGTGTCTGGAAGAGACTCTGCAGCCCTAATAGTATCTGGAAGAGACTCTGCAGCCCTAATAGTGTCTGGAAGAGACTCTGCAGGCCTAATAGTGTCTGGAAGAGACTCTGCAACCCTAATAGTGTCTGGAGGAGACTCTGCAGCCCTAATAGTGTCTGGAGGAGACTCTGCAGCCCTAATCGTGTCTGGAAGAGCGTCTGCAGCCCTAATCGTGTCTGGAAGAGACTCTGCAGCCCTAATCGTGTCTGGAAGAGACTCTGCAGCCCTAATCGTGTCTGGGAGAGACTCTGCAGCCCTAATCGTGTCTGGAAAAGACTCTGCAGCCCTAATAGTATCTGGAAGAGACTCTGCAGCCCTAATAGTGTCTGGAAAAAACTCTGCAGGCCTAATAGTGTCTGGAAGAGACTCTGCAGCCCTAATCGTGTCTGGAAGAGACTCTGCAGCCCTAATCGTGTCTGGAAGAGACACTGCAGCCCTAATCGTGTCTGGAAGAGACTCTGCAGCCCTAATCGTGTCTGGAAGAGACTCTGCAGCCCAAATCGTGTCTGGAAGAGAGTCTGCAGCCCTAATCGTGTCTGGAAGAGACACTGCAGCCCTAATAGTGTCTGGAAGAGACTCTGCAGCCCTAATAGCGTCTGGAAGAGACTCTGCAGCCCTAATCGTGTCTGGAAGAGACTCTGCAGCCCTAATAGCGTCTGGAAGAGACTCTGCAGCCCTAATCGTGTCTGGAAGAGACTCTGCAGCCCTAATAGCGTCTGGAGGAGACTCTGCAGCTCTAATAGTGTCTGGATGAGACTCTGCAGCCCTAATCGTGTCTGGAAGAGACTCTGCAGCCCTAATCGTGTCTGGAAGAGACTCTGCAGCCCTAATCGTGTCTGGAAGAGACTCTGCAGCCCTAATCGTGTCTGGAAGAGACACTGCAGCCCTAATAGTGTCTGGAAGAGACTCTGCAGACCTAATCGTGTCTGGAAGAGACACTGCAGCCCTAATAGTGTCTGGAGGAGACTCTGCAGCCCTAATAGTGTCTGGAGGAGACTCTGCAGCCCTAATCGTGTCTGGAAGAGACTCTGCAGCCCTAATAGTGTCTGGAAGAGACTCTGCAGCCCTAATAGTGTCTGGAGGAGACTCTGCAGCCCTAATCGTGTCTGGAGGAGACTCTGCAGCCCTAATCGTGTCTGGAGGAGACTCTGCAGCCCTAATCGTGTCTGGAGGAGACTCTGCAGCCCTAATCGTGTCTGGAGGAGACTCTGCAGCCCTAATAGTGTCTGGAGGAGACTCTGCAGCCCTAATCGTGTCTGGAAGAGAGTCTGCAGCCCTAATCATGTCTGGAAGAGACTCTGCAGCCCTAATCGTGTCTGGAAGAGACTCTGCAGCCCTAATAGTATCTGGAAGAGACTCTGCAGCCCTAATAGTGTCTGGAAGAGACTCTGCAGGCCTAATAGTGTCTGGAAGAGACTCTGCAGCCCTAATAGTGTCTGGAGGAGACTCTGCAGCCCTAATAGTGTCTGGAGGAGACTCTGCAGCCCTAATCGTGTCTGGAAGAGCGTCTGCAGCCCTAATCGTGTCTGGAAGAGACTCTGCAGCCCTAATCGTGTCTGGAAGAGACTCTGCAGCCCTAATCGTGTCTGGGAGAGACTCTGCAGCCCTAATCGTGTCTGGAAAAGACTCTGCAGCCCTAATAGTATCTGGAAGAGACTCTGCAACCCTAATAGTGTCTGGAAAAAACTCTGCAGGCCTAATAGTGTCTGGAAGAGACTCTGCAGCCCTAATCGTGTCTGGAAGAGACTCTGCAGCCCTAATCAAGTCTGGAAGAGACACTGCAGCCCTAATCGTGTCTGGAAGAGACTCTGCAGCCCTAATCGTGTCTGGAAGAGACTCTGCAGCCCAAAATCGTGTCTGGAAGAGAGTCTGCAGCCCTAATCGTGTCTGGAAGAGACACTGCAGCCCTAATAGTGTCTGGAAGAGACTCTGCAGCCCTAATAGCGTCTGGAAGAGACTCTGCAGCCCTAATCGTGTCTGGAAGAGACTCTGCAGCCCTAATAGCGTCTGGAAGAGACTCTGCAGCCCTAATCGTGTCTGGAAGAGACTCTGCAGCCCTAATAGTGTCTGGAGGAGACTCTGCAGCTCTAATAGTGTCTGGATGAGACTCTGCAGCCCTAATCGTGTCTGGAAGAGACTCTGCAGCCCTAATCGTGTCTGGAAGAGACTCTGCAGCCCTAATCGTGTCTGGAAGAGACTCTGCAGCCCTAATCGTGTCTGGAAGAGACTCTGCAGCCCTAATAGCGTCTGGAAGAGACTCTGCAGCCCTAATAGTGTCTGGAAGAGACTCTGCAGCCCTAATAGCGTCTGGAAGAGACTCTGCAGCCCTAATCGTGTCTGGAAGAGACTCCACAGCCCTAATCGTGTCTGGAATAGACTCTGCAGCCCTAATCGTGTCTGGAAGAGACACTGCAGCCCTAATCGTGTCTGGAAGAGACTCTGCAGCCCTAATCGTGTCTGGAAGAGACTCTGCAGCCCTAATCGTGTCTGGAAGAGACTCTGCAGCCCTAATCGTGTCTGGAAGAGACTCTGCAGCCCTAATCGTGCCTGCAAGTGACTCTGCAGCCCTAATAGTGTCTGGAAGAGACTCTGCAGCCGTAATAGTGTCTGGAAGAGACACTGCAGCCCTAATCGTGTCTGGAAGAGACTCTGCAGCCCTAATCGTGCCTGCAAGTGACTCTGCAGCCCTAATAGTGTCTGGAAGAGACTCTGCAGCCGTAATAGTGTCTGGAAGAGACTCTGCAGCCCTAATCGTGCCTGGAAGAGACTCTGCAGCCCTAATAGTGTCTGGAAGAGACTCTGCAGCCCTAATAGTGTCTGGAGGAGACTCTGCAGCCCTAATCGTGTCTGGAGGAGACTCTGCAGCCCTAATCGTGTCTGGAGGAGACTCTGCAGCCCTAATCGTGTCTGGAGGAGACTCTGCAGCCCTAATAGTGTCTGGAGGAGACTCTGCAGCCCTAATCGTGTCTGGAAGAGAGTCTGCAGCCCTAATCATGTCTGGAAGAGACTCTGCAGCCCTAATCGTGTCTGGAAGAGACTCTGCAGCCCTAATCGTGTCTGGAAGAGACTCTGCAGCCCTAATCGTGTCTGGAAGAGACTCTGCAGCCCTAATAGTGTCTGGAAGAGACTCTGCAGCCCTAATAGTGTCTGGAAGAGACTCTGCAGCCCTAATAGCGTCTGGAGGAGACTCTGCAGCCCTAATCGTGTCTGGAAGAGACTCTGCAGCCCTAATCGTGTCTGGAAGAGACACTGCAGCCCTAATCGTGTCTGGAAGAGACTGCAGCCCTAATCGTGTCTGGAAGAGAGTCTGCAGCCCTAATCGTGTCTGGAAGAGACTCTGCAGCCCTAATCGTGTCTGGAAGAGACTCTGCAGCCCTAATCGTGTCTGGAAGAGACTCTGCAGCCCTAATCGTGTCTGGAAGAGACTCTGCAGCCCTAATAGTGTCTGGAAGAGACTCTGCAGCCCTAATAGTGTCTGGAAGAGACTGCAGCCCTAATCGTGTCTGGAAGAGACTCTGCAGCCCTAATCGTGTCTGGAAGAGACTCTGCAGCCCTAATTGTGTCTGGAAGTGCATTCAACAGCCCTAATAGCGTCTGGAAGAGACTCTGCAGCCCTAATAGTGTCTGGAAGTGCGTTCGACAGCCGCAGAGCCACTCAACTGAAAGCCCTGTCACCCATAGTTTTTAATCTGCTGCAGGGCTGCTGAAGGGAGACTGACCTGGGGGAGAGAAGGCTGCTGAAGGGAGAAGGACCTAGAGGAGAGAAGGCTGCTGAAGGGAGAAGGACCTGGAGGAGAGAAGGATGCTGAAGGGAGACGGACCTGGAGGAGAGAAGGATGCTGAAGGGAGAAGGACCTGGGGGAGAGAAGGCTGCTGAAGGGAGAAGGACCTGGGGGAGAGAAGGCTGCTGGAGGGAGAAGGACCTGGAGGAGAGAAGGATGCTGAAGGGAGAAGGACCTGGAGGAGAGAAGGCTGCTGAAGGGAGAAGGACCTGGGGGAGAGAAGGCTGCTGGAGGGAGACTGACCTGGGGGAGAGAAGGCTGCTGAAGGGAGACTGACCTGGGGGAGAGAAGGCTGCTGGAGGGAGAAGGACCTGGAGGAGAGAAGGCTGCTGGAGGGAGACAGACCTGGAGGAGAGAAGGCTGCTGGAGGGAGACTGACCTGGGGGAGAGAAGGCTGCTGGAGGGAGACTGACCTGGGGGAGAGAAGGCTGCTGAAGGGAGACTGACCTGGGGGAGAGAAGGCTGCTGGAGGGAGACAGACCTGGAGGAGAGAAGGCTGCTGGAGGGAGACAGACCTGGAGGAGAGAAGGCTGCTGGAGGGAGACTGACCTGGGGGAGAGAAGGCTGCTGGAGGGAGACTGACCTGGGGGAGAGAAGGCTGCTGAAGGGAGACTGACCTGGGGGAGAGAAGGCTGCTGAAGGGAGACAGACCTGGAGGACTCACTTCTGACTCACTGTTGCTGGATTATGTATTAATGTGTGTGTGTGTGTGTGTGTGTGTGTGTGTGTGTGTGTGTGTGTGTGTGTGTGTGTGTGTGTCTGTGTGTGTGTGTGTGTGTGTGTGTGTGTGTGTGTGTGTGTGTGTGTGTGTGTGTGTATGTGTGTGTGTGTGTGTGTGTGTGTGTGTGTCTAATGTGTGAGTCAAACATTAGACAGAACCCCATCTTGTTCGGGCAAAACCCATCGAACACAATAATTTCCGTTGAGTCAAGTCACATATTGGATTTGGTATGGAGTCACATTATAAAATATGGAACACATAGCATTAGCAATACCGTTGTTATCTTGTTATAATAATGTAATAATTCTGTTACAGTCCTCTGGTTAGCAACATTAAAAGCTGACGGTGTTATGATCATACAGTATATACGGAGCTTTTAATAAACATGGTGGGGAGATGGGGAAGAGATTCCTCTTGGAGAGAGCTGAGCCTGTTGTGCGTCATCAGAGAGGGCTTTGGAAGAGTCATGCAGTTCATCTATTGACAGAGACCGTGGAATGAAACACACACACACACATTTGTTTAACTATCCTTCTGGGGACCCAAAAATGTATTCCCATTTATTATTTAAAAAAATCCTAACCCCTAACCCTAAACCCCTAATCCCTAACCTAACTGTAAAACTAAACCTAGCCCCTAACCTCAATCCTAACTCTAATTGTAACCCTAATCCTTAAACCTAACCCTAAAATATAATTTTTCCTTGTGGGGACCTGGCGAAATGTCCCCACTTGTCAAAATGTTTCTTGCTTTACTATCCTTGTGAGGACTTCTAGTCCCCACAAGGATAGTAAAACCAAACCACACACATACATGCGCACACACCCACACACACACACACACTCTCTTGTGCATGCAGGTGCAGGAGAGAAGCGTGGTAGTGTATGAATCAGCCATCAGCAGCACTATTGCACATTTTGTGTGCATGGGCCCAACCCTTTCCACCTGTCCTGCCCAAAGCTAAAAACAACGGACACAATATATTACCATAGGCGCAATATACTACTGTACGGACAATATACTACCGTACGGACAATATACAATCAATATACTACCATACGGACAATATACTACCATACGGACAATATACTACCAATATACTACCATACGGACAATATACTACCGTATGGACAATATACTATCAATATACTAGCATACAGACAATATACTAAAATACAGACAATATACTACAATACAGACAATATACTACAATACAGACAATATACTACCAAACGGACAATATACTACCAAACGGACAATATACTACCGTACGGACAATATACTACCATACGGGCAATATACTACCAATATACTACCATACAGACAATATACTACCAATATTTAGATTTTAGTCATTTAGCAGACGCTCTTATCCAGAGCGACTTACAGTAGTGAATGCATACCTTTCATACATTTTTTTCCGTACTAGTCCCCCGTGGGAATTGAACCCACAACCCTGGTGTTGCAAACACCATGCGCTACCAACTGAGCCATACTACCATATGGACAATATACTACCATACGGACAATATGCTACAATACACAAGCAGGGAGCTCAAAATAGACATCTTTCATACTGTTGTTTTATCCATCCCTGAGGTTCTGGAGGTGAGTTATCATCCCCTCTCTCTTCCCCCAGGATGCCCCAGGAAAAGATCCCCCAGTTGGATTGACTCATGCAGCTGACTCATCTAGCTGGGTTGACTCATCAGAAGGTCCTGGGGGGCATGGTTCCTGGTTCATGCCCGGGAGTGTTAATGCAGGTAGACTTGCTGACATAGATCATGTCAGGTGAATTGGTAGAGAAAGGAAAGAGTTCCTGTAACTTACAGGGAGTGTTAAAACAGAAAGATGTTACTGACACAGATAGCATCTTCACAGGTGAATTAGAATTCAGATAGATTTCCAGTTAAAGGGGTGTGGTCATTGGCAGGGTATTTAATCTGATTACAAAAAACTGTACTTATAATCAGTTATGTTACCAGCAAAGATATTGTTATCAGATTACAGATACTTTTGAAAAACTAGATTATTACTTCTTGGATTACTTTTAAATTCAGAAAGGATGTTTGCAAGAAATAAATATCCATAATGACAACTTTCTGTTTTCTCAATGACATTCAATTCAGCATCTGATATGGGCAGAAAGCTTAAATTCTTGTTAATCTAACTGCACTGTCCAATTTACAGTAGCTATTACATGGAAATAATACCATGCTATTGTTTGAGGAGAGTGCACAATTATGAACTTGAAAATGTTTTAATAAACCAATTAGGTACATTTTGGCAGTCTTGACACAACATTTTGAACAGATATGCAATGGTTCATTGGATCAGTCTACAACGTTGCACATACACTGCTGCCATCTAGTGGCCAAAATCTAAATTGCGCCTGGGCTGGAATAGTACATTATGGCCTTTCTCTTGCATTTCAAAGATGATGGTACAACAACAAAAAACTGCATGTTTTTGTGTTCAAAGTGTTTCCTTTCAAATGGTATCAAGAATATGCATATCCTTGCTTCAGGTCCTGAGCTACAGGCAGTTAGATTTGGGTATGTCATTTTAGGTGAAAATTGAAAAAAGGGTCAGATCTTTAAGTTTGTTCCACCTGAATGAGTCTGACCACAAGTCAGAGACCACTATGATGCCACACCAAATGTGTTTGATGGATCATTTTTGTCTTCTTCTAATATCTCTTAAGGGGAAAGTAACTGAAAGTAATCAGATTACATAACTGAGTTTGGGCAATCCAAAAGTTACGTTATTGATTACAATTTTGGGCAGGTAACTAGTAACTGTACGGATTACATTTAGAAAGTAACCTACCCAACCCTGGTTGTTGGCCAATGACACGCAGAAGTATGGTGGCTTAGTTGACCACAACAACAAGAAAGTCTGTCCACAGAATTTGGGTTGCAAAGATCAGTCCCTGATCCAAGTGAAGTGGTTTAGATTGTGCAAGCCTGCTTTGGAACAATATCCACCCAGGCCCACTTCTCTTCTCCACTGTGCCCCACCAGAGTGTCTCGAGGCTGGGGGAAGGAAGCCAGAGCTGGTAGGTCCATGGCCAGGAGCTCTCTCTGTGTGTGTGTGTGTGTGTGTGTGTGTGTGTGTGTGTGTGTGTGTGTGTGTGTGTGTGTGTGTGTGTGTGTGTGTGTGTGTGTGCGCCACTATGCCATGAGTCAAACGTTAAGACAGAACCACCATCTTGTTCAGGCAAAACACATCAAACACAATCAATTCCATAGAGTCAAGTCACATATCAGAACAGAGTCATCGTGATCAAATTTGCGACATAGCGTTGGCAATGTTATAAATGTGTAATAATAATGCGATAATGGTTTAACAATATTGTAATGCCTTTGTCGTGTCTGGCTGACAACATTAAAAGCTGACAGTGTTCTGCCCATATTGGGCGGGCACACACACACACACACACACACACACACACACACACACACACACACACACACACACACACACACACACACACACACACACACACACACACACACACAACATACTGTAATAATCCTGTCTGGTTTGCAACACTAAAACCTGACAGTGTTATGATCATATTACAGAAGAGTTCATTGGCCTCAACGGTCATCACCTACATACACACACACGAGCGCACGCATGCACACACACCTATATATGAGGGGCTCTTAATAAATAGGGCAGGGAGATGAGGAAGAGATGTATTACAGAGCTGAGCCTGTTGAGATGTGCGTCATCAGAGAGGGCTTTGGAGGAGTCATGCAGTCATATATTGATGGAGACCGCGGAATGGCACACACACATGGAAGAACACCTGTGCGAACACACAGGCGAAACCAAGCAAACACACACACACACACACACACACACACACACACACACACACACAGAGAGAGAGACTCTTGTGCATGCAGGTGCAGGAGAGACGCATTGTAGTGAATGAATCAGCCATCAGCATCACTATTGTACATTGTGGACGTTACGGCCCAACCTCTTCCACCCAGCGTTCATTTTCATACTCTTCTTTAGATTTCGTCTAGTGTTAGTCATTTTGACGTCTTAGTTACAATTTTGTCATTTGAATATTGATTTAGCTATTGTCAAAATGACAAAAACAGTGGGCCATTTTTAGTCAACTAAATGCCCTTTCATTTGAGAGAGAGAGAGAGAGAGAGAGAGAGAGAAGCACAGATGGTGCTGTAAAGTATTGGCAGTGGTATGGGTTGCACCTCTGTCACTCAGTGTTGTCATTATCATTGTTATCAACGTTCCAGACGCTGCAGATCAAGGCTCAGGCTAAGACGCAGAATGCAGACACAGGAGGTGGATAGTATGAGTCTCAGAGTTTATTATAGAACAAGGGGCAGGCAAAAGGGAAGTCAACGCAGGCAAAGAGTCCTAATCCAAATCAGAGACAGGCAGGTACAGGACGGCATGCAGGATCAGGACACGCAGAAAGGTCAGAACTGGGAAGACTAGGACAAACAGAAACTACAGCAAAGGGAACACAGGAACGCGCTGGTAGGACTTAAAGGGACAAGACGAACTGGCAACAGACAAACAGAAAAAATAGGTATAAATACACAGGAGATAATGGGGACAAATAGGAGACACCTGGTGGGGGGTGGAGACAAGCACAAGGCAGGTGAAACAGATCAGGGTGTGACACCACAGCCGCAAGTAGTACGGGGATAATGACTTTGAATGGGAGATAATGACTGTTTCGCCCAGTGATGCAGTCGAGGGTCCACATGAACTCAAAATAAAGTTATTTACCCAGCCAGACACATTGTAGTGGCAAGAGGAATTTAGTCAATAAATTGTTTCCTATCCATTGTCCTTTCTTTTTGTGCCGCAAAATGTCTGTATATAGGGTACTGGTAATGTTATGGTAACGTTCAGTTGCAAAACGTTCTTGAACGTTGCAGATAGAAATTCCATGAATTCCACGTTATCCCTTACTCAACATGTCAGAGAGTCATGTTTGTCCTACATAGGATATTTCTATCTGAACGTTCCAAAACGTTGCGTCCTTGTCATAATCTTCGTTGTCTGAAGAGGAGAAATCATCGGACCAATATGCAGCGGGTATATTGCTCATCTTCGTATTTATTGAAGGTAAACACACTTAAACAAAATAACGACGATAACAGTCCAGTAAGGTGCACAGACTAAACCGGAAACAACCACCCACAAACACAAGTGAAAACAAACACACTTAAATATGGCCTCCAATTAGAGACAACGACAACCAGCTGCCTCTAATTGGAGGCCATTGAAAAAAACACAACATAGAAATAGAAAACTAGAAAAACCACATAGAAATAGAAAACATAGAACATAAACCAAAACCCCGAAATACACTAAACAAACACCCCCTGCCACGCCCTGACCAAACTACAATAACAAATAACCCCTTATACTAGTCAGGACGTGACAGTAACCCCCCAAAGGTGCAGACCCCGACTGCACTTAAACACAAAAACACCCACAAAAATAACCCCAAACTTAAAGGGAGGGAAGGGAGGGTGGCCACCATCACCGACGGCTCCCGTGCTACACCCCCCCTCCCCAATCCTCCAACAACGGAGTTGCCTCAGGCTCCGGCTTTAGTCCCCATTCTAACCTGCCCACGCCCCTTGAAGGCTCATGGCTGTAGACCACTGCTGAAGGCTCTGGGCTAAGGTGCATTGCTGGAGACCTTGGGCTGAGGTGCGTCGCTGGAGACCTCGGGCTGAGGTGCGTCGAGGGAGACCTCGGGCTGAGGTGCGTCGCTGGAGACCTCGGGCTGAGGTGCGTCGCTGGAGACCTCGGGCTGAGGTGCGTCGCTGGAGACCTCTGGCTGAGGTGCGTCGCTGGAGACCTCTGGCTGAGGAGCGTCGCTGGAGACCTCGGGCTGAGGTGCGTCGCGGGAGACCTCGCGCTGAGGGCCGTCTCTGCAGGCTCCGGACTGTGGGCCGTCTCTGCAGGCTCCGGACTGTGGGCCGTCTCTGCAGGCTCCGGACTGTGGGCCGTCTCTGCAGGCTCCGGACTGTGGGCCGTCTCTGCAGGCTCCGGACTGTGGGCCGTCTCTGCAGGCTCCGGACTGTGGGCCGTCTCTGCCGGCTCCGGACTGTGGGCCGTCTCTGTCGGTTCCGGACTGTAGGACGTCACCGGAAGCACTGGATGGGGAACTGTCGCCGGAAGCTCTAGACGGGGCACTGTCGCCGGAAGCTCTGGACAGGGCACTGTCGCCAGAAGCTCTGGACGGGGCACTGTCGCCGGAAGCTCTGGACGGGGAACTGTCGTCGGAAGCTCTGGACGGGGAACTGTCGCCGGAAGCTCTGGACGGGGACTGCGCACTGAAGGCCTGATGCGTGGGGCTGGCTTTGGAGGCGCCAGACTAGTGACACGCACCACAGGGCTAGTGCAAGGAGCAGGAACAGGACGTACTGGGCTGGGCAGGCGCACTGAAGGCCTGATGCGTGGGGCTGGCTTTGGAGGCGCCAGAACAGTAACACGCACCACAGGGCTAGTGCGAGGAGCAGGAACAGGATACACTGGGTCTTGAATACACACTGGAGGTCTGGAGCGCACAGCCTGCACAACCCGTCCTGGCTGGATTGTCACTGTAGCCCTGCACGGGCGGAGTGCTGGCACGAACTGGGCTGTGCTGAGGCATGATGGCTGCCGTGTGTAGAGCAGGCGCAGGGTAGCCTGGGCCTAGGAGATGCACTGGTGGCCAGATGTGCTGTGCCGGCGCACTTCTCCCTGGCCCACTCTAGCACGGCACTTGCGGGGGACTGGTATCAACCGTACCGGACTGTGCGTGCGGATGGGCGAGACTGTGCGCACTTCCGCATAGCACGGTGCTCTCAACGCCAAACGGTCCCCATAATAAGCACGAGGAGTTGGTTCAGGCCTATTTCCTGACTTACTCCAACTCCTCGTCTGCCTCCTCACCTCCTGAAATGGAGGATATAGTGCCTCATACCTCCGACGCTCAACCTTTGCTGCCTCCAACTCCTCCTTCGGGCGCCGGTACTCCCCTGCCTGCCTCCAGGGTCCCTTTCCATCCATTATTTCCTCCCATGTCCACGACTCTAAGTAGCTCTCCTGCTGCTCCCTCCTCCGCTGCTTGGTCCTTAGTTGGTGGGTGGTTCTGTCATAATCTTCGTCGTCTGAAGAGGAGAAATCATCGGACCAATATGCAGCGGGTATATTGCTCATCTTCGTATTTATTGAAGGTAAACACACTTAAACAAAATAACGACGATAACAGTCCAGTAAGGTGCACAGACTATACCGGAAACAACCACCCACAAACACAAGTGAAAACAAACACACTTAAATATGACCTCCAATTAGAGGCAGCTGGTTGTCGTTGTCTCTAATTGGAGGCCATATTTAATTGTGTTTGTTTTCACTTGTGTTTGTGGGTGGTTGTTTCCGGTTTAGTCTGTGCACCTTACTGGACTGTTATCGTCGTTATTTTGTTTAAGTGTGTTTACCTTCAATAAATACGAAGATGAGTAATATACCCGCTGCATATTGGTCCGATGATTTCTCCTCTTCAGACGACAAAGATTATGACAGTCCTGCTGAACGCGCTCCATGATGTTAGCTAATGAGGAAACATGAATGAACAAGGTGTAGCCTAAACAAATGATTAACGGTCCGGTCCGCAAGTAACCTTGTTTTAGAACAGCCTGCGATGTGCTTTATGAATGCAAGATGTGGCCCACAAATGCACGATAGAAAGAAACAAACATAGCGCCGGCATTATGGGTCATATCTTTTGAACGGTAATGGCTAGAATCAAGCCATTTTCTCTGAGAAAAAGAAGGAAACTTGGCTAGGGTGTTGGCTACAGAACCTGGTAATGAAACGCAGTGGGGAAAGTGTGAGGGTTTAGCGAGACTACAAATTCCAAAACTTTTCTATACTCAAGGGAGAGAAAAATATAGCTAGACCGTTGTTTTGCTGTTAAATTTAATGCTGCTATTGTTCTTCATTTATTTGGTAAAGCAGCTTGTGTTTCTTAACCAGGTAAAGGGTTTCTAGAAGGCTGGTGGTGACTGGTTAGCTACTGCGAAGCAAAAGATCAAATCAAACTTTATTTGTCACATGCTGTCGTAGTTGTCGTAGGAAGGAGAAGCGGACCAAAATGTAGCGTGTGTGTCGTTCCACATTTTATTTACACTGTGAAACTATGCAATACATAAACTAGAGAACAAAACAACAAACCGGGATGCAGAGGTGAAACATACACTACTCAAAAACAATCTCCCACAAACCCAGGTGGAAAAAAACCCTACTTAAGTATGATCTCCAATTAGAGACAACGAGGACCAGCTGCCTCTAATTGGAGATCATCCCAAACAAAACCCCAACATAGAAATACAAAACTAGAACCTGACAACATAGAAATAGAAAACATAGAAGAAAAAAACCCTGTCACGCCCTGACCTACTCTACCATAGAAAAATAACAGCTTTCTATGGTCAGGATGTGACACATGCCCCGAATACAACAAGTGTAGACTTTACCGTGAAATGCTTACAAGCCCTTAACCAACAGTGCAGTTCAAGAAGAAGAAAATATTTACCAAGTAGACTAAAATAAAAAGTAATAACAAAAAGGAACACAATAAGAATAAGAATAACGAGGCTATATACAGGGGGCACCGGTACCCAGTCAGTGTGCAGGGGTACAGGCTAGTTGAGGTAATCTGTACATGTAGGTGGGGGCGAAGTGACTATTCATAGGTAACAAACAAACAGCGACTAACAGCAGTGTACAAAAGGGAGGGGGTCAATGTAAATTGTCCGGTGGCAATCTTATGGCTTGGGGGTAGAAGCTGTTGAGGAGCCTTTTCATTCTAGACTAGGCACTCCAGTACCGCTTGCCGTACGGTAGCAGAGAAAACAGTCTTTAACTTGGGTGACTGGAGTCTGACAATTTTATGGGCTTTCCTCTGACACCGCTTGGTATAGAGGTCCTGGATGGCAGAAAGCTTGAGCCCTGTGATGTACTGGGCCGTACACACTACCCTCTGAAGCGCCTTACGGTCAGATGCCGAGCAGTTGCCATACCAGGCGGTGATGCAACTGGAGTCGCATGGGCGAGGTGTATCATCGGAGCCGAAGTGGAGCCTGTCTGTCTGTCTACCTGTCTGCCTATCTGCCTGGTGCCTGTCTGCCTGTCTGCCAACACTCAGCGCTTGCTCCCCCGCAGTTCACAAGCGGATGTAGACTAGGCTGTGTTCCGGGTGTGGCGCATTCCTTCCCACTGCTGAACAGAACTGCGCTGTGCTGCTAATTTCAATTGTGCTTATCACTGAAAAGCTCTCAATCTCTTGTCCAGTGCACTTAGTAGTCAGATTTGAGTCTCGTCTTGTTTTAGTCAACTGAAATGAAAAATAATTTTAGTTTAGTTATAGTTTTTGCTGGGTCTATTTAGTCAGTTATAGTCTTGTTAATTGGCACTAAAAAATAGGTGTTTGACAAATATTTGAGTCACTATTTTTGTTGACGAAATGAACCCTTCTTCCACCTCCGCTGCCCAAAGCTACACAACCATAAGCATTACACACACAGAAAGCTGGAAACAGCCCCTTATCTCTCTCAATGGCCCTATCATACTTCTCTATCATTCCTTCTCTATCATACTTCTCTATCATACTTCTCTTTTACACATCGTTGAGGATTTGGAAATTCTCCAGGAGAGCCCAAGGTAACCAAGACGTCCACCCAGGTGGAGGCATCCGTCTCTGGGTTGACTCATCAGCAGGCCTGGGGGTATGGTTTGTGGATCCTGCCTGGGAATGTTAAGGCAGGTAGATGTTCTTATGCATATACCATTATCTCAGGTGAATAAGTATTAAGAGAGATCTCCAGTGAAAGCGGTGTGGTCTACGGAGGCGTTGGCTAATGACACACAGAGGTAAGGCGGTTTAGTCACAGCTCTCGATTGACCCCACCCACAAACAAGTCTGTCCTCATCGTTATCCTTGCTATTGTCATCATGAATACCGGTAAGAAAATAAATGTCAGCCAGAGCGCTCATTCTAATATGATTGCATGGTTTTCTCCCTGTATTTTATTAAACAACAATTCTCTACACTGTACTTCAAATCAGCACTTTTATATCTGGAGTGTTAATACACACTCCCACTTCTTCATTGTCACCCCCCCCCCCCCCCCCCCCCCCCCCCCGTTACTGCCAAGACGCTTTCATCACATCTAGCTAACAGCCAGGCATGCTGACTGCATATGTGGCATCCTCTTCCTGCGTGACTCTCTGTTTCAGGCCAAGATATAGCCTGGTGCCAGATCTGTAGGGGCTCCAGCCAAACCCTGCCATGCACTGATAGTCAGAGCCGTTGGATAAATCATACAGATCTGGGACCAGCCAAACCCTGACATGCACTGATAGTCAGAGCCGTTGGATAAATCATACAGATCTGGGACCAGCCAAACCCTGACATGCACTGATAGTCAGAGCCGTTGGATAAATCATACAGATCTGGGACCAGCCAAACCCTGACATGCACTGATAGTCAGAGCCGTTGGATAAATCATACAGATCTGGGACCAGCCAAACCCTGACATGCACTGATAGTCAGAGCCGTTGGATAAATCATACAGATCTGGGACCAGCCAAACCCTGACATGCACTGATAGTCAGAGCCGTTGGATAAATCATACAGATCTGGGACCAGCCAAACCCTGACATGCACTGATAGTCAGAGCCGTTGGATAAATCATACAGATCTGGGACCAGCCAAACCCTGACATGCACTGATAGTCAGAGCCGTTGGATAAATCATACAGATCTGGGACCAGGCTAAATCAAACATGTTATACCATTGTATGGCATGATGGTGGTCAGTTAGTTGGCTAAAGTATATAGAGATATTGGACCAGGTTAGCTCTTGGCATGGCAACGTTGGCTAGAGCATATACTGATCTGGGACCAGGCTATATGATAGCATGAAAGGAGTTGGCTGAAACACACACAGATCTAGGACCAGGCTAACTTATTACATGACAACGATAGCAGTTGACAACAGCACATACAGATCTGGGATCAGCCAAGCCCTGCCATGACACTCATTGTCAGAGCAGTTGGCTAAAACATACAGATCTGGGACCAGCCAAACCCTGCCATGACACTGATAGTCAGAGCCATTGTATGGCGTGACGGTAGCCAGTTAGTTGACTAAAGTATATCCTGATCTGGGACCAGCCAGAACCAGGCATGACAACGTTGGCTCTAGCACAAATAGATCTGGGACCAGACTGGTTCTTGGCGTGACATTGATAGACAGAGTCGGCTCAAGCAGAGGCAGATCTGGGACCAGCCAGTGCCAGGCTGGTTCTTGGCAGGGCTGGGTGGCGGGTGGTAGAGCAGACGCCAGGCGACCGGGGAAACAGAACAGATTGGGGGCAGATTATTCACTGTTGGCAGCAGTCAGCAGGCAGGATGTTATTACATAAACATGGAGCTCCTGGCCCTGGACCCACCCGCTATGGCTTCCTTCCCCTAGCCTCGAGACACTCTGGTGGGGCATGGTGGAGAGAAGATGGGGACCTTGGTGGATGTGGGACATGGGACCAAAGTAGGCCTGCACAGTTTCAGACCCTTCAGTTAGATCAGGGACTGAACTACGTTGCCAAAATTCAGTTTGTCCAAAGCTTCAAACGACAATATCTTTGAAGGTAAGAATGTGGTAGTCACTCATATAATATGTGTTTTAGCCATTCAGGTTTATCCAGAATTGAATAGCAGTCATATAAAAAAATTTTTAGCCGTTGATACTGAATCCTTCAGACAGTAGCATAAGGCCATAGTTAGTTATCATTTACATATGGAAATGATTTGATGATCTACTTTGAATAAAATGCAAGTGATGGGAACTGGGAAGTCACACTCCTTCTCATTATTGAGGATATGCCTTAGCCTCAGGCCCAATACCATGATTATTCCTCATCGTAAAATCAGCATGTGTAGGCTTGTAGTCTCTCACTACTGCAGAAATAAGGGTTTCACAACACACACACACACACACACACACACACACACACAACACACGCACACACAAACCCCCCCCCCCCCCCCCCCACACACACACACACTAAACACCACATTTGTGTCAAAGTTGCCTAACCCCCCGCTTATTTCCTAAACACTCGCGTATTTCCTTTGCGCACATAAGACACACACCCCACCCAGCCCAGATGTGTGAGCGTGGTGCTATGACAAAAGCATGTTTCGCTGCTGTAGTTTCACTCTCACTACAACCTTAGCGGATTCCACCCCTGCAGTATGCAGAAAGGGGGGTGGCCTCACACCCTACCACTCACTGACAGGCCTAATACGTGAAGATGACTCATCTTCCAGTACTTCTACATAACGTGTGTAAAGAAATATTCCAGGTATTTTGTTATGGTTCATTTTTAACCTTCTCACTTTACAAGTCTGGATATCTTTAGATACAACCTGTAGAATGCAACCAGAATGATGTAGGCCAATGTACGGGCTAACTAGAATAACATACTATATTCAAAGATGAAATTGGCCTGAAGGACCCTGATCTAGAGGCCCAGTTGTAACGTATATGCAGGGAGTCAGGAAGCAGGTGCAGAAAGTGAGTTTCATAATAATAAACATGAAGAAAATACAAAACAGGAGAAGCGTACTGAACGTACCCAAAACCAATACTGCCTGATGACTGAGGCTACTGAGGGCTACCATCAGGGTGGGGATGACGTCCAGATGTGCTAAACGATGGGGAGCAGGTGTGCGTAATAATGGTTGCCAGGCGTGCGCAATGTGGGTTGCCAGGACTGGTGGTTAGCAGGTGTAGGCATAAAACCAGTTTAGTTTAAAGTATCTGCACTACAAGGTACTGTATTGAAACATATATGGACTTCAGAATGAAACGGGCCTTGAGGGGCCTTTGTCTAAACTCTAAAGGCACAATCTAGTTTAGGTCCAGTATGTTCCAGAGGCCCAAGGCACCACAGGCTTCTCCCAGCCATTTCCTGTCCTACAGGAAGTGCTGTTGTCACTCAGCATTGCTAGGTCAGGAAGTGAACAGGAAGTGTGTCCTGGGCCAACAGGAAGCAGTTTCCTCCCGCATGCCAAACATTGTCCTCTTCTTCTACAGTCGGGGAAACTGATGTTTGGACAACCTCTCTTATCGCAGCCAGCGAGTTTTAGTGCTGAATCCACATTTTGTGTTGTTTTGTGTGGATTGGAAAATGTATTTAGAGTTTCAGTTGGTTTATGAGACTCCTTTTCATGGCTGGTTACGTATGGGTTGTGAAATGTATTGAGAGTGACATTTCTAATGTCATTCTGGTTGCACAACTTACTCAGTTTGTAGTCACTGTGATGGAAAACACATTTCCTATAAAATGCAGGAAACAGGAAACAACTCTCGCAAAAAAGAAAATCACCTTGTATGTTTCATACGGGAAGTTGAACAGGTGATCTAACCTCACCACAGAAACGAAATGTCTCTGTGTCACTTTGCATCTAAATAAAGGGGAAATACTTGTATTTTTGTCATTGGTTAACATTTTAAAGCACTGTTGAGACAAAGTAGCTTCTTTCACAATGGCTACAACAAGACTACCAGCTGGTATCTTCTGCTTTCCCCCCTTACACTACATTAGGATCTCTCACCCTTTCACCCTCCATCCAACCAGCCTACGTGTTTTTCAGCCTGAGAAGAGGATCTCACTAAAAAACTGCACCAGCTCAGTTCTGGTAAATTTGACCTAAAATGGGCATCGCCACTGAGGTCATCAACTTCCTCCTGAGGATGGCAGCTGCTAATAAGTGTGTGTGTGTGTGCGTGTATGTGTGTATGTGTGTGTGTGTGTGTGTGTGTGTGTGTGTGTGTGTGTGTGTGTGTGTGTGTGTGTGTGTGTGTGTGTATGTGTGTACTTGTTTGTGCATGCCTGCGTACATACATGCGTGTATGTGTACGTGAGTGTGTGAATGGCTGTCTGGAAGGCCAGTGAGTCACCGCGTAAAGCCCTGGCCTGTCCAAACAAGACGTTAATGAACCCGGCTGCCGAGGGCTGCTAACATACGCATCTCCACATTATATGGGATTGGCTGACCAAAGTTAATAGGAAGATGGGCGGGTGATGGGGAGGATGGTGGGGAGACTATCAGTAACATTTCAACTAACTATCCCTAAACTGAACCCTTATACTAACCCTAACCTTAACCATTATACTAACCCTAACCTTAACCCTTATACTAACCCTAACCTTAACACTTACCCTAACCTTAACACTTACCCTAACCTTAACCTGTACCCTAACCTTAACACTTACCCTAACCTTAACACTTACCCTAACCTTAACCCTTACCCTAACCTTAACACTTACCCTAACCTTAACTCTTACCCTAAACTTAACCCTTACCCTAACCTTAACCCTTATTCTAACCCTAAACTTAAGCCTTACCCTAACCTTAACACTTACCCTAACCCTTATTCTAAACCTAACCATAACCTTAGCAAGCAGTTGCTTATCAACAGATAGTTTGTTGATAGTATGACCAGAGCATCTACAAGTGAATGTTCCAGACAATCCAAATAGTGTAAGTGTAACCACCAAGTCAATTTCAAGCCAATGAGGAATAAGAGAGCCATAATATTCAAGTCATGCAGGCAGAGTGTCCTCTTTGCTCTTGAAATTGGTTGATTCTTTAACCTTTTAGCAATGTGTAATGCTAATGCTAATAAAAATGTCTCTTGTAATATGCTCTTTTGCTAACCTGTGGTCTGTTACAGTACTTTCCAAGGTAACACTTGACCCTACCCGTGTCTTCTGAGTGAGAGATGTCTAGCCCCTCTAATCAGCAGCCAGGGTACTTCTGAAAGAAGAGGTTTTGATAGCAAGGTTTTAACTGCAAAAGCAGCATTCAACTTCCTTTGTTGCAAGTCAAATAGGGCCTTTTTAGGTCAATGCTGTGAGATTTGCATATAAGAAAATACTTTTATATTGGATATATACATTTCCAACTCCATCACAACATACAGAAAACAAATGAGACATCTGTACATTCCCAACACCATTCTTTAAGGGCAAAATCCACACAACCGTGCATTCGCACACACACTTGCACACACAAACACCCACACACATATGCGTCCTCTGCCTCTGATTTGTCTCTGTCTCCCTGACTCAAATCCATGAGTCACCAAAGGAACAGATTACAGATGTAAGATCTTAATTTGATCACTCTTTAGTTGCTGAGAATTTTGAGGTTCAAAAAGGCTTCTGCCGTTTCAAATATTCACTTTAAAATGTCTGACTTGATTTCAACTAACAAATACATTTATCAACTGCTACAAAAAAAATTCCATTATTTATAATCCACATAACAATTCACATTTCCTGTGAATTATTTGTGATCAGAGAAAAAGGGAGACACTCTTATAATGGGAGTTTTTCTGTTGTGATTTCTGCTGCCATAGTTTCCATTATATGATGATTATGCTAGTAAAGCACCAGTAACTGAGAGGTTGAGACTAGAAAAGGACAGACTGTCTGGGAGAGTTCTGGCCTGTTTGATTACTGCCTGCTTAGTAATGCATAGCTCAGCAGGCTAACACAGTCTTGTGACATGAATGAAACCTGGATTTGAACCCAGAAGGTTATACTATAAGCAATCAAGACCAACAGACTGGCACCCATGGTAAAAATAAGGATCCTGAAAATTGAGATTTCCATTATTTATCCTCCTCATTATGATGCATAATTTAAAGAGGAGTTTAGATAGTTACCTTTCTATCTCCTGAGGTTTAAAGAGGAGTTTAGATAGAGAGGTAGCTATCTCCTAATCTTTAAAGAGGAGTTTAGATAGAGAGGTAGCTATCTCCTGATCTTTAAAGAGGAGTTTAGATAGCTACCTCTCTATCTCCTGAGGTTTAAAGAGGAGTTTAGATAGCTACCTCTCTATCTCCTGAGGTTTAAAGAGGAGTTTAGATAGCTACCTCTCTATCTCCTGAGGTTTAAAGAGGAGTTTAGATAGCTACCTCTCTATCTCCTGAGGTTTAAAGAGGAGTTTAGATAGCCACCGCTCTATCTCCTGATCTTTAAAGAGGAGTTTAGATAGCTACCTCTCTATCTCCTGAGGTTTAAAGAGGAGTTTAGATAGAGAGGTAGCTATCTCCTAATCTTTAAAGAGGAGTTTAGATAGAGAGGTAGCTATCTCCTGATCTTTAAAGAGGAGTTTAGATAGCTACCTCTCTATCTCCTGAGGTTTAAAGAGGAGTTTAGATAGCTACCTCTCTATCTCCTGAGGTTTAAAGAGGAGTTTAGATAGCTACCTCTCTATCTCCTGAGGTTTAAAGAGGAGTTTAGATAGCTACCTCTCTATCTCCTGAGGTTTAAAGAGGAGTTTAGATAGCCACCGCTCTATCTCCTGATCTTTAAAGAGGAGTTTAGATAGCTACCTCTCTATCTCCTGAGGTTTAAAGAGGAGTTTAGATAGCCACCGCTCTATCTCCTGATCTTTAAAGAGGAGTTTAGATAGCTACCTCTCTATCTCCTGAGGTTTAAAGAGGAGTTTAGATAGCTACCGCTCTATCTCCTGATCTTTAAAGAGGAGTTTAGATAGCTACCTCTCTATCTCCTGAGGTTTAAAGAGGAGTTTAGATAGCTACCGCTCTATCTCCTGATCTTTAAAGAGGAGTTTAGATAGCTACCTCTCTATCTCCTGAGGTTTTAAGAGGAGTTTAGATAGCTACCTCTCTATCTCCTGAGGTTTAAAGAGGAGTTTAGATAGCTACCGCTCTATCTCCTGAGGTTTAAAGAGGAGTTTAGATAGCTACCTCTCTATCTCTTGAGGTTTAAAGAGGAGTTTAGATAGTTACCGCTCTATCTCCTGATCTTTAAAGAGGAGTTTAGATAGCTACGTCTCTATCTCCTGAGGTTTAAAGAGGAGTTTAGATAGCTACCGCTCTATCTCCTGATCTTTAAAGAGGAGTTTAGATAGCTACCTCTCTATCTCCTGAGGTTTAAAGAGGAGTTTAGATAGCTACCTCTCTATCTCCTGAGGTTGTTGTCAGTGATTGTCTGGTGGTAAAAACAATTCATTTTCTTAGCAGCACAGCCAGCCACTTATCAGGCAGAATCAGTCTTCACTAGTCAAGGTAGTGGGTTAGGCAAGGTCAAATTATTCTCTCAATTCAATTCAAAGTGCTTTATTGGCATGGGAAACATACATTTACATTGCCAAAGCAAGTGAAATACATAATAAACAAAAGTGAAATAAACTATATAAAATGAACAGTTAACATTACACTCACAAAAGTTCCAAAAGAATAGAGACATTTCAAATGTCATATTATGGCTATATACAGTGTTGAGTGTTTGATAGCTGTGTGAGAGGGGGGGGGGGGGGGGGGGGGGGGGGAAGTAGGAGGGAATAAAAAATACAGAAAAAATAATTTAACCGTTATTTAAACCGGGTAGGCAAGTTGAGAACAAGTTCTCATTTACAATTGCGACCTGGCCAAGATAAAACAAAGCAGTTTGACACATACAACAACACAGAGTTACACATGGAGTAAAACAAACATACAGTCAATAATACAGTAGAAAAATAAGTCTATATACAATGTGAGCAAATGAGGTGAGATAAGGGAGGTAAAGGCAAAAAAAGGCCATGGTGGCGAAGTACATACAATATAGCAAGTAAAACACTGGAATGGTAGATTTGCAGTGGAAGAAAGTGCAAAGTAGAAATAGAAATAATGGGGTGCAAAGGAGCTAAATAAATAAATACAGTAGGGGAAGAGGTAGCTGTTTGGGCTAAATTATAGATGGGCTATGTACAGGTGCAGTGATCTGTGAGCTGCTCTGACAGCTGGTGCTTAAAGCTAGTGAGGGAGATAAGTGTTTCCAGTTTCAGAGATTTTTGTAGTTTGTTCCAGTCATTGGCAGCAGAGAACTGGAAGGAGAGGCGGCCGAAGGAGGAATTGGCTTTGGGGGTGACTAGTGAGATATACCTGCTGGAGCGCGTGCTACAGGTGGGTGCTGCTATGGTGACCAGCGAGCTGAGATAAGGTGGGACTTTACCTAGCAGGGTCTTGTAGATGACCTGGAGCCAGTGGGTTTGGCGACGAGTATGAAGTGAGGGCCAGCCAACGAGAGCATACAGGTCGCAGTGGTGGGTAGTATATGGGGCTTTGGTGACAAAACGGATGGCACTGTGATAGACTGCATCCAATTTATTGAGTAGGGTATTGGAGGCTATTTTGTAAATGGCATCGCCGAAGTCGAGGATCGGTAGGATGGTCAGTTTTACGAGGGTGTGTTTGGCAGCATGAGTGAAGGATGCTTTGTTGCGAAATAGGAAGCCAATTCTAGATTTAACTTTGGATTGGAGATGTTTGATGTGAGTCTGGAAGGACAGTTTACAGTCTAACCAGACACCTAGGTATTTGTAGTTTTCCACATATTCTAAGTCAGAACCGTCCAGAGTAGTGATGCTGGACGGGCGGGCAGGTGCAGGCACCGATCGGTTGAAGAGCATGCATTTAGTTTTATTTGTATTTAAGAGCAGTTGGAGGCCACGGAAGGAGAGTTGTATGGCATTGAAGCTTGTTTGGAGGTTTATTAACACAGTGTCCAAAGAAGGGCCAGATGTATACAGAATGGTGTCTTCTGCATAGAGGTGGATCAAAGAAACACCCGCAGCAAGAGCGACATCATTGATATATACAGAGAAAAGAGTCGGCCCAAGAATTGAACCCTGTGGCACCCCCATAGAGACTGCCAGAGGTCCGGACAACAGGCCCTCCGATTTGACACACTGAACTCTATCTGATAAGTAGTTAGTGAACCAGGCGAGGCAGTCATTAGAGAAATCAAGGCTGTTGAGTCTGCCGATAAGAATACGGTGATTGACAGAGTCGTAAGCCTTGGCCATGTTGATGAAGACGGCTGCACAGTACTGTCTTTTATCGATGGTGGTTATGATATCGTTTAGGACCTTGAGCGTGGCTGAGGTGCACCTGTGAGCAGCTCGGAAACCGGATTGCATAGCGGAGAAGGTACGGTGGGATTCGAAATGGTCGGTGATCTGTTTGTTTTGGCCGGGGTTGGGGAAGCCTAGTGGAAAGCGTGGCCAGCCGTAGAGAAATGCTTATTGAAATTCTTGATTATCGTGGATTTATCGGTGGTGACAGTGTTTCCTAGCCTCAGGGCAGTGGGCAGCTGGGAGGAGGTGCTCTTATTCTCCATGGACTTTACAGTGTCCCAAAACTTTTGGGAATTAGTGCTGCAGGATGCAAATTTCTGTTTGAAAAAGCTAGCCTTTGCTTTCGTAACTGACTGTGTATCTTGGTTCCTGACTTCCCTGAAAAGGTGCATATCGCGGGGACTATTCGATTTTCTAAATTTTTTGAAAAAGGCATGCTTATTTAAGATGGTGAGGAAGGCACTTTTGAAGAACAACCAGGCATCCTCTACTGACGGGATGAGGTCAATATCCTTCCAGGATACCCAGGCCAGGCCGATTAGAAAGGCCTGTTCGCTAAAGTGTTTTAGGGAGCGTTTGACAGTGATGAGGGGGTGGTCGTTTGACTGCGGACCCATAACGGACGCTCGCAATGAGGCAGTGATCGCTGAGATCCTGGTTGAAAACAACAGAGGTGTATTTAGAGGGCAAGTTGGTCAGGATTATATCTACGGATTTGGGGTTGTACCTGGTAGGTTCCTTGATAATTTGTGTGATATTGAGGGTATCTAGCTTAGATTGTGTTAAGCATATCCCAGTTTAGGTCACCTAACAGTACGAACTCTGACGATAGATGGGGGCAATTAATTCACATATGGTGTCCAGGGCACAGCTGGGGGCTGAGGGGGGTCTATAACAAGCGGCAACAGTGAGAGACTGATTTCTGGAGAGATGGATTTTTAAAAGTAGTAGCTCAAACTGTTTGAGCATAGACCTGGATAGTAGGACAGAACTCTATCTCTACAGTAGATTGCAGCTCCGATGCCTCAAAGCTATAGGATGTGTCACCTTCCTCCCTCCTCCACAACTGTCCCACCACAGCCCTCCCTCACATATTTCTCTCCCTACCCAATGGGGAAAAGGAAAAGACAGTCACATCCTCGCTTGCGCACACATACACACACACACATAGACACACACTCATCCACACACATATACACTAAAAAAGATGGTGACTACAGACAGTATGAGTCACTCACTTCGGCTCCATCGCCAGCCTGAAGAGACAACGTTAAAGGAAGGATGGTATAGAAGAGAGAGAAAGTTAGAGAGAGAGAGAGAGAGGGAGGGAGATATATATATATATATATATATATATATATATATATATATATAGAGAGAGAGAGAGAGAGAGAGAGAGAGAGAGAGAGAGAGAGAGGGAGAGCGAGATAGAGAGAGCGAGATAGAGAGAGAGAGAGAGAGAGAGAGAGAGAGAGAGCGAGAGAGAGAGAGAGAGAGAGAATGTCAAAACCCCCAGCTGTCTGCCAGCCCACCTGTCAACTCTTCCCCTAGACAGCCAACTGTAGGCCTATGTCTCATTTAAAACTCCCACAGTGGCAGCTACATGTAATTGTTCAAGACTTACTGTATGTGGTGTATAGCACTTTGATGATTGCATACTTCTTCACCCCCTGATAGTTACACGGCCTAACCGTTGTGGTGTCTTACGTAAATTGGAAACAGTTTTACTTCTGAGTCAGATTAGGTTTGTTGTGGTGGTTTCAGTAGGGTTGCATCAATTCCATTCTGTCTGTGTGACATCCTACTTCAGATAAATCCCCCCAAAACTCATGACTTCTGCCTGTCAGAATATCAAGTGTAATTTGACTTGACTGTTATAATGAAGCAATAAGGCCCGAGGAGGTGCTGTATATCTCCGTGTTGTGTCTTGCCTAAGAACAGCCCTCAGTGGTATATTGGCCATATATCACAAAGCCTTATTGCTATTATAAACTGGTTAACAACGTAATTAGAGCAGTAAAAATAAATGTTTTGTCATACCCGTGGTATACCGTCTGATATACCACGGCTTCCAGCCACTCAGCATTCAGGGATCAAACCACCCAGTTTATAATGACATTTTAAATATAGCATTGAAGCTACTGTACACCCCCCACAAAAACCTATCAATTAAAACACTAATGGAAACTGTTTACTGTTCTTGTTCCTCTTTAAAAGCAGAAGGGTAGAGAGAACACAAATATATGTTTCTATGACGTAGTGACGGTACTGTAGGTGTTCCCCAGATAGGTTCTGTCTTTGTGTTTGTCTCATGCTATGTCAAGCCTGCCACAAATTACAAATCCATTTCTCGGGTCACGAGAAACTCTTCCTATGACGTGGATGTGCTCCAACCCCCACCTCCACCTCCCCTCCATCCCTCCCTCCCTGCTTTGGGTGAGTGGAGCTGTCTGTCTATGTGTGATTAGGGAGGTAGGAGTAGACCGGTGCAATCTGTGGTCCTGCTGCCTTTAATTCCGGCTGAGTGGATTTGGCTTTCTGCCTCCCACACAGGTGAAGAGAGGGAGGGAGGGAGGGAGGGAGGGAGGGGCAGAGCTGCAGGGATGGAAGAGGGGTGGAGGGGGATGACACAGAGAGTAGAGTGATAGAGTCAGAGAGAGAGAGTAGAGTGATAGAGTCAGAGAGAGAGAGAGATGGCAGAATAAGAGAGAGGGATAAGGCAGAGGGAATGACATATTCATCCCTCCCTGACACAGGATAGAGAGAGAGAGGGGGGAGATTATTTTGTTTCCGATTCTTTAATAGAACCTCTTTATCTCTGTTGCATCTGTGCTGTTGGTGATCTCTGACATGATTTCCCTCCACTGGGGGACAGAGAGAGAGAGTGAGAGAGAGAGAGACAGACTGGACCCTGTGTTTCCTTCTAGTGTCGGCCATTTTGTATTAATAATAGCTTCTGTTGTTGTGAAGTCGTGTGGAACGATGGTTTGGGTACAGGTAAAATCCCTTTCTTTACTTTTCTTATTTTTCCTAAGACGCTTATAGAGGTTCTTGCACTCACCAAATGATTTATAGTTCATATTCAATCCTCTCCCCCTCTGTACACACTTTCACACATCACACACAGTCGCATGGCACAACACAAATGTCCAATTGTTTAGTGGAATGTTTTTGAGCTGGTAAAGGAATGTACTTCCTCCAACAACAAAGGCTGGCTTGCCCTTCTTTCCAATCTTCAGGAAATGTTCCAGAAAAGTTGAAGGTTGTTATTTTCAGCGGCTGACCGCTTTTCACACCAACATTTCTGTGAGATGATGAATGTCGCTAACTAAAGAAATAGGTCACAACAACAACAACAAAATAAAGGATACTCTTGGTGCAAGCTGTGTGTTCTATTGAAAACCTCTAGGATCAGAATGAAACATTCTCTCATCCTGCCAAACTTCTAAAAATCACTAGCCTACAGCAGACCCCTTTATTGCAATAGACGGCCGACAGTATATGGGTCTGTATAATAACCAACGTCAGTATTTGAATGACTTTTTCACAATGTCACTCACTGCTTCCACTAAGTTTGCCCTCCATCCTTTCCTTGGTAGCTAACTGAAACCCAGTTCTTTCAGATACTGTCTCTATATTACGTATAGTCTTCCTCAATGCAGGCACGGATGAGATAATTTGCACTGTGCTCTGAAGTTTATGAGCCTAGCTCGTCTGACTCATACTAGGGACTTGAAACTCTATTCATAATTCCTCCTTGAAGTAGCATTAAAGGCCCACTCCGTTATTTGAAAAACAACAAAATGACAGCCCAATAAAGCTGAAAGATGGGGATAAAGAATTGAACCACCAGCCACTGTAAAATTCATGGATGGAGATATGGATGCAGGGGCTGACAGTCCATTATGATCCATAGGCTTGAGTCCCAAATGGCACCCTATTCCTTATGTAGTGCACTACTTTCTCCCAGGGCCCATTTGGCTCTTAGTCAAAGGCAGTGCACTATATAGGGAATAGGATGTCATTTATGACATAGATCCAGTCTGACTTATACCATGGAGCTTAAACCTATATTGATTTCCTCCTAGAAGCTGCATTGAGGACTTCAGTATGAGGCGAACTCAATCTCGGCTAGCGCCTCACCACTGCTCCATCCACTCACCAAGTCTATTTATCTGTCTGTTTCATTTTGCTGTAAGACGACTTATATATATATATATATTTCTGGGAGGTAGGGTGATGGGCGGGCAGATAGAGATGTGGGGGTTTGGAGGGGGGTGACTGACAAGCAACCCTAGTTGCTAGGGTGGTGGGAAGGGGTGGAAAACATGCTTTCAGGGTGGAGTCTTTTACTCTGTAATCATAATGTTTAATTCATGTACCTTTTTTCTGAATGTATTATTTTCATTTTGAGTGGCAGCCCACAGGTAAATATGATATGAACTGAATATAAAATACCTGTAACCCCCAACAAAAAAATGACAAAATAAATAAATATACAATATATATAGATATATACAGTATATATACAGTATATATACAATATACACTGAGATATACACACACTTTGTAGAAAGAGGACCGTAGCTTTGGAGGAGTAATATTGTTCTGTATATTGGAGAGGATATATTGACATATGGCAGCAAGACAAAGGGTGATGTTTCAGACAGTTTCCAATGTCTGTCAAGTCTTTGTAGAATTCTCACATTTCCCCTCAGTTTGCCCTGTAAAGTCTGAAATGGCACCCTATTCCCCATATAGTGCACTACTCTAGGGATCCCATAGGGCTCTGATTAAAAGTTGTGTACTATGTAGGGAATAGGATGCCATTTAGAACGCAGGCTCTGACTAAAAGCTTGACTAAAAGTTGACAGAGAACTGACTAAGCACCAAAGTAGCAGTGTCAGTGATGCCTCTGTTGTGGTTATGGCACTAGTACACCACAAATACACACAACATAGTGTAGAGAACTACCAAAGTATTTACTTTCTATTCTGATCAAAGAGGAAATAGGGACAGGGTATTTCAATCCATCAATACCACGCTTTCACTTTTTTTGGGGTCATTTAAGGTTACCGTCATTATTATCAGATGTCCTGGAGAGTTGAGTCTGCTGCACTGCAAAAGGCAGAGACACAAGGATTTTTTAAAAACTAGCTGATAATGTTGACAGAAAATAATGACGCATCGGCTGATAATGTTGACAGAAAATCTGTCGCCACCTAAGGCCCCTGCTATTTCTATTTTCACAGAGCAGACTTTCTCTCTGAGGTTTCTGATCAACAGAGGTGGATAAAGATGAGCCTTTCTTCTCTTCTTCTCCTCTATCCCCCATCTCTCTGTCTCTCTCTCTCTCTCTCTCACTCTCTCTCTCTGTCTCTCTCTCTCTCTCACTCTCTCTCTCTGTCCCTCTCTCTTTCTCTATTTGTCTCTCTCTCCTCTGTGAGGGCCTCTTGTGACACAGGAGGAGCAGTGGGTGGGATCTAGGGTGAGTCAGTCAAGTCTCTGGAGTGTGTGCGTGCGTGCGTGCGTGTATGTGTGTGCGTGCGTGCGTGTGTGTGTGTGTTCATCTGTTATGATATCTTGTATGTTCTTCTTTCATTTCCAGTTCGTTGTGCTATTCTGAGCCAGGGTCTTCACCCTGTAGTTACTCATAAGAGTGACTCCCTTTCTTGGGTAGCAAACCATCCCTTTATAGAGTATACAACGCTTCATTCCATGGTAGTATTATTATCATAATTGTTAGTTATTGAGAAATTCCCACTATAAACGTTGTATTATTAGCTCGGAAAGGGTCCGTTTGAACATATTGTACAACAGTCGATGTCTCCATACTAGTTACTGTAGTCATAAAAATGGCTCCCCATTAATCCACATTGTTGGTTACGACCAACCCCTCTTAAAGAATGTATACAAATGTTCCTTGGAACTACTACCAACATTCCTTAGAATAGCTATGGAACCCAGGAAGAATAGCTATTGTTAAAAGGCATCCAAATCAAGATAAAGAGAAAATTACCGGAATTCCTTGGGACCACTACCAGATTGGGAAGAAATTCCTTGTTATGATTGCGAAATCCCCAACATCAGCAATACATTACCATTTTTGGAAGGATTCATTTGGAACACACATTGTACAACAGTCAGTGTCTGCGTCCCGAATTGCACTCTATTCCTTTTTTTGTAAGATTGTATTATTAGACATACATACACAAACAACAACGACATCACACCTGCCCAGACCCACCTGCTCACACACCCATCTCCAACGCCCGCATCGCTCTCGGCCATATGGCCTCAAACTGAACCATTTTGTTTCTCTCTGTCGCCTCACGTACTTTCAACATTTAGATAAAAAAGCATTTGACCTTTCCATAGGGTTAACAATGGAGGATTAGTTGACTTCCTGTTTTTAAGTATATGTTTTTTCAAGATGATTGACGAGAAAGGTATCGTCCAACCCATCGGGTATCTCACTGCACCCTCATATACCATGTCTTGAAAAACGCAGACAGACGCTGGCTTCGTCCCAAATGGCACCCTATTCCCTATGGGCCCTGGTCAAAAGTAGTGCACATTAATGGGAATAGGGTGCTATTTGGGATGAAGCTATTGTCTTCATAACTGTAGTTGTCCTTAGAGTCACACTCCCTTTGTTCTGTCTTCGTTGTATGTCACTGCCCACTATGCAAAAACTGGTTGAATCAACATTGTTTCCACGTCAATTCTACCAAATCAACGTGGAAATCAAATATAATCCATCAGTCATCAACGTAAGGGCATTTCGTCTTTTTTTCACCCAACTTTTAACCTAAGTCTGATGAGATGGTGAAATGTTATGTTGATTTAACGTTGCATTCGAGTTAGTTGACAACAGTGGAGCTAAAGGAGGAATGGCTCGCTGTAATGGCCAGAATAGTATCAATGGAACGGAGGCAAACGTGGTTTCCATATGTTTGATGTTTGATACCGTTCCATTTATTCCTATAGCGTCTCCCACCAGTGTGTGACCATTAACCCCCACTGCTAAAGTATGTAACCAACATTCCTCTGAATTACTACCAGTATTCCTGGCAATGAGAAATTGAGATATTGAGAGGAATTTAGGTAGACATTCCATAACCGATAGTGTTATGATTGTAACATGGACGGAATGGGCCAGGAATTGGGTCGGACATTTCTAATACAGCCCCCGCTCAGGGCCCACGTTATTAGACAAATTACAGATGTAGGATCTTAATTTGAGCCAGTTTTCTACCACAGGGAAATAATCATGCAGCAACAGGAAATGTGAATTATTATGTGTATTATAATTCATGGAATTTTTTGTAGGGGTTGATACATTTTTCATTAGGGGAAATCAAGTCTGACATTCTAAAGTGGAAACTACAAACTTTAGTAGCCTTTTTAAACCTTGAATACACTACAAGATTTCATTTTCTGCTGTGCAGGAAAATTCTCAGCAACAAAAGAGTGATCAAATTAAAATCCTACATCTGTATGATAGTTTTTTACAAAGAAATCCCACACAGACAGCCCAAATGGACCAGCCCATCTGGCCTTTGCCCAAACTGCCCTATGACCAGTCGGCCCCTGGATTGTGAAATTCCCAACATCAGCAATACATTACCATTTTGGGAACAATCCTTTAGAACACACATTGTCCAACAGTCAGCTGAGGTGAGTAATTGTGTGTTCTTATTGGGGGAAATGGTGTTTTGCCATAGGAATTTGATGGGTTGTCAGAGAACCAGGAAGCACCTGTGTGTTGCACAGGGACCTGTCTATGTGGTGGCCATTGTGTGGGAATCTTTTTATAAACCCCATGATGGAAGTATCTATAGTTCTTCTTGAAAGAGGAAGCCACTGGATGCGTAGGCTACATACCACCACTGTGTATGTAAGTGTGTGAGCGTGCGTGCGTGTGTATGTGTAAATGTATGTGTGTGTTGCTATATTCTTTCAGGAAGTCACTCGATGCGTAGGCTACACATACTACCACTCCAGAGAAAGAAGTGATTGTTTACTCTCCTGTAAATAAATAAACATCAGTAGCTTGAACAAATTCAGAGGAAGAGAGACCATGTGAGACGAATGATTTGGTTACATTGATTGAAATCTCAACCAAGTTACCCAGAAACCCAGTACATTTTCATGGAATATTGTATGTCGGGACATTGACATGTCATTGAGCCTGTCTGGAGTGAAAATGCTCCATGCAGGCATGCCTAATCAAACAAAGCCCAAGTGTTAGAGAAAACCAAATACTATTTGAACCAACGTCTGCTTCCCGTATGTCCTGACATATGTGTTGTACATAAGTGAAGTATGTCCTGACATATGTGTTGTACATAAGTGAAGTATGTCCTGACATATGTGTTGTACATAAGTGAAGTATGTCCTGACATATGTGTTGTACATAAGTGAAGTATGTCCTGTGTTTTGAATTTTGTGAATATGTGTGCCAGGAGCTGCAGTATGTTTCCAGAAAAATGTCAGCTAAAGGGGCAATAAAGTATTCAATCTACTACCACTAGGCCTAAATGATCCTTATCACTGTCATACTGTCTGTAGCTTCAGTACAGTACATTTAGTGTACCAGTCATTCACAAAAGACCTCCCTGTAAGAAGGATGAAGGCCTGCATGGTCTGCAGACAACATCCTTAACATATTAGCTACAACACTGCACTGAGGCATGAATGAAACCAAGGCAATCCATATTAGCTACAACACTGCACTGAGGCATGGGTGTGTGTGTGTGTGTGTGTGTGTGTGTGTGTGTGTGTGTGTGTGTGTGTGTGTGTGTGTGTGTGTGTGTGTGTGTGTGTGTGTGTGTGTGTGTGTGTGTGTGTGTGTGTGTGTGTGTGTCGAAGACTAGAGAAACGGATGGTGTGAGTGCTTCCCACTCCTCAGTAAGTAATGTCACGGCCCCAGATTAAGCAGAGGGACCATATGGCAAACACTGCCTTACTGTCTGCTGTCTGTTCTGCTACTAATACTGCCTTACTGCCTGCTGTCTGATCTGCTACTAATACTGCCTTACTGCCTGCTGTCTAATCTGCTACTAATACTGCCTTACTGCCTGCTGTCTGGTCTGCTACTAATACTGCCTTACTGCCTGCTGTCTGTTCTGCTACTAATACTGCCTTACTGCATGCTGTCTGGTCTGCTACTAATACTGCCTTACTGCCTGCTGTCTGGTCTGCTACTAATACTGCCTTACTGCCTGCTGTCTGATCTGCTACTAATACTGCCTTACTGCCTGCTGTCTAATCTGCTACTAATACTGCCTTACTGCCTGCTGTCTGGTCTGCTACTAATACTGCCTTACTGCCTGCTGTCTGATCTGCTACTAATACTGCCTTACTGCCTGCTGTCTGGCCTGCTACTAATACTGCCTTACTGCCTGCTGTCTGATCTGCTACTAATACTGCCTTACTGCCTGCTGTCTGATCTGCTACTAATACTGCCTTACTGCCTGCTGTCTGTTCTGCTACTAATACTGCCTTACTGCCTGCTGTCTGTTCTGCTACTAATACTGCCTTACTGCCTGCTGTCTGTTCTGCTACTAATACTGCCTTACTGCCTGCTGTCTGATCTGCTACTAATACTGCCTTACTGCCTGCTGTCTGATCTGCTACTAATACTGCCTTACTGCCTGCTGTCTGTTCTGCTACTAATACTGCCTTACTGCCTGCTGTCTGATCTGCTACTAATACTGCCTTACTGCCTGCTGTCTGGTCTGCTACGAATACTGCCTTACTGCCTGCTGTCTGATCTGCTACTAATACTGCCTTACTGCCTGCTCTCTGATCTGCTACTAATACTGCCTTACTGCCTGCTGTCTGTTCTGCTACTAATACTGCCTTACTGCCTGCTGTCTGTTCTGCTACTAATACTGCCTTACTGCCTGCTGTCTGATCTGCTACTAATACTGCCTTACTGCCTGCTGTCTGATCTGCTACTAATACTGCCTTACTGCCTGCTGTCTGTTCTGCTACGAATACTGCCTTACTGCCTGCTGTCTGATCTGCTACTAATACTGCCTTACTGCCTGCTGTCTGTTCTACTACTAATACTGCCTTACTGCTTGCTGTCTGATCTGCTACTAATACTGCCTTACTGCCTGCTGTCTGATCTGCTACTAATACTGCCTTACTGCCTGCTGTCTGATCTGCTACTAATACTGCCTTACTGCCTGCTGTCTGTTCTGCTACTAATACTGCCTTACTGCCTGCTGTCTGTTCTGCTACTAATACTGCCTTACTGCCTGCTGTCTGATCTGCTACTAATACTGCCTTGCTGCCTGCTGTCTGATCTGCTACTAATACTGCCTTACTGCCTGCTGTCTGATCTGCTACTAATACTGCCTTACTGCCTGCTGTCTGTTCTGCTACTAATACTGCCTTACTGCCTGCTGTCTGTTCTGCTACTAATACTGCCTTACTGCCTGCTGTCTGGTCTGCTACTAATACTGCCTTACTGCCTGCTGTCTGTTCTGCTACTAATACTGCCTTACTGCCTGCTGTCTGATCTGCTACTAATACTGCCTTACTGCCTGCTGTCTGTTCTGCTACTAATACTGCCTTACTGCCTGCTGTCTGTTCTGCTACTAATACTGCCTTACTGCCTGCTGTCTGTTCTGCTACTAATACTGCCTTACTGCCTGCTGTCTGATCTGCTACTAATACTGTCTTACTGCCTGCTGTCTGTTTTGCTACTAATACTGCCTTACTGCCTGCTGTCTGTTCTGCTACTAATACTGCCTTACTGCCTGCTGTCTGGTCTGCTACTAATACTGTCTTACTGCCTGCTGTCTGTTTTGCTACTAATCCACTGGCATCCACTTTCTTTCCTTCCTGTTATCCTGGCACCACGGATCCCTGTTTCACTTAAGTCAAGCTCACGTTTTGGACTAGCTAAGGAGCAAAGAAGATTGACGTTTTTTTTCTCTCATTCTTTCTCTGTTTGTTTTTGTTTATTCTGTCTCTTTCGCTCTCTCTGTCTCTGTGTGTGTCTGACAGAGAGAAAAATAGGCAGGCTACAAAGGAAGAGAGAGTAAAAGAGAGAGAGACTCTCATTGTCTTGCTTAGCATTATTCACATCTATCCATTCCCATTCTAAGACACATACACAATGGCACAGTCTATCTAACTGTTGTGTATAGCCTAACATACAGTATTGCATGAGTCCAGTAGCATGATATTTAAGCCCCATTAGCCCATAATGAGATTACAACCAGCAGATATTGGCTAAAACAGTCGGCTAAACATGGAATAACAGACAGAAGTTTGTCTTGCTTTAGTCAATAGGCTACATAGTCCAATATAATCCTCTCTCTTTCTCTGACTATTCTGTCAATCATTGATTTAGTTTCCTGATTCATAGGCTTATAGGCTATCAGTGGGCTGGTGGTGGTGAGGTCAGGTGTATAGAATATAGAAATTATAGAAATGTAATCTAAATTGTATTTCTATTGCATAGAGTCAATAGTCTACCTTTAGTCTCTATTGGGGCAGGGGGCATTTCAGATATTGTTAGTTCATGATAACACGGATAATATTCTAATGTCTACTCAAATATGAGAGGCATTCATAGTATTTCCTTGAAGAATACTGTTGTTATGGTTCCTAGGATGGGCAGTATAAAAATGAGAACGAAACGTTTGGATAGCCATGAGTAATAGTTAAGTCAAACTGAGAGCATAAATTCACTTCACCCCCGACAGAGCGGGGTTAGAACGGTTAGGACGTAGTCAATTCTCCGGTGTGGGCAGGCTCTCTTTTGATCATACTTGTCGGTGTCCATATATGGTTCGTGATGTCACGGGCCGGAGGTTCCGTCGATATAAAACCGATCCGACGGTATCCCCCTTGGAGGAAATCTAAGCAACTACCAGGTTCACTAGGGCGCGTTCAGTTTACTCGTCTCTGACGGCCCGTATACAGTAATTGCTTATAAAAGAATACACACTTTTAGAGGCAAACATGAAAGTCTCAAGCATAGATTGCCGTCGCCTCAAGAAGATTATCAGGAAGGAATGTGGAACCTCTCTCATTGTGGACTGTCGACCTTATTTTTCGTTCTCGAACTCTAATATCAAAGGCTCTGTCAATGCCAACCTGAACTCGGTTGTTGTCCGTAGATCCAGAGGAGGGCCGGTACCTCTTCAGTTTGTCATCCCGGAGGAGAAAGCCCTGTTACGGCTGCGAGAGGGGAGCATATCGGCAGTGGTAGTTCTTGATGACCGAACTCCTCACTGGCAGAAACTGAAAAAGGACAGTATCGCACAGATAGTGATTAACACGCTCAATAATCTGGCGAGTGGGACAAACATCTGTTTCCTAAAAGGTGAGAATTGTTACAAAATTCTGAAATCATTGGACTATAAAACTCGAAATCCATTCTAAGTTTGTCTGGGTAACTTTTTCACTAAGAGTCCAGGGCTAATTCACTGTCTGAAGCCACTTGAACACAATGTTTATTATAACCGATTGGCTACGCTAATAAATTATGCTATTATGAAAACTATATTTTGAAGTTAATAACATGAAATGGTTGACATTCAATATGCCTTATAAAACATCCTCCCTTTTTGTTTAGAAAACTATGTGTGACCCATATCCCCATATCTTCAAATCAACAAACAAATTTAAAAGGCCTTGGTATTGTTTTCCATGGACTGACCTATGACGCAAAGTCATTGTTTTATTTGACCGTGTTGTAGCAACCCTACCATTTGAGCAACACACTTCTCCGGTCGAGCTCTCGGAGAGATAAATGTAATGTGTGCGTCAAAGTGGTCCAGATGAGTCAGTGCGCGAAAGGCTCGTGAAAACTCGAGAACATCATGACTGGTTGTTCTGAGAATGTTCCATGTGTGAATGTTCACAAGGAAAGCATACATTTTCTATCATTCGTTTCGAACATTTATACCTCTTCCTTTCGACTGTGTCAGAACCTTTCATTTAAAGTCTGTCAGATTGTCACCTTGTACTCATAGACCTAAATTGATTATTTTAATTGAAACGCAGATGAATTACGACGTTAGAATAAGGTTATATGACGTTATAATCCATTATAAGCACATCGTTTTCACGGCCTGGTATGAGGCCTAAATCTAGTTGGCAAATGCTGACATTCATGACGCACAAATAAACATTTTATCATTTTTTCAATGTTTTATTTAACCTTTATTTAACTAGGCAAGTCAGACAAAGCTGTCTTTGGTGTATAATTTATTTAAAAATTTCCCCTGATGGAATACATTCAATTGTAGGCTACTGAATTTCATTAAAGTATTAAATGTATTTTGTATTGTTCTGTGTATTTACCAGGGGGGTTTGAAAACTTCCATGGCCAGTACCCTGAACTTTGCACTGAGGTCGTGAATCCCGTCGGGGTCGACCAGAACAACGGAACCGAAACCGGGAAATGCGGGCCGAGTAACACCCTATTCTGTGAGAAACTGAGCTCCAACCTCAAACCAGATTACGATCAGGTATGGAAACGAAAACAACTTCCTTTTTTAGCCTGCTGCCTATTCTTTCATGGTTAGGTGGCTAGCCACTTCCCCTAGGTTGGGCTGGGGTTTAGGGTTCAGGCTGCAGGGTTTTTGACTGAGTGGAATATCCCTGTTAGATAAGAATGACTGTTCTGTACTAGTTTAGTCATACTGTCTTCTTGGCAATTCAAAATAGATTCATATAGCCGAATGTACTGTATGTTCAGAGATATTTGTGGACTTTATAGAGCACATTTAGTTTCATTCAAGGAAAGACATAAAAAACAAAAAGCCTACTCATAGGATTATAAAAGGCACATATTGTCTAGCTGATCTTAAATGTACAGCTGTACATTCATAAGGATAATATTTTGTCTATGGAGTCAGATATGTTACTGACCATTCTCAAAACAGTGGCCTCCACCATTCAACATTCTCTCCGACACACGCTTGATATTAGCTTTGACCTTCACTGCATCCCAGTCATCAAGAGAAGATGGCCACTAGTCAGAGACCCCCAGCTGACATCAAAAGTCCTTTTATAACCTTTTCATCCCTGACCTTATCCCTACCTCTTACACCATCATGATAGGCTAACACAATCTGTTTACAGTACAGAAAATGTACTATTGCGTCTTGCACCGTACATACCTCTCAGTATCTCTATTGATGTATGTACTAAAGGTGTAGGATCTTAATTTGATCACTCTGTTGCAGAATAACTTTGTAGTGTATTTGAGGTTTTAAAAAGGTTTCTGAAGTTTGTAATTTCCACTTTGAAATTTCAAACTTGATTTTCCCTTATGAAAAATGTATCAACCCCTACAAAAATGTCAATTTATAATAATCCACATAATAATTAATATTTCCTGTTGCTGCAGGAATAGTTTCCTGCTGTAGAAAACTGGCTCAAATTAAGATCCTACATCTGTATTTGAACTCTACCCCCCCCTCCCCCCATTGTTGTGTCTTTAGGAAACCCTGTGTGTCATGTACTGTATCTCTGCCACACTCTGTCTCTACGCGCTCACAGATTTAATATCACTTTGTTGTGTCTCCCCTCTATCTTGGCTCACACACTCTGCAGTTCTTATGTCTAATATCTCCCCCCCTTTATTATCTACCCTCTCTCTTCAGGGCAAGCCGGTGGAGATCCTTCCTTTCCTGTACCTGGGCAGTGCCTACCATGCCTCCAGGCAAGACTATCTGAGTGACCTTGGAGTCACAGCCCTGCTGAATGTCTCCAGGAGGGACACCAGGCCCTCCAAGGGCCACTACGACTACAAGTGGATCCCGGTGGAGGACAACGTCACAGCAGATATCAGCTCACATTTCCAAGAGGCCTTCCAGTTCATTGGTGAGTGTCGTGGTCTGGACATTTTGTTCTCTTTTTTTTCCCTGCTCTCTTCTCCTTTTTTTCAGATTTCTTCTCTGCTCTTTTCTTTTTTCTTCTTCTCTCATGGAAAAGATAGGATTCCAAGTCCATTAACAGAGGGGATGGGGCAACTCAATTAGAATAGTTAATAGCTTCACCCCCCCCCCCCACTGCCAATCTAAAAAGAGGACAGGCAACAACCTCTCACTAATCTGTTAGCCTCATCTGCCTTCCTTCCATTTCTCTCTCTCTCTCTCTCTCTCTCTCTCTCGCTCTCTCCTTTCACAAATCCCCAGATTGGCTTCATTCAGAGAACAGCTTCTGTGTGCTCCCTCCCCCTCTCCTCACTCCCTCCCTCCCTCCCCTACCCCTCCCTCCACCTCTCTCTCATCCTCCTCCCTCCACCTCTCTCTCATCCTCCCCCATTTTAAGTTTAAAAAGAGATTCTCTACAATGCCGTCATTGCCTCCCGGCTCACAGTTCATCTCGGCTAGTGGCTTTATTGCGGGTTATTACCGGGTGTGGTCAGTTCACTCAAGTCAGTTTGTCTGTGTGACAAATGTTGTTAGCTAGCCTTACTCACTAATGGTGGGTGGAGGGTTTTTGAAGGAGGGAGGCTGTGTTCACAGACACAAAGGTACACAAAGGTTGTTTAGTTATTGTTTATCTGGGTCATATTCATTAGGGCAAACCGTAGCGAAATGTTTCGCAACAGAAAATGAAAACAAGCATTTATTGGTCAACTTCAGGTAGTGTTTCAGTAATTTTTCTTCTGTTTGGTACCAAAGGAACTCAACCATGATGCATGTGTTCAGAGACAGAGCCTTGAGGGAACAGAGTGTGAATGTGGGATAGAAAGAGGCTTGAAGTGTTGGATAATAGCACTCACAAAGATGTTGAGCAGCCTGCACTTCTATTTATAAATGTAATATCCAGGCACAGCCGAGGACAAGCTTGAATCTCATTCTCACCCAACATGGAGGCCTCACCTGACCTGTATCAATGGTGGAGGTGTTGCTGTTGTTCTTCTTTGTTTTAAGCCCCCACATTTAAGCGTCTTTGCCTAAAGCCTGTAAGCATTACGTAAGACAAAGAGGTGTCCTTCTCAGCCCAGGGCTGAATCTTAACAGAGGATGTCTCCTTGAAAAAAACAATCTTCAATTAAATAAAATCAAACTGGATTCATCACATGCGCCAAATACAATTGGTGTATACTGTACAGTGAAATGCTTGCTTACGAACCTTTCCCAACGACGCAGAGTTTAAAAATAATTATACAAAATGAAATAGTAACTAACACAAGAGGAATACAATAAAATACACAAGAATGGAGCTATATACAGGGAGTACCTGTACCAGGTCAATGTGAGGCTATATACAGGGAGTACAGTACTAGATCAATGTGAGGCTATATACAGGGAGTACCTGTACCAGGTCAATGTGGAGCTATATACAGGGAGTACAGTACTAGATCAATGTGAGGCTATATACAGGGAGTACCAGTACCAGATCAATGTGGAGCTATATACAGGGAGTACAGTACTAGATCAATGTGAGGCTATATACAGGGAGTACCAGTACCAGATCAATGTGGAGCTATATACAGGGAGTACCTGTACCAGGTCAATGTGAGGCTATATACAGGGAGTACAGTACTAGATCAATGTGAGGCTATATACAGGGAGTACAGTACTAGATCAATGTGAGGCTATATACAGGGAGTACCTGTACCAGGTCAATGTGGAGCTATATACAGGGAGTACAGTACTAGATCAATGTGAGGCTATATACAGGGAGTACCTGTACCAGGTCAATGTGTAGCTATATACAGGGAGTACAGTACTAGATCAATGTGAGGCTATAAACAGGGAGTACCAGTACCAGGTCAATGTGGAGCTATATACAGGGAGTACCAGTACCAGATCAATGTGGAGCTATATACAGGGAGTACCAGTACCAGATCAATGTGGAGCTATATACAGGGAGTACCAGTACCAGATCAATGTGGAAGTATATACAGGGAGTGTTCAAATATTCACTCATTGCATCCAAATCTAGAACAATAGGCTTGTTTCTCTTTATGAAGAAGACACATCCCAATTCCCCGAACCTCTGGATGAATTCAATGTGGTGGAGGTAGAATATTCTACTGTCAACCATTTAGCTGGAAACAGAGGATAAAAACAGCAGTCAAGAACATCTTTAGGCACCCTATTCCCTATATAGTGCACTACATGTAACCAGAGCCATATGAGTCCCAGTCAAAAGTAGTGCAATATGTAGGGAATAGGGTGCCATTAGCCAGAGGATGGGTCATTAAAACACCCACAGGCTCTCTAGCTGCCTCTCAGAAAGCCTCCCAGCACTCCAGATGGGAGCAGCTTAATGATTCATTCATTCAGTTTTCACAGGATCGGAGCTGTCAGAAACCATCGCTGGCTGTCCCCCCGGTGGCTCATACATGTGTGTGTGTGTGTGACACAGATAGAGAGAATCTAGGTTTGTGTGTGTGTGTGTGTGTGTCAGATAGAGTGTGGAGGAAGTGCATGTAATACTGAAGTAGAATAAGTTCCCTCCTCTCCCAGCCGTGGTGAACTTAGTATAGTACTGCTCAGCTCCCCCACAGGCACGTAGGAGAGAGAGAGACATGGTCTCGTGTGCAGCTGTGCAGGCTGAGTCAGTCAGCCCTGCCACAGTGTGTGTTTCTAATGGGAGAGTGGTGACTGAGTGGCAGCAGGGCTCTTATAGGTTCTGTGTGGGCGAGAAGAGAGGAAGAGCGAAGGGGTGGGGAGGCAGGTGATGATTAGACACTGAAGAACGGGATTCAATCTCTGCGTTCACAAACTAAATTAGCTCTGACAGCACTTGTTTCCTGTGAGAATTTAGCCAGAGTGGTTCTATTCTAGGATGCAGTTATCCTATTCAATTCTTCTATATTTGAGTTACACAGTGTAAGTGGCTACGTGGCCATACTCCATTTCTGACCAAATGTAACAATGTATTATAGCTCATGTTTATCATGTCATTAACGTAAATGTTACCGTTTTGTCTCCTCTCCAGATGGTGTGAAGCAGACAGGGGGCAGAGTCTTGGTGCACTGTGAGGCGGGCATCTCCCGCTCCCCGACCATCTGTCTGGCCTATATCATGAGTACCAAGCGGCTACAGCTCGAAGAGGCCTTTGACATCATCAAACAGCGCCGCTCCCTCATCTCGCCCAACTTCAGCTTCATGGGCCAGCTGCAGCAGTTCGAGTCTGAGGTCCTGTCTTCGACACCTATTACCGCGGCAACGACCCCCGAAACCTCCATCGAACCCGCCACGCCCTGTTGCATCGGTAAAGAGACGGTCTCCTTCTTTGGGAGTTCGAAAGAGTTCACATTCAACAAAAATAACTTTGACTTTGAACCTTCCACAGTTTTCGCCCCCCTCTCTACCTCCTTCCTCACCCCCATGCCTCTTCAGACTCCTCCACTCCGCCATTTTAAATTGAGCCCCATAACTGCACTGCCTTAAGATGTGACTGTTTAGTAGGTCTCAGATTACTTGAAAAATAACAATAACAAAATACAAATAAAATGCTCTATTTGTCTGGTGCTGGCGCAAGCCAGTAACGAAGTGGAACGGCTGACTATACAGAAACAAAGACTGAGAGAAGATATTGCGTTGATCGTCTATATGGGATTTTTCATTCAAGTTGGGAAAAGTCCCTGAAATTCAGACTACAGTCTTTGTTTGAACTTTGAACTGCAGCGTGAAACCACAAAGACTACTGCAATACATGCCTTAGGTTGATAATGTGATGTTTTGCCTATTCACATGCCGCATCAAGGCATTTTAACCTAATTTATTTGATACATCTTGTCCGTCTGATTGTCTGTGTTTTTTTCTAAATACAAATGTGGATGCCAATAAATGTTTCCACCAAAAAGTACCTTTGTGTTCATGTTCTCTTTTTCTCAAATATGAACCTTATAAGAATACAATTGTGATATATATATGAGGCCCTATAAAGCCATGTTATGTTATATATATATATATATATATATATATATATATATATATATATATATATATATATATATATAAATGGAAGAGGCTGGAGGGAGGAGTTATAGAAAGACAGGCTCATTGTAAAGGATATGGAAACCAGGTTTGACTCCGTTCCATTAATTCCATTCCAGCCATTACAATGAGCCTGTCAAATCAAATCAAAGTTTATTTGTCATGTACGCCGAATACAACAGGTGGGACACAATGCATAGTCCGGGTAGCCGTTTGATTAGCTGTTCAGGAGTCTTATGGCTTGGGGGTAAAAGCTGTTGAGAAGCTTTTTGGTCCTAGACTTGGTGCTCGGATACCGTTTGCCATACAGTAGCAGAGAGAACAGTCTATGACTGGGGTGGCTGGAGTCTTTGACAATTTTTAGGGCCTTCCTCTGACACCGCCTGGTATAGAGGTCCTGGATGGCAGGCAACTTAGCCCCAGTGATGTACTGGGCCATACGCACTACCCTCTGTAGTGCCTTGCAGTCAGGGGCTGAGCAGTTGCCGTACCAGGCAGTGATGCAACCAGTCAGGATGCTCTCGATGTTGCAGCTGTAGAACCTTTTGAGGAACTGAGGACCCATGCCAAATCTTTGTAGTTTTCTGAGGGGGAATAGGCTTTGTCGTGCCCTCTTCATAACTGTCTTGGTGTGTTTGGACCATTCTAGTTTGTTGGTGATGTGGACACCAAGGAATTTGAAGCTCTCAACCTGCTCCACTATAGCCTCGTCGATGAGAATGGGGGCATGCTCGGTCCTCCTTTTCCTGTAGCCCACAATCATCTCCTTTGTCTTGATTACGTTGAGGGATAGGTTGTTATTCTGGCACCACCCGGCCAGGTCTCTGACCTCCTCCCTATAGGCTGTCTCGTCATTGTCAGTGATCAGGCCTACCACTGTTGTGTCGTCTGCAAACTTAATGATGGTGTTGGAGTCGTGCCTGGCCATGCAGTCGTGGGTGAACAGGGAGTACAGGAGGGGACTGAGCACGCACCCCTGAGGGACTCCAATGTTGAGGATCAGCGTGGCAGATGTGTTGTTACCTACCCTTACCCCCTGGGGGCGGCCCGTCAGGAAGTCCAGGATCCAGTTGCAGAGGGAGGTGTTTAGTCCTCCTATAGCTCCTCCCACAAGCCTCCACAGGGCAACATGTGCTACTACTTACAACTATTAAGCCTTTCTTAGTCCCGGGTGGGACATATAGGCCACAACAATCTTCTGCCACCGGAATCTGTCTTTGGCCACAGCAACATGCACAACACAACATACAACATCAAATATTGCCAATCAATAAACCGTCCCTAAGAGGGGTGCGTCACTTGAGTGGGTTGAGTCACTGACGTGATCTTCCTGTCCGGGTTGGCGCCCCTCCTTGGGTTGTGCCGTGGCGGAGATCTTTGTGGGCTATACTCGCCCTTGTCTCAGGATGGTAAGTTGGTGGTTGAAGATATCCCTCTAGTGGTGTGGGGGCTGTGCTTTGGCAAAGTGGGTGGGGTTATATCCTGCCTGTTTGGACATGTTCGGGGGTATCGTCGGACGGGGCCACAGTGTCTCCTGACCCCTCCTGTCTCAGCCTCCAGTATTTATGCTGCAGTTGTTTGTGTCGGGGGGCTAGGGTCAGTCTGTTATATCTGGAGTATTTCTCCTGTCTTATCCAGTGTCCTGTGTGAATTTAAGTATGCTCTCTCTAATTCTCTCTCTCTTTCTCTCTTTTTCTCTTTCTTTCTTTCTTTCTTTCTTTCTTTCTCTCTCAGAGGACCTGAGCCATAGGACCATGCCTCAGGACTACCTGGCCTGATGACTCCTTGCTGTCCCAGTCCACCTGGCCATGCTGCTGCTCCAGTTTCAACGGTTCTGCCTGCAGCTATGGAACCCTGACCTGTTCACCGGACGTGCTACCTGTCCCAGACATGCTGTTTTCAACTCTCTAGAGACAGCAGGAGAGGTAGAGATATTCTCAATGATTGGCTATGAAAAGCCAACTGACATTTACTCCTGAGGTGCTGACCTGTTGCACCCTCGACAACCACTGTGATTATTATTATTTGACCCTGCTGGTCATCTATGAACATTTGAACATCTTGGCCATGTTCTGTTATAATCTCCACCCAGCACAGCCAGAAGAGCACTGGCCACCCCTCATAGCCTGGTTCCTCTCTAGGTTTCTTCCTAGATTCTGGCCTTTTTAGGGAGTTTTTTCTAGCCACCGTGCCTGCATTGCTTGCTGTTTTGGGTTTTAGGCAGGGTTTCTGTACAGCACTTTGTGACATCAGCTGATGTAAGAAGGGCTTTATAAATGAATTTGATTGATTGATCGATCACAATCATTATTTGAACCGTATTTCAAATGCAGTAACAAAGTAATCAGTGGAAGTTGGTGGGAGGAGTTATAGGAGGACAGGCTCATTTTAAAGACTAGAATGGAATAAATGGAATCAAACATGTTTGATACCATTCCTTTGATTCCATTCCAGCCATTAAAATGAGCCCATCCTCCTATACCTCCTCCCACCAGCCTCTTCTGACACATATGCATAATTAGGATAATGGATACATAACCATACAGTAGTAGGCTGGGCCAAGAGATTAGCATTAGGCAACAGTGACACCTGCAGCGACCTAACAAGAGAGAGATCCAAACTAGAACACTACACTGGCCACTGACTTTGAAATGCATGCATGGACACTCCCACAAATGTAGTCTATGATGACTACATTGTAGCAATTTTTAGTTAATTAATGATACAGAAACATTGTTGACCATGCATGCTTAGACTTGCCTAGTTAAAGTAAGGTCAAAAAATATATATATATTAAAAAAAAAAATCATTTTCATTCAGTGTCACATTTAGGAAACGATTATAAGAATGGGTGGCCTGTTTCTTCTCTCTCGTGTTTAAATATCCCTCCCCCAGTCCTTCGTTTGGCGAAGAAAATACCGTTTTTCAAAATACAGTATTTCAGTTTTAAATACTGTACCAAAATATACTTTCTCTGTCAGCTCTTTGACGTCCAACAATCACACGCATGAGGACCATACCAAGTACAAATAATGGGTATGTGATAAAACAGAATACTACTAATACATATGTTGTATGTACTTGTATGAATCAAGTTCACATTTATAAATATCCTTTGTATATTGATATTTCAACGCGTAAACGAGTAACATTTTATATTTCGATTGTATCTAATATTAATTAATCTAAATATCTATGCTCCCCCTCTTTTTTCATTATTGACTGTTCCATTTCATCCCGCTCGTGACGCCATTTTCCTTGTTGTTTCTCTTTCGCCAGGATATTTCAACAAACTTGGATACATGCATTTTGAACAAATATTCACAATAATCACTTTAAAGGTCCACCTTCCCTTTATTGAAGGAGAAGGGGTATTTACTGAAGTTGTTTGTTTTGCTTTCTGAGGAAAGTTCCTGATTAGGCGACCATGTACATCAAACAGGTAAACTAGCGGCGTGAGCTCCATACGACCCGCTCTCTGAAAATGATGCTTGCGGCCTAGCCAGATAGCTAGCTTTAGCTAAGAAGTACTGTAAATAAATTAAAATTTACACGTAGCTAGCTAGCTGGATATAGTCTACAATACTGCACTTAGAAAAGTAATCTACAAAAATGGTCATGTGCCGGATTGCAAACAATTCTGGACCATGTCTGTCAGTAGGCTAGTTAGATCAGATACTAGTAGTAGTGATGCTAGTCGCTAGCTAACGTTATAGTAGCTAGCAATATGTGGTAACTTTCTTCAATCCAGCTAACGTAACTAGTTAGGGCAGCTAATTATCTTGCCAGTTAGCTATCAAGACAAGCCATTCATAAAGTAGTTACATTAGCTAGCTATTAAGATAACGTTGTTTGTTATTAGCTAAGCTAGCTCGGAAGATACTACCCCATCCAGCTTGCATAACATTAGTTTGACTATTGACATAGCTAACAAGCTAGCTGGCTAGCAATTGCTGGCAGCTAATTTCAACATCCTGTGAAAATAAACTATTGGTGGATGTCTGAATCGTTTATTCAATGCAATGGTGCTGTAACTAGCAAGCTTGGATCATTTCAGATTTGTGATAGCAGTTGCACTTCCCTTCTTATGCTCTCAGGTCATCATCCAGGGGTTCCGAAGTTACAGGGACCAGACTGTGGTGGATCCTTTCAGTCCAAAGTCCAATGTCATCGGTGAGATTCTGCAAAGTTTACTCTCTCCCAAAACCTCTAGCTATCTTTAGTCATCAACAACACATCACGATGTAGGTAGAGGAAACAATGGGCTGCTGCCTTTCCATCCATTGATTGACTGACATTTCCCTCCCTGTATGTTGTTTTCTCACAGTGGGAAGAAATGGATCTGGAAAAAGTAACTTTTTCTACGGTACGTGCGCGCTCTCCCCTGTCCTCTTCTGATGTTTTCTACCATATCAAATTAGAAGAATATAAAAAATGGTGATGCATTTATTTGCTGTATATAACAAAAACATTTTTTTTTTTCAGCCATTCAATTTGTGCTCAGCGATGAGTTCAGCCATCTTCGCCCCGAACAGCGCCTGGCCTTGCTCCATGTAAGTAGTGGAAGTTATACTAACATTAATGGATATTATATAATCCTCAGTCTGTTGTTAAACCCATAACACTGTTATAACAATGTTATTCCCTGTCACTGCAGGAGGGAACTGGTCCTCGTGTCATCTCAGCTTTTGTGGAGATTATATTTGACAATTCTGACAACAGGTTGCCGGTAAGATTCTCACCAAACATGATTGTCACCTTTGGCTATTTAGTCAGTCATGTTTAGTTTGATATCTCTCCGTTTGTTGGTCAATAAATTCACTCTCCCTCCAGATCGACAAAGAGGAGGTGTCCCTCCGCCGTGTCATCGGCGCCAAGAAGGACCAGTACTTCTTAGACAAGAAGATGGTGACGTAAGTGTCTGTTGACTACACGTCTGTTGTGACTGAGCAAAGATCGAAAATTGCCTCTCTGTTTGAATATGTAATCATCATGTAATCAGCAATCATGTATGTTGATTTTGTTCCAGTAAAAATGACGTCATGAACCTCTTGGAGAGTGCTGGTTTCTCCCGTAGTAACCCCTACTACATCGTCAAGCAGGGGAAGGTAAGACGGCACTATGAACATATGCTCTAAACAGGCTCCGTTGTGCAACATTCATTGGTTATTTGCTGCAAACATGTTTCTTTGCACCACTGTGCTGACTATATATCTGTTCATACAACCCAACGTCTCATACAATGATATCTTAGATAACATGTTTTCCCTTGTCCGTAATCTGTGTCCAGAACAACCATATAATTTTCTACATAAATTATACAAAGAATACCTTTAATATGTTTGGTCTCTCAAATGGCTACCCAGACTATTTGCGCCCCCCCATCTTTATGCTGCTGCTACTCTATTATTAACTCTACCTACATGTACTTATTACCTCGACTAACCGGTGCCCCCGCACATTGTGACTCCTGTACCGGCACCCCCTGTATATAGCCTCGCAATTGTTATTTTACTGCTGCTCTTTAATTATTTGTTACTTTTATTTCTTTTTTTTGTAGGTATTTTTCTTAACTGCATTGTTGGTTAAGGCCTTGTAAGTAAGCATTTCACTGTAAGGTCTACACCTGTTGTATTCGGCGCATGTGACAAATAAAATTTGATTCATCATGTATCCAGATCAACCATATAACTTTATACATAGGATACCTTTCATATGTTTCCTCTCTTTATCCTGTATCCAGATCACTTTTTACGTTAGTTATACAGGGGTATCGTTTATGTGTGTTTCCTCTCTTTATCATGTATCCAGATTAACCAGATGGCTACAGCCCCTGATTCCCAGCGTCTGAAGCTGCTGCGTGAGGTGGCAGGAACCAGGGTGTACGACGAGCGCAAGGAGGAGTCCATCTCCCTCATGAAGGAAACCGGTACAGTAGAAGAACCAAAGTCTCTCTATATGTCTACAATGACACCATCTAATACTCTGTTCACATGCATTCAGTCACCAGATCTAAGCAGAGGTATTCTGACTCACTACCTAAGATGGGCTTTGATTTAGACATTCAAAGCGTGCAGTTATCTACGGAAAAAAACAGTCGACTTTCAGACCTATCGCACAAACCTTCAAAATAAATGCTGCTCTTTCAATTTCCAAATTATTTTCCAAGGAAAAGCTATATAATTTAGTTCCCAGGATAAGCATCTCCCTTTCCTATTACAAATGGCCCTTGGTTGGGCCACCACAGCTGTACATATAACTGTAGACCTAAATAACATACTGGTGCACTGTTTTTGTGTTTCCCCCAGAGGGTAAGAGAGAGAAGATCAATGAGCTGCTGAAGTACATTGAGGAGCGTCTCCAGACCCTGGAGGATGAGAAGGAGGAGTTGGCTCAGTACCAGAAGTGGGACAAGATGAGGAGGGCTCTGGAGTACACTATCTATAACCAGGAGCTCAACGAGACACGCGCCAAGCTGGACGAGGTAATAAGAATTTTAAAAAATCAACAAAATGTGTTTATGGAGTTTCGGTCAAGAAATAAATATCTGTCAAATCAAATTGTATTCATCATGGGCAAAGGATGTCTAACAAAAAGTAACTTTCAGTTGGTAGTGGTTTGCTTTTGTGGTCTGGCCTTTCAAATTCTTTCTTTTTTAAATGGCATTTGATATTTTTGATTGCATAGTTAACTGTTCTTTAAATTCTGTTTCCTCTTTCAGTTGTCCTCTAAGAGAGAGACCTGTGGAGACAAGTCCAGACATCTGAGAGATGCCCAGCAGGATGCCAGAGACAAAGTAGAGGTAAGTGATTCTGCATACAGTATTTGCACAGAATGGCTTGGAGTGTAAATGGATATGATCAGCTTTTCACACTACTGAGCCAAGCTGTGCTGAGCTGGCCTGGTTACGCATCCATCCACCACAGTTCCTGTAACCGTGCTGAAAAGGGGGGGGGGCTCATCACGCTCTAGCGACTCCTTGTGGCGGGCCAGGCGCCTGCAGGCTGATTGTGGTCATCAGTTGAAAGGTGTTGCCTCCGACACATTGGTGCAACTGGCTTCCGGGTTAAGCGGGCTGGTGTTAAGAAGCGCGGTTTGGCAGGTCATGTTTCAAGGGGACGCATGAGTCGATCTTCGTCTCTCCCGAGCCCGTTGGGGAGTTGCAGCGACGAGACAAGATTGTAATTGGATCGCAATTGGATATCACGAAATTTAAGAGCAAAAGGGGCTAAAACAAAAAAAGGTTTCTATCTTAGGGGTTTCTATCTTTGTGTATGCAAACCTGACCAGCTTTTTTCCCATTTCCTCTACAGTCAGTGTCCATCTAGTCTATGTGTTATTCCTCTCATGGCCTCCTCTCCTCTTCCTCCCATTGTAGGAGACGGAGCGTGTGGTGCGTGAGAAGAAGTCTAAGATCAGTGCCATGAAGGAGGAGAAGGAGCAGCTGAGCTCAGAGAGACAGGAGCAGATTAAACAGAGGACCAAGCTGGAGCTCAAATCCAAAGACCTGCAGGAGGAGCTGGCCGGCAACAGCGAACAGAAGGTAGGGGAGCACGGTGGGGAGGGTGAGAGTGTGCGTGTCTGAGATAGAGTGGTGTGTGTGTGTGTAGTTGGCAACAGTGAACCGAAGAAACGGGGCGGTCAGAAACCTCCTCATCTGCGTCACTGGGTGTGGGTTTAGATGTGTGTGTGAGACTCGCCATCCTTACCTACTACGTACCTACCTCTCCATCCTCGAACAGGAGCCTCTCCATCTGCGTCAGTGATAATCCCCCCCACACCTCCAACACCCCCTACCTCTTCTTTTCTCCATCCATCCCTCCCTCCCCCCTTCTTTTTCTCAGAGGGTAAGGACAGAAGCCTCTCCATCTGCGTCACTGATTCACCACACACCTCCATCTCTCTCCCCCTACTGCTAGTCTTAACCTCTCTTTCTCTCTCCCTGCATCCCTTCATTCTGGGCAGTGGCCCAAAGGAAGAGATCTGGCCCCAATCCCTGTGTGTGTTACAGATTAGACAGCAGCATCTCAGCGAGGTTGGATTAGGCCCACCTGGCCGGGAGAGTGTTGCAACAGCTTTCTTGTTAGCTTTGTTTTGTTGGGATGGTTGGAGGGGGCAGGAAGAGGGAAGTAGGGAGAAAGCGGGTGGGTGTACCTGCGTCATCTGCCTTTCTGACTGCTGTGAGTCACATGATCCTATCTGAGTGATATGGATCAAAGCAGACTTTAGGAAGCTCCCCGGGCGGCGACCACATCAATGAAAGCTGCTCCCGGCACCTCTCTTCTTCAGAGGGGTTGGGTTAAATGAAGAAGACACATTTCAGTTGAATGCATTGTTGTGCAACTGACTAGGTATCCCCTTTCCCTTATGTTTTACATATCTAGAGTAATCACATGTGTAGATAACATTATCTGCTGGCGTTTGAACTTATTTCAGCGATGACCCCGCACACGTATGAGTATCCTCAAATGCCTCTGAGTGTAACCCGTTGTCACCATTTGTTTCTATTTAAAAGTAATGAATTCCTCCTCCAGAAACGTCTGCTGAAGGAGCGGCAGAAGCTGCTAGAGAAGATAGAGGAGAAGCAGAAGGAGCTGCAGGAGACTGAGCCCAAGTTCAACACTGTGAAGGAGAGGGAGGAGAGGGGCATCGCCAGGTCTGTAGGAAAACCCTACACTGCTCAAGGCTCAACAATGAATTAATCGTATAATAGGCAACAACTTTTTAATGTATTAGTAAAAGGATATTTACTCATTTTCCCCCCATGTAATGTTAGTTACACCTGATGTTGAGCCACTAGAAAGTGAATGAAGTTGGTTCTCTTGTAATCCTCATTGGTGAAAGACTGGAGTGTGTCCAACATGGCACCTTATTGGTAGGCCACTAAATAAGGAATAAGACCCCCTTCAGATTTTTTTTATGAGCTTCCCTATGTACCTTTTAACACCTCCTGTCATCCCTCGCTCCACCCAGACTGGCCCAGGCCACCCAGGAGAGAACAGACCTGTACGCCAAGCAGGGCCGTGGCAGCCAGTTTACTTCTAAAGAGGAGAGGGACAAGTGGATCAAGAAGGAACTCAAGTCCCTAGACCAGGCCATCAACGACAAGAAGAGGCAGATTGCTGCCATCCATAAAGACCTAGAGGACACTGAGACCAACAAGGAGAAGAACCTGGAACAGTATAGTGTATGGAACCTAATTCATGACTCATTGTGCTGTAGTTCAATTGTTACTATTATTGTTGATTATAATGTCTTATAAGAATGATTTTGTTTAAATAGAATGTTCGATTCTGTTCTAGATTTCACTCTGTTCTATAATCCTTGGGATCAAGTTTCTATCTGACTGGTCTGTTTTCCCCTGTAGAAACTGGACCAGGACCTGAATGAGGTGAAGACCAGGGTGGAAGAGCTGGACAAGAAATACTACGAAGTCAAGAATAAGAAGGACGAGCTGCAGAGCGAGAGAAAGTAAGATCATGATCTATATCTTAATCATTTGTTTTGCTCCATCTTGTTTCTTGGGTTGAGTCATTGCCGTGTTAGGCAAGATATTGATTTGAACCTGTAAATCTTTATTTCGTCTTCTCGCTTTTCTTTCTTCTTTACTGCTTTTTGGTCAATGTTCGTTTAGTCATCATTTGCACATTTATATATTGATTCTAACTTATAAATCGTAACTTTCTTTGCTCTTTTCCTTTTGTTGTTTTTTGTACTCTTTCCTCATTGAGTCATGGTTTGCACTTTAAATATTTATTTACTTAGAAAATATGTATTTACTTTGTCTGGAATACAAGACGAAGGCCTATTAGCCATGACTCGACCTCCACCGTGTTAAAGGTCGGATGGTTGTTCCCCCTTAAGACTTCCATTCATCTTCCGCCTGGTAACCTTTATTTCCTTACCAGACTGTGGTCTGCTCTGCTGTGAATGTCGGCATGCCTTTCCCCTCTCCTCTCCTTAACAATGGAGAGGTATTTATAACACTGTGAGATGGATGTTGGATGCTGCCTGGAGCTTTGCACTGTGTGCTGTAGAGAAGGGCCTTGAGATACTGAGTTGTGTAAGGAGGAGGGAGAAGACCAGAGACGATGAATAGAATATGACATATGGGTCATTAAAGTTTACAATAGAGCTGCTCTCAAAATCAAGGCATTTTTCTGGAAATGATTCGACAAAATTAACATCTACAATATTTGCCCTGGCTGCATAATTTGGCGCAATGTCTTTTGGACTGAATGACAAGTTAATGTCTGTGCTCCTCCAACAGCTATCTGTGGCGGGAGGAGAACGCTGAGCAGCAGGCCCTGGCAGCCAAACGAGAGGAGCTGGAGAAGAAACAACAGCTCCTTAGAGCAGCCACCGGCAAGGTCAGTGTGACCTCCTACCCAACGAAACACACACACACACACACTCGAACCTTAGCATGCATCGTCATATCTTGCATATCATCATACTGCCACTGGCAAGGTCAAAATAACCTCCTCCCCCTATGGCGTTAGATTGACCTATGAGTCATATTAATTATAGAAGACCCAACTTCACCTCTACATGAATGTCTATGTAATCCATATCATCCTACTAGCCTTATGCTTAACCATGTGTGGTAGTTCCATTTATCTATGAATCAATGTCAGATTAGAAAGGACACACACCTTCCCATTTACACATGATCATACTAGCCATGTGGTAAATCTTCTGAGGCAATCATAGATTACAAAGGTCACACCTTTACACACACCCATCCATTTATATACTCCCTGCCCCACGGCCAAGGAGAAAGAATACACACACCTTCACACGGACACTCGTTTCCACACATTTACTGTTTACTATCAGTCATGTCATGGGCCTGGTGTTACAGATGAATTACACACCATGAAATAAAGGCTACACACACACACGCCGTCGCACTACCTACTCAACCGACGTCGAGGGCTCGGCTTTCGCAACGATGAGTCAAACACTGATGAAAGCAATCCCACCTGAACACTGAAGACTCACTTTGTGACTCCATTATTAGGGAAAGAGAGAGCGGTAGTGATTTTGTGACTCAACCAATTATTAGGGAAAGAAATTGCCTAGAGGTAAAGACAGTCTAACAAAGAATCAGCCCACCCCTTTCTCCCCACTCTCCTAGAAATCTACAGTGTGTGTCTATGACTCAGCTGATTATTACTTTTTCAGTCACACTCTAATCAGTCCTTTCTTCAATCAAAATCTCCTCAAAATGAAGTTCTGTCAAAATTCCAGATGGTTACCTTGGTGATTGCTGTCTTAGCTTGAGTGGTCCGGTCGTTGCTGACTTATAGGTCATCTACAAGACCCTGCTAGGTAAAGTTCCCCCTTATCTCAGCTCGCTGGTCACCATAGCAGCACCCACCTGTAGCACGCGCTCCAGCAGGTATATCTCTCTGGTCACCCCCAAAGCCAATTCCTCCTTTGGCCGCCTCTCCTTCCAGTTCTCTGCTGCCAATGACTGGAATGAACTACAAAAATCTCTAAAACTGGAAACACTTATCTCCCTCACTAGCTTTAAGCACCAGCTGTCAGAGCAGCTCACAGATCACTGCACCTGTACATAGCCCATCTATAATTTAGCCCAAACAGCTACCTCTTCCCCTACTGTATTTATTTATTTTGCTCCTTTGCACCCCACTATTTCCATTTCTACTTTGCACTTTCTTCCACTACAAATCTACCATTCCAGTGTTTTACTTGCTATATTGTATTTACTTTGCCACCATGGCCTTTTTTGTGCCTTTACCTCCCTTATCTCACCTCATTTGCTCACTTTGTATATAGACTTATTTTTCTACTATATTATTGACTGTATGTTTGTTTTACTCCATGTGTAACTCTGTGTTGTTGTATGTTGTCGAACTGCTTTGCTTTATCTTGGCCAGGTCGCAATTGTAAATGAGAACTTGTTCTCAACTTGCCTACCTGGTTAAATAAAGGTGAAATAAATAAATAAATAATACCCGGGACGTCACAGAGAGTACTTATCTTTTGGACTACAGAATGTGGAAAATCACTATTTTCACCTACGTAGACTAGGGATGGGCACTATTATTATAAATGTCCAAACGGACGTTAGTTTTCAATTACTTCCGAGAGTACATACAAAGACAGACCATGACATTTTAATAAAACAACAGTTTGGTCGTTTTTATGACTGGGCCCCATAACAAACAGAAAAAGAGGTGCCGGTAGCCTACACACTTTTCTTGCATGTGGCTTATTGTGGGTCAATCAAAGCTTCACTACCATCAAAGGCTCCATGTGTAGCAAGGGAAGTGGGAGATTTCTAATCAATGCTAAATGGACTTAGAATTACGGAATTAAATTGGCTAAATGATGAGGATTGGGCTACAATGAGCAACCAACAGGTGGGCTGTTTTAATATGAATTGAGTTGTAGACAAGGACGTGGGGATCAAAACAAGTGCTTTCTTTAAAACGCATCTATTTCGACTGTCTGAATATCAGAAAAAAATTCTGGATATTATTCGAAATCTTTTCAAATGCCCATCCCTAATGAAGACATTTGTGTGACGCCACAGATAAATATGCATTTAAAAAGTGTTGAAATGTTAAGGTAAATCTTGCTGTTTTTGTCCCCACTAGGCCATTCTGAATGGTATTGACAGCATCAACAAGGTGCTGGAGCATTTCCGCAGAAAGGGGATCAACCAGCACGTCATCAACGGTTACCATGGCATCGTCATGAACAACTTTGAGTGTGAGCCCGCCTTCTACACCTGTGTGGAGGTCACCGCGGGAACCAGGTGAGTGACGGGCTCTTTTTCAATAGTATTTTTTTGTATTCCTTATGTCATTTCTTTTCTTCCTCTCTGACCTCCAGTGTGTTTTGAGAAGGAGACTGGGAGAGAGGACACGGTGAATTGTGGAAAGACCATTGAGAAAGCCAGAGAGAAGCTTGTTTCCTAAATATAAAAATAACTCTTACTCAAATTTGTCAGCTCATACTCCTTCATGTCCCCCTCCCGACTAGGTTGTTCTACCACATAGTGGAGACAGATGAGGTGAGCACCAAGATCCTGACGGAGTTCAACAAGATGAACCTGCCGGGAGAGGTCACCTTCCTGCCCCTCAGCAAGCTGGACGTCAGGGACACCGCTTACCCTGAGACCAACGTAAGGGAATATTCTTGAATGGAATTGTCCTAAAAGTGTAACCAAGCAAAAAAATCAAACATACCTCAAATACTGTACTATGTATTTGACCCAGGCCTGCTATGACTTAGGGTCGTCAAAGAGTGTTAAGTCGTTCTGGATAAGAGCGTCTGCTAAATGACGTAAATGTAAACTGACCTATATTTCCTCTCTCCTTTAGGATGCCATCCCCATGATCAGCAAGCTGCGCTACAGCCAGCAGTTTGACAAGGCCTTCAAGCACGTGTTTGGAAAGACCCTGATCTGTCGTAGCATGGAGGTGTCCACCCAGCTGGCCCGGGCATTCACCATGGACTGTATAACTCTGGAGGGTAGGTGACAACTTACGTGATCAAGATGACAATTAATGTAAATGACACCAATTCTTGTCTGCCTTTTACAGTCTATGTTCAAGTAACTAGAGGTTTCTTGGTGTAGATTTTGAAGTGTTTCAGTTTTTGTTGTTGTTGTGTTTGTGAGTTGAGATCATGGGTGTTTTTCTGCTGCAGAGGTGACCAGCACAGTACCATACCAGTTAGTGTGGTGTGGGACAGTTTAGTTATTTTAATTGTAATTTAATTTGTTATTTTTCTGGTGTGTGATTTTGTTATTTATATATTTTTTTGTAATTTTTTTGTTTTGTTACTGTGTCTCTCAGGTGACCAGGTTTCCCACCGCGGGGCGCTGACAGGGGGTTACTATGACACCAGGAAGTCACGTCTGGAGCTGCAGAAAGACATGAGGAAGGCTGAGGAGGAGCTGGGAGAGCTGGAGGCCAAACTCAACGAGAACCTCCGCAGGAACATCGAACATATCTTTTAACTCCATTGTTAGTTTGTTGGTTCATTCAATCACACAGATCCTCCCCTAGTCCTCTAAATTAAAGACCCAAACAGTTATTTTTGTAGGGCCCTATAAAATTTGATTGTTTTTGTCTGATTTCTGTTTTTTCCCCCCAAAAATTCTGTTTTCTCCATTTTGTTTTTCCAGGTTTCTGTTTTCCCCTGTTTCTTCAGGTTTTCGTTCTGAAAATCACACACACACACAAAAAAGGAAAAGCAACTTAATTGGAAATGTGTATTTTTGGGTGTAGTTACCCTTTTCATTGTAGTGCACACCAAGCACTTGGCTGTTGTTTAAATCAAATACAATTTTATTAATAACATGCGCTGAATACAACAACAGGCCTTACAGTGAAATGCTTACTTACGAGCCCCTAACCGACAGTGCAGTTTCAAAAAATACGGATAAGAGATAAAAGTAACAAGTAATTAAAGAGCAGCAGTAAAAAATAACAATATATACAGGTGGGTGCCGGTACAGAGTCAATGTGCGGGGGCACCGGTTAGTTGAGGTAGTATGTACATGTAGGTAGAGTTAATTTGTGTTTTTGTAGCGCATGTGATGGTAGAGATTGCAAAACAAATACTGATGCAAATAACCATATCATTCTGCCAGGTAAGCGTAGGCTACTTTGTAGTTAACGTTTAATTGAAAAGGTTTTCGGAAAAGCCTTTCCATCTAACAAGACTTTTCATTAGCATCATCGCTAACGGCTACACAAGGTGGTAGGTAGTTGCAGGAAATACGAATAACTGATGCATTCTGTTAATTTACTATGATATACTTGGGCAAATTAATATTCAATACATTTAGTTGATTCCATACTAAGTTCAATGCGTTTTTTTGAATATTGTTGAATTCCGTTTTAATATCTGGATTCCATGATTCTGTCCGCGTTTTCCGCATCGTGGATTTTATAGGCACTGTTTTTGTTTCTGATTAGTCAGGAATATAGGCATGTATTGATTTGTGATTTGACCCATTTACCATGGTCCTGTCTCAGTCTAGCTAGTCGTACACTAACTCAACTCCCTACCCTACAGTGGACCTGAAGTGAGTCAGACACCAGAGATACTAATATGCCATTTTAGTCCTAAATACAGGGGCTCAGTAGGTGATGGTGTGTTGTCGTCGCTCTTGCGCTCAGTTGGAGGAGATTTCATGTGTAAGAGATGAACAGGTTTCGTATTGAAATGGATTGGATAGTGTGTGTGGTGTTTCATTTAGTTGTAAAACATGGGGATTAAGCAGGTAATGGAGTGTGTCATGTTTTGCTCTCCCTGGTTCTCAGGAGGTTGTGTGTGATTGGCTGGTTGGAGGGGATTTCATGCAGCCAGGTTATGTCTTGAACCCAGCAGGAGGGAGGAGGTGTGTGTAGGTGGATGTTGGAGGATTACATGTATAATATGAATGTGTGTGATGGAGAGCCAAAGAGGATTAGCTAGAGTGTGAGAGAAAGAGGGAGAGCAAGAGCATTGCCCTCAGACCTCTTTCTCTGTGAGTCACTGGTAGCAGGCAGCACCACGGCGTGTGTGCGTGCTTGAGTTGATTGTTGACATGGCATCACTCCTGTAAGCCCTCAGCGATGAGTCAGAGGTTCAATCAATGATTTTAAAAGCATGTTTTTTTATATATGTATTTTTTTATCTACACCACCTCTGGCCCTTAGGTAAGATTGCCATTAGATTGCCTGTCTGTTTTATTTTGAATAAGTCTTTAAATGGGCAATCTGTAGTTGCTACATCATTTTTTGACTCATTAATTATGATATGGACCCATTGATTCTTGAAGAATCAAATTTAGAAATGCCTGATGAGCTTAGTTCAGCTGTCATACCCTATCGTACCCCAAAATATGTAAGATTGTTTTACGACAATGTTTGTAAACAAAGTAAATGTAAACAAACACTATATAGACTCAAAACATGGTTAAAACTATAATTTTGATATCATGGACGGTCAGTCCTTCTATGAATTTGAGAGCGGTTACATTTCTCCAGCCCTGTCCCTCAGCTTTTAACCCAAATGGGCAGGGAGTCATATTTTGTATTGTTTAAATTGCTGATGGCCACTTCAATTGTATGGAAAACGAAAGCTCTAGGTTTAGATGATTTGAGTTTAACCAATACAATGTTACATGCTTTGAGCCTCTCCAAAAGTGTGTTATAAATCCCAAAAACCAACCAATCAATCAATTGAACAATGTATGAAGTATGCTCCTTAACCCTCCCCTGTATGTATCAACAATGAGATCTATAGGTTATATAGGTTCTATTTGTTTATAAAGTATGTTCCTTAACCCTGCATCACGTATCAACAATGAGATCGACCAGCTGATGAACCAGATGCAGCAGATTGAGACCCAGCAGAGGAAGTTCAAGGCCTCCAGAGACTCCATCCTGTCTGAGATGAAGATGCTCAAGGAGAAGAGGCAGCAGTCCGAGAAGACGTTCATGCCGAAGGTGAGGTTGATTTGGACTTCAATGTGTCTCTTGGTTTCTATTGGGCCCAATTCAAGGGAATCGTGAATAAAATGTAGCCATAGTTGACTGAATCAGACCTTGATCCAAAAAATGTCAGATTGTTTTTAGATTCAGAAAAGTACCATAACATCCAGGAGGATGATATGAAAGGTGTATTTAATTAATACCCTACAAACGTCAGTGTCATGCTACCATGGCAAGCGCCCTGCCTTGCTGCATTTTCTGAAATGTAAAAGTCTGAGTAGACATTCATGCTTAAGGTAGCCTACAGTTATATAGCTAACTTTATGATTGTTGCTGTCTTCTTCCGTCTAGACTTCTTGAATTATCTTGAACATGTAGTCCACCAGTTGAACACATGAACACATTGCTGCACTGTACTAGCATAAACTGTGCCTGCTGCTTGCAAACCAAATGTCATCTTTTGGGCATTGATTAAAGTAATTTCAACCCATTCAATCTCTCTCCTCACAGCAACACTCTCTCCAGTCTCAAGAGGCCAGTCTCCATTCCATGGAGTCTACCCTGTAACTCTTCCTCTCTTAACAATCTCTCCTCTGTTCTCTCCTCACAGCAACGTTCATTGCAGTCTCTAGAGGCCAGTCTCCATGCCATGGAGTCCACCAGGGAGTCTCTGAAGGCTGAGCTGGGGACAGACCTGCTCTCTCAGCTCAGTCTGGAGGACCAGAGACGTGTGGATGACCTCAACGACGAGATCAGACAGCTGCAGCAGGTAAGGAGACAGCTAATGAAAGACTACAGGGGGAACAAGTTTAAACGGGGCACTGTGTGTGGATGTATGGTTGTATGTGGTGTTTGAATAGATGGATGGTTTTACCTACTGTTAAGACCTTGACGTTGAAATCAGACCGCTCCAGCATGTAAACATTACAGCTAGAGACAGGGAACACGTTTAAATGGGGCGCAGGTTATATCTAGAATTAATTAATTACATTTTTATTTTTGTGTCAAATCGCCAATTGGCAACCCATTCCTTATGGATTAATTGACACAAACAAACATTACAATAATTCACTGTGGTATTTCAATGATCATTCTTCTTCTGGTGTTCTGTGCATTCCGCATCGCATAAAGAGTGAAAAAAGGTAAATCAATACGTAATAGTAAATAAGGTTATCCAAACAATAATTATATTCCTAGAGCAGTAAAATCATACATGCATGCATCCCTCACGACGCCAGGACAGCGGAGTCAATCACCACCTTCCGGAGACACCCGAAACCCCACCTCTTTAAGGAATACCTGGGATAGGATAAAGTAATCCTTCTAACCCCCCCCCCTAAAAGATTTAGATGCACTATTGTAAAGTGGTTGTTCCACTGGATATCATAAGGTGAATGCACCAATTTGTAAGTCGCTCTGGATAAGAGCGTCTGCTAAATGACTTAAATGTAAATGTATACATATACAGATAAATAAATACAGAAAAATTAAACGGAAGGCATTTAAACCCAGTCTGGCACAAAGAGAAGATTCATATGGGAGACAAGCCTATACACAATCTATATACACAAGTACAATTTACCACATAGAAGGTAAATATTTTTACAATTTAATTATAGGTAGCCCTTTTCTTTTACTCCAGTCTTTATCTAAATATTCCGCAAATGGAAATACACAATGGACCAAAAAAAAATGTGTTTCTCCTCATCGCTCAGCCACATAATGCCGGGGTATATCTGGTGTGCTTTCTGGATAAGAGCGAGCGTATATCGTGGTAGAAAGGGCAATAGAGGATAAAATTAGTTTAATTCTCCATTTCTTCGAGGTCATAATAGTTACATGGTCTTTCCTCTTTCATTTCACCACAATACCGACCTGTTTCAATACGCAGAGGCAATATCGCTGATCTTACCTGTGCACATAGCGATCTCTTGCTTTTGGATAGGTTATACATAATATATCTCTCACACACGAATTCACCCTTAATCAAACAAAAGGTTGTCAATTTGGGTTTATGATTAATCTCCTCCACCCATTTATTATTTTTTTCAAATTGCATCAACAGTTGTTTTTTAATCATATCTATGTCTCCCTTAATTTGGTTTTCATTCAGATGTTCACAGTCAGACTGTTGAAAAAGGTCAGACATTTCAGTTGCCCAGGCTCCCCCTATGGATAGATCCCATTAAAAAACGTTACTAGCTATTCTGGCAGTTGGTATATCCAACAGTCTATTCTATAGTCTCACCATACACGCCTTCCATCTCACCTCACAGGGTTCCCAGCCCATATCCAACAGTCTATTCTAAAGTCTCACCATACACACCTTCCATCTCACCTCACAGGGTTCCCAGCCCATATCTAACAGTCTATTCTATAGTCTCACCATACACGCCTTCCATCTCACCTCACAGGGTTCCCAGCCCATATCCAACAGTCTATTCTAAAGTCTCACCATACATGCCTTCCATCTCACCTCACAGGGTTCCCAGCCCATATCCAACAGTCTATTCTAAAGTCTCACCATACACACCTTCCATCTCACCTCACAGGGTTCCCAGCCCATATCCAACAGTCTATTCTAAAGTCTCACCATACACGCCTTCCATCTCACCTCACAGGGTTCCCAGCCCATATCCAACAGTCTATTCTAAAGTCTCACCATACACGCCTTCCATCTCACCTCACAGGGTTCCCAGCCCATATCCAACAGTCTATTCTAAAGTCTCACCATACACACCTTCCATCTCACCTCACAGGGTTCCCAGCCCATATCCAACAGTCTATTCTAAAGTCTCACCATACACACCTTCCATCTCACCTCACAGGGTTCCCAGCCCATATCCAACAGTCTATTCTAAAGTCTCACCATACACGCCTTCCATCTCACCTCACAGGGTTCCCAGCCCATATCCAACAGTCTATTCTATAGTCTCACCATACACGCCTTCGATCTCACCTCACAGGGTTCCCAGCCCATATCCAACAGTCTATTCTATAGTCTCACCATACACGCCTTCCATCTCACCTCACAGGGCTCCCAGCCCATGTCCAACAGTCTATTCTATAGTCTCATCATACACGCCTTCCATCTCACCTCACAGGGCTCCCAGCCCATATCTAACAGTCTATTCTAAAGTCTCACCATACATGCCTTCCATCTCACCTCACAGGGTTCCCAGCCCATATCCAACAGTCTATTCTATAGTCTCACCATACATGCCTTCCATCTCACCTCACAGGGTTCCCAGCCCATATCCAACAGTCTATTCTATAGTCTCACCATACACGCCTTCCATCTCACCTCACAGGGTTCCCAGCCCATATCGAACAGTCTATTCCAAAGTCTCACCATACACACCTTCCATCTCACCTCACAGGGTTCCCAGCCCATGTCCCCAGTTATTGCAAGTATAGGTGCAAACTTGTGGACACCTAATAAGTAACTGCTCTGTTATGGACATGTTCGTTTTTAAAATGCCTCTTAGCAACCCACACTCCTGCTGAATTGTCCAGAACAGGACACTGTCTGACACAGTTTGGAATACGTAGCGTAACCAGTATCTGAGTGTTTTTGTTTTTCCTATAACTCCCCCAAGATCTCTACTTGCTGAGTCGGCCAGGGCAGATGTTCCGTATAGGACGGTAATATGTTCATCAATAAAAATACCCAAATATTTATAATTGCTAGTGAACTCAAGAATGTCTTCACCAAAACTGAAAAATGCTTCTCTTAATGCACTTTAGAAAACCAGGTATTATTTGTGTTTTTGTCTGGTTGATCATGAGTCTCCATCTTTTACTCCAGTTGACTGCACATAATAACATGTTCTGCAGGATTGGTCGGTTTCTCCCATCAAAGTAATATCATCAGCATATAAAAGGATACTTAGCATTTCATCATATCTTACTCTAATATTTAACTTCTTTTGCCAAATAATTTATAAACATGGCAAACAAAGTCGGTGATAAGGCGTCTCCTTGTTTTACACCCGAGGTTGTGGGAAACCAATCTGTACGATATTCATTAACACACACTCACAAGCAATTGGTACTTTGTAAAGAGACTGGATTGCGTGATAAAATTTCCCATCAACCCCTGTCTTTAACAAACTATAGGCTAAAAGATCCCTATTTACAAAATCGATTTTTGAATTGTATTTCATTTAACCTTTTATTTAACTAGGCAATACAAAATCAAAGGCTTTCTGGAAATCAATGAAACATGCAAAAGTAGGCTTCTCTTTGTGTAATCTATTTCTGATTATTGTACAGACCGAGAAGATATGATCTATACAGGCTGTGGACTTACGAAAACCATTTTGTTCTTCCACCAGAATGGTTTTTGTCCTCCAAAAAGGTCAATAGCCTATTGTTGAGGATAGATGAAAATAATTTATAAACCGTACTTAATAAACTTATGCCTCTAGTTCAGTGGCACTCTAGGGTAATTTTTTTGAAGATTTGGGAATGGGATTCACTATAGACTTGTATGGCAGTATACTGTACACAAAAACAAATTTGGAGCAAATCATATAGGACTTCAATTTTTATATATATATATATATATATATATATATATATATATACCTTTTATTTAACTAGGCAAGTCAGTTAAGAACAAATTCTTCTTTACAATGACGGCCTACCGTCAATTTAGGGGATTTTAAAACTTCATTAGGCAGTTCATCAGTGCCAAACACTTTCTCATTTTTTGCAGTGTCAATCACTTAACTTTTGCAGACAGCTCCTCGTTTAAGTACGGGTAATATATATATATATATATATATATATACTGCTCAAAAAAATAAAGGGAACACTTAAACAACACAATGTAACTCCAAGTCAATCACACTTCTGTGAAATCAAACTGTCAACTTAGGAAGCAACACTGATTGACAATACATTTCACATGCTGTTGTGCAAATGGAATAGACAACAGGTGGAAATTATAGGCAATTAGCAAGACACCCCCAATAAAGGAGTGGTTCTGCAGGTGGAGACCACAGACCACTTCTCAGTTCCTATGCTTCCTGGCTGATGTTTTGGTCAGTTTTGAATGCTGGCGGTGCTTTCACTCTAGTGGTAGCATGAGACGGAGTCTACAACCCACACAAGTGGCTCAGGTAGTGCAGCTCATCCAGGATGGCACATCAATGCGAGCTGTGGCAAGAAGGTTTGCTGTGTCTGTCAGCGTAGTATCCAGAGCATGGAGGCGCTACCAGGAGACAGGCCAGTACATCAGGAGACGTGGAGGAGGCCGTAGGAGGGCAACAACCCAGCAGCAGGACCGCCACCTCCGCCTTTGTGCAAGGAGGAGCAGGAGGAGCACTGCCAGAGCCCTGCAAAATGACCTCCAGCAGGCCACAAATGTGCATGTGTCTGCTCAAACGGTCAGAAACAGACTCCATGAGGGTGGTATGGGGGCCCGACGTCCACAGGTGGGGGTTGTGCTTACAGCCCAACACCGTGCAGGACGTTTGGCATTTGCCAGAGAGCACCAAGATTGGCAAATTCGCCACTGGCGCCCTGTGCTCTTCACAGATGAAAGCAGGTTCACACTGAGCACGTGACAGATGTGACAGAGTCTGGAGACGCCGTGGAGAACGTTCTGCTGCCTGCAACATCCTCCAGCATAACCGGTTTGGCGGTGGGTCAGTCATGGTGTGGGGTGGCATTTCTTTGGGGGGCCGCACAGCTCTCCATGTGCTCGCCAGAGGTAGCCTGACTGCCATTAGGTACCGAGATGAGATCCTCAGACCCCTTGTGAGACCATATGCTGGTGCGGTTGGCCCTGGGTTCCTCCTAATGCAAGACAATGCTTGACCTCATGTGGCTGGAGTGTGTCAGCAGTTCCTGCAAGAGGAAGGCATTGATGCTATGGACTGGCCCGCCCATTCCCCAGACCTGAATCCAATTGAGCACATCTGGGACATCATGTCTCGCTCCATCCACCAACGCCACGTTGCACCACAGACTGTCCAGGAGTTGGCGGATGCTTTAGTCCAGGTCTGGGGGGGAGATCCCTCAGGAGACCATCCCCCACCTCATCAGGAGCATGCCCAGGCGTTGTAGGGAGGTCATACAGGCACGTGGAGGCCACACACACTACTGAGCCTCATTTTGACTTGTTTTAAGGACATTACATCAAAGTTGGATCAGCCTGTAGTGTGGTTTTCCACTTTAATTTTGAGTGTGACTCCAAATCCAGACCTCCATGGGTTGATAAATTGGATTTCCATTGATTATTTTTGTGTGATTTCGTTGTCAGCACATTCAACTATGTAAACAAAAAAGTATTTAATAAGATGATTTCATTCATTCAGATCTAGGATGTGTTATTTTAGTGTTCCCTTTATTTTTTTGAGCAGTGTGTGTATATATATATATATATATATATATATATATATATATATATATATATATGAGGGTTCTGACATTGTATTTTCCGTTTTAGTTCTCAGGGAACATATGTCTTTATAAAATGATTCCTCAAAATATACAACATTTTTGATACCTGAGAACAAGCTAGCAAACCCCTTCTCCCACTCCTTAAGAGTCTGTGTAATATCAGAGTTCAACCCCCCCCGCTCTTCCCTGACTTCCATTGGAATTTTCTTATGTCGTTTTGGTAACAACTTGTTTATTTGGCTCAAACTGTTGAGGATGTATTGTCTGTATCCCCTCAAGGTGTTATAACTGCCCTCTCTTATATCTCTGTTTAAATAGGTGCAGTCTTTTATCAAACAAATGTTCTCTTGTATTCCTATCTTTACACTGTAAAAATAAGTACTCAGTCTTGCGCATTACTGACTATAGATCCTTTAGCTTATCATTCCAATAAGACTTGTTCGGCTTGTAAACCTTCCTGGACTTGAGTGTATTCTTTATTCGCATAATTTTTTTCCTATTTCAGAATATATAATATCACAATATGTTTCATACCACACATCTAAATCAAATGTTGTTTTTTGGCATCTTTGATGATTTCCACCAGAGCTCTACATGCCATTTCAGAACATAGAAAGTCATTTAGCACATGTATCTTCTTGCAATTAGGCCTGTACGGGGTATGTATCTTCTGCCCCGAATGATGTAATACCTGGTTGAGAAAGTTTGTGGATATTGTCAAGAATACAGATGGTGAGTGAAGGAATACCGGAAGTTCAGTTGATTCTAATTTATCACCCTGTCCCTGATGAAAGAAGAAGATTATGGCTTATGATCATTTCACTGTCGTGTTCCTTCCGTTGTTACACCATACATGGATTGTTAACAGCTTTGTCTTTGCCTTTGCCTTTTTGATACAAAAACACACAAACACCCTAAGACTCACAGTCGAGTTTTAAGTGGCCTCGATGAGTTTGAGCGCTTGCTAGCTGCTGTGGTGTGGGCACTGCATTCACAGCCAACCACACAGACACACTGCCAGCTGCTCACAATGACCACCTCAGTAGCCACCTCAGCCGTTCTATCTGCTAACGTTATGCAATCGTCCCCGATATAGAAATAGACTCATGTTCTGTACAAGAGTAGGTAGACGGGCTGTGACCCTCAGTCTCCTCTCCCTCGCTCTCTCTTTCTCTCCCCGCCTGCAGTTCTTTTCATTTTTTTCTCTAAATTCATCTTTCTTTCTTTCTTATGAAGGCTCATTTGTTTGGTGTGTCAGGGGGGGTACGCTGTTTTTTTCTCATGTATTCTATTACGAACAGAGGGAGTCTCTCTCTGAAATGTGTTCTGTATTTTGTTATGAATGATGAGGATATGAATGTAGAACAACAAACATGATTGTTGTGTTTGTGTGTGATGTATTGTTGTAATGAAAGGAGTAATTCATCAGGTTATCTTTGTGTGTAGGACAACAGGCAGCTGCTGAATGAGAGGATCAAGCTGGAGGGGATCATGACCAGGGTGGAGACGTACCTCAACGAGAACCTACGGAAACGCCTCGACCAAGTAGAACAGGTATGGTGTTACACAATGTGCAAAACTAAACCTAGAACAGGTCCGGTTCCACAGTAGAGGTACGGTTCCAGAATTTTCCAAACAGAAACTAGAACTGTTCCCGTTCCAGAATGTCTAGATGGGAACCTAGAACTGGTAGAATTCCAGAATATCACAATAGCGACTTTTTATTTATTTTGATTTTTTATTTAACTTTAAAAAGAAAAATCTGTCCGAATGTATTTCACAATGTCTCATGACCCCAACCCAAATATTGACACAACCTTAAAATTGCTACATTAACATTTTTACATCTTCAAATAACCTTCAATTCATTAAATTTTATTCTCTTATCAAAATGAAAAAGAACCATTAAATAAATACTGAATAAAATGTAATTTTTCTAAATATCTTTCTCAAAAACGTTTGTATATTGTCCCATACACTAATCTGTACTCTTTATTTTTTGTTCCCGACTTTGAATACCACTGCTGTAGGAGATGTATGAGCTGAGAGAGACGGGGAAGTGCATGTGAATGTGTTTATTACTCCTTATTAACGTCTTTCTCCATGTGATCCTGTAGGAGCTGAATGAGCTGAGAGAGACTGAGGGAGGCACCATGCTCACAGCCACCTCCTCAGAGCTGGAGGGAATCAACAAACGCATCAAAGATACACTGGCACGCTCAGAGGGTAGGTCTCACACACACAAAGGCATTAGCAATAGAAAGAATGGAGCTCACAGGAAGTATTGTGTTGGTCTCTCTTGAACATTAGTACGTTATTTGACCTGAATTGATGAAAACCTACACACAATCCTCAATATCAATAGAGGTACAACTCAAGTACAATTGTTACATCTTCAAAGTGCCAACGTTTAAAAAAGAAAAAATGGTATCTGTCCCTGTTCATCCCCCAGACCTGGACGTGTTGATCGACAAGGCGGAGATTGAGGTCAAGGACCACGCCAAGAGCATGGACCGCTGGAAGAACGTAGAGAAGGAACAGAACGACGCCATCAACCATGACACCAAGGAGTTGGAGAAGATGACCAACCGACAGGTCCGCCTTTTGAATCTCCAGCTATATTAGAGTTCAGTGTTTCCATTATTTTGGATAGATTGGGGTAAGGCCCTGCGATAGACTAGCATCCTGCCCAGTGTGTGTACAGAAACAGGAGATGGGCTCCTGCTCCTATGAGCCATTGTGGCTCGCACAAACCAAGGCTACTTACTGTACCTTATTAGGATGCCCATTGACTGATGCCATGACAACCGCTAATCTTCCTGCGGTCCATACACATGACTAAAAATACATTAGACATAAGACTTGACAATTTATGTTGAAAGACGACAGTAGTAGACATTAAAAACATTTGATAAGCAGATATTAGAATAGTTTAAAATACCTGACAAGTAACACCTATTATTGATACTTGTGTCTCTGATCATTGCTGATGCTGTGTGGTAATAAAGTACTGATACTACTACTAAAACCATAATGCTACTGTTACTACTCCTACTACAGGGCATGCTGCTGAAGAAGAAAGAGGAATGCATGAAGAAGATCAGGGAGCTGGGGTCCTTACCACAGGAGGCCTTTGAGAAGTACCAGACCCTCACACTCAAACAGGTGAATTCTCTCTCTCTCGGGATAAACACTCACACTCTCTCTCTCTCTCGGGATAAACACACAGACACTCCCTAGGGATAAACCTGCACACATACTCTGAACACATGCTTAATGAACACACACTATAGGTAAACACACTTTCTCCCTCTCTGGGCTCCCTGTCCTGTTTTTAACTTTCAGGACTTTGATTAGCAGCCAAAGCCAAACAGTCACGACGGCAATAATCTCAGAGAGCCTCCTCAAGTCTCGACCGAGGGGCCAGGGCCTGGTCACATACACACGGCTGAGACACCGCCCACCCACTCTCACACTTATGAAAGCAGCAGCAGCCATCTCACTGTGACTCAGACACCTAGTTAGCCGGCTCCCGGCGTCCCTGGGCACCTCCGTGTGTGTCGAGTGGGCTGCTGGCTCATCTCTCATAAGTGTGTGTCTCCTTGACAAGACTAGAAATATCCCATACTTCGTGAGGATGAAGGTTAGCTTCCTTAATCCTTCTCCCCAAGACATTGAGTCTTGATTAGCCGGGCCAGGTCAGATAGTTGATTCTAGAAGTGGATGAAGCCAAGGATGATAGTCTACCTCTTATACAGCCTCTCTCTTTGATAGGTCTCTTGACTTGACATAGAAACTGAAGATTATTAATAGTTTTGAGTGTTTTGAAGGAATACGTGTCAGAGTTGGGATTATGGTTATTTCAACTCCTCTTCATACTCAAGAGATGATGATTAGAAATATCATCTTTGGCACTTTGCCATCGAGCTTTTCACTTGAAACGTGTATGTCTACAATACAGCATGCGTAGTAACGCGTTACCTTGCCTCTTCATCCAAATGTTCCTCCCCACAAGTTGTTCTGTAAGCTGAAGAAGTACGGCTACATGAACAAGACATTTTTAATGTTACCCTAACTCTCTCTTTCCCTCCCTTCCTCTGTAGCTGTTCCGGAAGCTAGAGCAGTGCAACACAGAGCTGAAGAAGTACAGCCACGTGAACAAGAAGGCCCTGGACCAGTTTGTCAACTTCTCTGAGCAGAAGGAGAAGCTGATCAAGCGCCAGGACGAGCTGGAGCGAGGACACAAGTCCATCATGGAGCTCATGAACGTGCTGGAGCTCAGGAAGTACGAGGCCATCCAGCTCACATTCAAACAGGTATGTTGTCCTCACTGGGCAAGTACCCAACCCCTCCATTAGGTGACAGGTTCGCTTCAACCCTTGAATCAAAGCCTCAATCGAGTCTCAAATTGGTACACTTTCAACCTGATTTAGGTCTTTAACAGATAGACTGTGACGCCTTCTGCACATACACCTGTACCATCTGAGCAAGGTCTCAATCAGAGACTTCAACCCCCTGAATAAGTCATTATCCTTCAACAGGAGAAATGTTCATGATTTAACCATATGAAACTCAAGACCCCAAATGAAGGACATGGTTGTTGTTGACTTCTGTCAGCATGAGTTCAATCAATCACATTCACATTGCTGGATGGATAATAGTAGTTTTTACTTACAAGCTCTTTTCATTTTACAGTAAGAATTTCTGTTCCAAAGTGACTAACCATATCATGACTAATTCCATTTTTCCTCTCCTCAGGTGTCTAAGAACTTCAGTGAGGTGTTCCAGAAGCTGGTTCCAGGGGGCAAGGCCACCCTGGTGATGAAAAAGGGTGACACGGAGGGGGGTCAGTCCCAGGACGAGGGGGAGGGGGGCACCGACAGCGAGAAGGGCTCAGGCTCTCAGAGCAGTGTGCCCTCTGTAGACCAGTTCACCGGAGTCGGCATCAGGGTAAGAGTGTTTGTGCGGGTGGACCTGTGTGTGTGTGTGTGTGTGTGTGTGTGTGTGTGTGTGTGTGTGTGTGTGTGTGTGTGTGTGTGTGTGTGTGTGTGTGTTTGAGAGTGGACCCAAGAACCACGAGAGAGATTTGTGATAAATAGTGAAAATGTCATATGTACTCCGAATAGCTTTTTTAAGATATTTTTTTCTCCCTATTTTACACAAAGTAATCAAAACCCCAGCATGGGCAAGACATGATTAGTTTCATTATTGACTGTATCACATTATCCTAGTTTGCTGTTGCTCATGTCACCTTTTCTTCCTAATATTGAAAAAAGGTAAGGTTCTGTCGTATTTCCAGGTTCATGTAGAACAGGGATGGGCAACCCTTTACCATTTTTAAAGAACTCAGTTGGGGTCTTAACCTAATGTTGGACGGTAGAATACACAAGTTGAAGTGTAGTTGAGCATCGTCTGTGTTTGCGGGCATCACCATATACCTCGGTGGCATCACCTTAATGTGTGCGAGACTAGTCGAGTGGGCCGTTGCTCAAGGAGAGAGACAGTCGGACATTGCGGCACCAGGTAGGCCTAGCCTATAAAATATGATAGAGAACGGACTAATAACTAGGTAGCCTATTCCAAACACATCCTGTACCCTCTAGTTAACTGTTTATCTGTTATTAGCATGTGTTAATGTTTTCGGCATGACTCAAAAAAGCACAGACACACGCGAATAAGGCCATATAAAGTTTATTGACTTTTTTGAGCGATTCATTTAAAAGATTTTGACAACACTTACGATTCACTTTACCTTTGTATTAGTTGGGATTCTGTTCAATCGCTGTGAATCAAAATAATAATTTGTGAATCGTGAACAGTTATATTAGGAAAAATATTTAATTTGGCGTTTCTTTTGGATTATATGTGCCTTCAACTTGTTTTGTAGATACTTTCAGTTGATTTGAACATTCAATGTTTGGGACATTGCAACTCAATAGATGCTAGTCTGTCTGCAAATAACCACTTATAAGATAAGATAAAATGACTAAACTCGAAAAGGTACATTTCCTGAAAAAGATTTGTGGGCTTGCTTCAGCCAAATAAAAGGATTTGTGGTCTACCATAGCCATTTGATCTTTTGATATATTGAATGAGGAAATTATTTTAAAAGGCATAAAAAACGTATTTGGTTGTAATGTTGCAATGTTATACATCATGGGTGGTCAACCATCCTCCAGGAGAGCTAATGGGTGGTCAACCATCCTCCAGGAGAGCTAATGGGTGGTCAACCATCCTCAAGGAGAGCTAATGGGTGGTCAGCCATCCTCAAGGAGAGCTAATGGGTGGTCAACCATCCTCCAGGAGAGCTAATGGGTGGTCAACCATCCTCCAGGAGAGCTAATGGGTGGTCAACCATCCTCCAGGAGAGCTAATGGGTGGTCGACCATCCTCCAGGAGAGCTAATGGGTGGTCGACCATCCTCCAGGAGAGCTAATGGGTGGTCGACCATCCTCCAGGAGAGCTAATGGGTGGTCGACCATCCTCCAGGAGAGCTAATGGGTGGTCGACCATCCTCCAGGAGAGCTAATGGGTGGTCGACCATCCTCCAGGAGAGCTAATGGGTGGTCAACCATCCTCCAGGAGAGCTAATGGGTGGTCAACCATCCTCCAGGAGAGCTAATGGGTGGTCAACCATCCTCCAGGAGAGCTAATGGGTGGTCAACCATCCTCAAGCAGAGCTAATGGGTGGTCAACCATCCTCCAGGAGAGCTAATGGGTGGTCAACCATCCTCCAGGAGAGCTAATGGGTGGTCAACCATCCTCCAGGAGAGCTAATGGGTGGTCAACCATCCTCCAGGAGAGCTAATGGGTGGTCAACCATCCTCCAGGAGAGCTAATGGGTGGTCAACCATCCTCCAGGAGAGCAAATGGGTGGTCAACCATCCTCCAGGAGAGCTAACGGATGTGCAGGCTTTTATTCCAGTCCCCCTCTAACAAACCACATTTCAGAAATGAGCTGCTCAACCAGACCTTGATAAACTGGCTCTGATGTGTTTGAGCAGGGCTGCACATCCATAGGCTCTCCAGACTGAGGGTTGACAACATGTGTTTTATACAGTTGCCTAAGTGCCTTGCACCACGACAGGCGACGTTATATGGGATCAGAGAGCAGTCTCCCAGTGTCGATTCCACATTACGCTTATTTTTTATACGTACAGAGACGACACCAATTGTTGGTCATGGAAATTTGGTTAAAAGTCATGAAATTCGATATGTCAATGTGTATGTACAAAGTATTCATATCCACATTTTGTTGTTACATCCTGAATTCAAAATAGATAAAAATGTAAATGCATATCACCCATCTACACACAATGCCCCATAATGACAGTGAAACATGTTTTCAGATTTTTTTAGTAATTTATAGAACATTTTATACATAAATATTTCATTTACATAAGTATTCACACCCCTGAGTCAATACATGTTACAATCATCTTTGGCAGCGATTACAGCTGTGAGTTTTTCTGGGTAAGTCTCTAAGAGCTTTGCACACCTGGATTGTACAGTATTTGCACATTATTCTTTTTAAAATTCTTCAAGCTCTGTCAAGTTGGTTGTTGATCATTGCTAGACAGCCATTTTCAAGTTTTGCCATAGATTTTCAAGCCAATTTAAGTAAAAACTGTAACAGTCTTGGTAAGCAACTCCAGTGTATATTTGGCCTTGTGTTTTTAGATTATTGTCCTGCTGAAAGGTTAATTTGTCTCTGTCTTTTGGAAAGCAGACTGAACCAGGTTTTCCTCTAGGATGTTGCCTGTGCTTCGCTCCATTCCGTTTCTTTTTATTCTAAACTCCCTAATCCTTGCCGACGACAAGCATACCCATAACATGATGCAGCCACCACCATGCTTGAAAATATGAAGAGTTGTACTCAGTGTTGTGTTGTTGGATTTGCCCCAAACATAAAGCTTTGTATTCAGGACAAAATTCATTTCTTTGCCACATTTTTTACAGTTTTACTTTAGTGCCTTATTGCAAACAGGATGCATGTTTTTTTTACATTTATTCTGTACATGCTTCTTTTCACTCTGTCATTTAGGTTAGTATTATGGAGTAACTACAATGTTGTTGATCCATCCTCAGTTTTCTATCACAGCCATTAAACTCTAACTGTTTTAAAGTCACCATTGGCCTCATGGTTTCTTTCTTCTCTGACAACTGAGTTAGGGAGGATGCCTGTATCTTTGTAGTGACTGGGTGTATTGATACACCATCCAAAGTGTAATTAATAACTTAACCAAGCTCAAAGGGTTACATTTTTACCCATCTACCAATGGGTGCCCTTTGCGAGGTATTGAAAACCTCCCCTGGTTTTTGTGGTTGAATCTGTGTTTGAAATTTACTGCGCGACTTGCAGATAATTGTATGTGTGGGGTACAGAGATGAGGTAGTCATTTACAAATCATGTTATACACTAATATTGCACACATAGTCCATGCAACTTACTTGTTAAGCAAATGTTTACTCCTTAACATGTTTAGGCTTGCCATAGCAAAGGGGTTGAATACTTAACTGACTCAAGACATGTCAGCTTTTCATTTTTTATACATTTTTTAAAACACAATTCCACTTTGACATTATGGTGTATTGTGTGCAGACAAGTGATACAACATCTCAATTGATTCCATTTTAAATTCAGGCAGTAACACAACAAAATGTGGAAGAAGTCAAGGGGTGTGAATACTTTCCGAAGGCACTGTATGTGTATCTCCTTTTCAATAATATTCCACATTTGTTTCTCTGATCTTGCCCCCTCCAGGTGTCGTTCACGGGGAAGCAGGGGGAGATGAGGGAGATGCAGCAGCTCTCTGGAGGTCAGAAGTCCCTGGTGGCCCTGGCCCTCATCTTCGCCATCCAGAAGTGTGACCCCGCTCCTTTCTACCTGTTTGATGAGATTGACCAGGCCCTGGACGCACAGCACAGGAAGGCTGTCTCGGGTAATAACACCACTCGTATCAAATAAATAGATTATATTTTAATAGCATATTTTATACAACACAACCACTCACAGACTGCCTCCCTCGGATAAGAAGAGATGGAATAAGTGTGTTGAATTTACAGCTAGCCTTTCTCTCTTGATTTTCAATGGGTGGCAGGTAGCTTAGCAGTTAAGAGCGTTGGGCCAGTAACTGAAAGGTCGCTGGTTTCATTTCCCGAGCCAAATCGGTCAATGCGCCCTTGAGCAAGGCACTTAACCCTAATTGCTCCAGTAAGTCGCTCTGGAGCGTCTGCTGAATGACACATGTATCTGTAAAATAGATTTTCTGACTTAAATAAGTCTGTTGAATTTACAGCTATCCTTTCTGTCTTGATTTTCAATGTTCGGCCATCCACAACCCTTGCCTGGCTCCCCGAACTCCTTGCTCCGGCCAAACGATACGCCCATGGACGTTAGTTTCTTCTTCGCAATGAGTCTAGATCTGAGTACCTCCCCGACGATTTCTAGAACGCAAACATGTTCTGATTGGTCCCAGAAACGGATGGGTTGGGTCAGAGCCAGAACACACTTGGGCACAGCAGCAATTAGAAAATTTGTCATTGGCTTTGATACTTTTGATTGGTTAGAAATAATCCAATCGCTGATGTACAACACCCATCGTTTTGACGTCACCACAAACAGCTTCAATGATGGCAGTCTCAGACTGAAGTATGTAGAGCAGTGGAAGAATTCAGTGTGAGTCGTCAGGCAACCACAATCCTTCAACAAGCATGAAGAAATGTAAGCATTATAACATCTATAAATCTCTTATCCTTACCAGTGTGTAATGTGTGTTCCAGATATGATTGTAGAGCTGGCGGGCCATGCCCAGTTTATCACCACTACGTTCAGACCTGAGCTTCTGGAGTCAGCCGACAAGTTCTACGGAGTCAAGTTCAGAAACAAGGTGAAGTTCCTTAAAAGTTTACACGTTGGTCCACATCGGTATGAATGCGTGGGTACTGGTTACTCACTCACTGGCTAGTTTTAGACTAGTTTAATAACCTCTGGCATTCAGAGACGTGAAAAGTATGTTTCATAAGATGGTTGTCTCAGTGGAACTCGGACACAGGCATTGGTCACTCACTGTGTGTGTTTCCAGGTGAGTCACATTGACGTGATCTCGGCAGAGCAGGCGAAAGACTTTGTGGAGGACGACACTACCCATGGTTAAGAATAATCAACTCTTCATCATCCTCCTCTTCTCCTCATCCACCTCCGTAGTGCACTGCCTAACTCTGAGCCTTCAGTCCTCTCCACTCTGACAGAACTCAACCTGAACTCTATGGTCAGCCGTTATTGGAATCTATTCTCATTCTACCGTCAGAACTCCCAAGTCCATCATCTAGCGCTTAGTAGCTGCACCACTGTTCCCTCCTCTATGCCGTCGTTATGACGACATCCATCGTCTTAGCGGCCGAGGAGGGAAAATAAAAGTTCATTTCGTTTTTTTCTGGACTTTTTTATTTTATTTTTTAACGACGTTTTCAGGTGGTCGTGTTGGTGTTTGAGATGAGGGTTGAATTTCAGTGCTGGCGCAGCCTTTGACCTCATTGTATGTAATGGAAAATTGAGAACTTTTCAGATTTAAATGCATGTTCTTTTTTTATTTGAAACTGTTGGTCTGTGCTGATGTTGTGCTGATGATTTTTCATCATAAATTGGTTGGTCACTTTGAATCTCAAACTGTGAGGTATAGTGAAAGACAGAACTAATACTTTTTAATTAAATAACCAGTTTGTCAGAATAATCTTCCATATTTAAGATATGACATATTATTAACTTGTTGTAACGTCGTTACCAGAAAAATGGTTTGAAACGTTCAGATTTCTTTTTTATTCTTTCTTTTTGTTAACGTTGTCTTGGCATTCCCTGCTGTAGGTCATTAGTTAGTTCTACACTGACTGCAGCATTTTAACTAGTTGTTCTCTCCCTGTTACTCTATTAGAAAACAATAAAAATTGTATAAATCTTATGTTTAAATGTATAGATCTTTTATTTTGTGTGGCCTTAAAGTCAACTAGAAACGGGACATTTCCTGAAGGGAAGTTGTGTGCATTTGTAGTGAAGTAAGTTGTAGTGTGACATGTGATCTGTGTAGCATTATACCACTGGGTGGCGCTAGGTCACAAACTCTTCACCTGAACCATACATCTGTCTGGTAACTACATGGACCACGAATAAGATGAAGTTACACCACGAGGTGTAACGAGGGACCTATAATATACATGGTGAATGTCTAGAGTGGCACAGAGATTGATTAGAGATCATGACACTTGATATCACCAAATGAGCCTACTGGTGTTTCATACTGGAAGATGTAATATTAGACATGGGGATCATATCAGTGAAGAGGCTAGCTACCAGAAACCCAGTTGAACATTCAATGGCCACCATTGAATCAATTTCAATCTGCCATGCGGGGCTCCTAAATATGAGAAAGAAAATAGATTTCTACCAATGAGCCTGACAGTATTTCTGAAGTTGGTTGATAAAATGTCAATCTGAAACAGTATAGTGGTGTGACTAGTCAGGAAGGTAATGAAACCCAGATTAACATCTCATCAATGGCCCTAATTGAACCATTGAATGGATTTCAATCTGCCAAGTGGAACACCCAGAAGTTAATTGTGATCCTCTCGTCTCCTCACACTTTTCATTTTCTGTCTGATGAAATCCCCATGACCTAGCCTGGCCCAACGTCTGTTTGGGCTGTCTTGCCAGTTACGGTCTCTCTGGGACCAGGGTAACCCAGTGCCCTGTTAGTGAATGTGAAAGGGTGTGACCCCCCCCCCCAGACCGTGTGCCCACAGTCAGCCAGACATCTGGGATAGATAGTCATCTGCTTAATGACCCTACTGACCGTGACTACAGTACACTGATTACTGACCTAACTGACCACCAGACTAGTCTCACACCCTGCCAACAGAACACCTCATACCCCTGTGCCCTGCCAGGCCCAAGCCATTAGCCAGGGAACAGGCAATACTCCATACTCTCTCACTGTCCCTAGTCAGCTGATCTGAACTCAGTATTTCATCCAAGTGTCAAGTAATTGCTGTCAGATGATATGACATCTATCCAAGACTACCCAAGCAATGTTGCCCCTCTCTCGTCAGCTGCAATGAACTCAGATCCCCTCTTCCTACCATCCATTCCCTCTGCCTCCTCCCTTTCGACTAAACAATATATCTATCATATTAAAATACAGTACTCTTTTCCTGCCCTCCACCCTCACCTCTACAGAACATACAAAATCAAGTTTCCAACCCCCCCCCCACTTCCTCTCTTCCTCCCCTCAGTAGTGGTTCTAGACCATTTCAACTGGGGGGGCAAAGCTGGGGCCAGTTGTACTGTTAGAGGGGCCAGTTACATTAGACGTTATTGTTGTCATATCGTTTTGCATGTGGTACGATACTGTTGTGTTACGCCTAAAGCCGTCCCTCTAGAAAATGTGTGGGTTAAATTAGTGTTCCGCGTTGCCACTGTCTAATAACGGATGTAAAAAAAGAACGATAGCAAAAATGTATGTAAAAATTATTTCATACTCCACATTTAGGGGGGCCACAACGGGGTCCAAAATTGTTGTCACCCCCCCCCCCCCAGAACTGCTGGTCAGTTAGGTCGTCCCCCCCAGAACTGCTAGTGCCTCCCCTGCATGTTAGTGTTTTTTGTCATGAATCTTGTTCTGGAGGCAGCTCTGCACGGTGGTCACTAGCTGGCACAGCCACAAAGTCATAACATCGGATTTTAAACCTAACCTTAACCACATTGCTAACCCTAATGCCTAAACCTAACCTTAAATTAAGACTTACATTTTTTTTTTTACAATTAAGCCAATTTTGACTTTGCAGCTGACCTATCTAAGGGGAAGACTCATGACAATAAATGTCAACCTGCTCCTCCCCTCCATATCCTCCCACTCATCTACCCCTCATATCCTGTGGAATCAAAGCTACATGTTCTGCCCCCTATTCCCTTTATCATGCACTACTTTTGACCAGGGTCCATAGGGCTCGGGTCTAAAGTAGTGCACTATAAAGTGTCATTTGGGATGCAGCCACAGTAATCAACAGATGATCCCAAGCCCATAATCAGGCCAGAGACATAAAGCGAGAGACTAACTTCAATAAACCACAACATAAATCTGTCCGGGATGTACAGCCATTCACACCAACAAGTTAATTTGTTGTCGGACAGGTGCCGTTATGCTGCTGGTACTGTACGAATCAGACCTGGGTTCAAATACTATTTGGAATATTTCAAATGCCCGATCAAATGCCTGTCAGGCGCAATTGAACCAATAGAATAGATACAAAATAGCAAATCCCACCCATCTGGCACTCCAGGCAGGTTAAAGCAATCGCAAAAAGGATTTGAAATGTTCCTAATACTGTTTGAACCCAGGTCTGACTCTGTGGTGATGGTAAGGGACCCGTTATTAACACTGGATGCCCTGTCCTTGCACTGCGGTGGTCTGGTCTGACAGGATCTGTGCAGTGTCACACATCCAATAAACATGTCATAGGGAGATGAGGAGAGAACAGTTGTTAGGCAGGCTACTAGATGAGAGTCATGTTCACAAGGGCACCTCATGTGCAACTCCAGGGTCATGTTCATTAGGGCAGGCAACAGAAAATGCTTTTTACGTTTTGTAATTGCAACAGAAAATGAAAATGAGCAGATAGTGATCCCTCCATGTTAAGTCAGTTTAGTTCCGTTTGGTGCCTAATGAACCCAGGGCTATGGTTGTCTGTGTGGAGCTGGGGCTGGAGGACTGGGGTTGGGGCTGGAGGACTGGGGTTGGGGCTGGAGGACTGGGGTTGGGGCTGCCCTCCCTCCCCCTGTTGCCCTCGCAGGAGGCCAGTTTAGCGGTTCAGACACCATGGCGCCGGGGTCCCAATGGAGATGAGATGGATTTACCCTCTAATTCAATTACTGTAATATTATATCAGTTGCACTTTATTTGATGGGACTGGTATTAAACTAGTGTTTGTTTGGTAACTAACTACCCAGAACTAAATGGTGTTGGTTTCAATGTAGCCCTTAGAGAGTGAGACATAAAATAAAGTTACAATAAATCAAACTACAGTTTAGTAATGGTTCTTTAATAAATGTGTTGAGTGAGTTGTTGGATTAAACTACAGTTGAATAATTATTCTTTAATACATGTGTTGAGTGAATGTTGTTCGATTCATTTTTGCTGTAGTTGGAAATAGTTTGAAAATGTGGTAATATAATTTTAAATCATAGCCAATGACCTACAGTATGTCTATGGGAATACACAACATTTATAGTCAGTAGTTGTTTACAGCTGTTACCCTAGCCGTAACCCAAACCCTCAACCACAACCTAACCCTAGCTTCATGTCCACATCCTGGTTCCTCCCAAACCCTAGCCTCAACCTTAACTCTTTACTCAGCATCAAACGTCATTACAATGTCCATGACATTTGTTTTGCTACTTCAATCTTTTGGTTAACAACACTAGGCTTGTTTCATCCTGTGCTTTTACAATCCTAACACCTAGTGTTGGTGTGTGAGTGCTGTTCAATTCCATAAAACGTTCTGAAGTGTTTACAAAGTCTTTTTTCACTACCATTTAAAACAGTCGTCTTTGTACCTCTTCCTCAAACCTAAAACCCCACTAATATAACACAGGAGACAGCGTATCTGAACCCAGTGCCATGTTCAGCGTCATGCTCTGTCACTATGTACTTTTAGTTCTCCATAGAAAAAAATGCATCTGCCATACCCATGTGAACAACGGAATTCACGAGCTGTTGTCATCGGCGACGGCCGGTGCCTTCATTCCTTTTTTAAGCCTATTTTATGAGGTCAGGCGTTCTCCGCATAGATATGGAGGTAGCAACAGGGACCAACGACCAACGTCCTCTCTGGATTGGGGGGCCGGCTCCAGGCATAAGCGACATAGAGCCCCAGGCCCCAGTAGGGTTAGAGTGAGCATGAGAGGGAGAGAGAATGAAAGAGCAAGATAATGAGAGAACAGACAAGGCGAAATAGATACCTTCTTCTCATGCCATGGCTTTAGCCACAGCTGACCTGTGTGTGTGTGAGTGTGTGTGTGTGTGTGTGTGTGTATGCATACGTCAAATACCCGCCGTCGAGTCCAAACACAGAGGGTTTAGCATAATCCTGGACTAACCGGTGCCCCCGCACATTGACTCTGTACCGGTACCTCCTGTATACAACCTTGCCTGTTATTTTACTGCTGCTGTTTAATTACATGTTACTTTTATTTTCTACTTATCTATTTTTTACTTAACACTTTTTTTTTTTACTTCTTAAAGCGTTGTTGGTTAAGGGCTTGTAAGTAAACATTTCACTACCTACACCTGTTGTATTCGGCGCATGTGACAAATAACATTTGATTTGATTTGGTAATGAGGCATAAAGGTAGCATATTCAAATGGTTTTCATTATAAAGCTAAGCCTAGATAATGACTTCACACATCTGGTTTAATCCCCCGCAAAATAAACACACCCAACCCCATCCTGGGAATGCCCTGCGGCCGTGTTCTGGGGAATGGAATTCTCAGCTGTACCCTCCGTGAACGTTTCTGTTCTGGAAAACTGATCGTATGGAGAGGGAAGGGAGCTGCTCTTTACCAAGCAGGCCCGGGTGGATTGTTATCGTTGTCTGTGTTTTGGTGAATTATTGTGACGAAGTGATGAGACTGAACCATAGTCTGACAGGGACAAACAGAGCTTTTGTTTCACTTTCATTTATTGTTTGTCAAAACGTGTTCTAATCCACAGGTTCCTCCCACCTCTCCCTCAAATCTACTGTTAAAACCAAGAACACACGTGTTGAAAAAAAGACTGGAAAATGTGTTTATTTAAAAAAGATGGGCAACTCTCAGTTTATTAAAAATGATTGGCATCTGTCAGTGCTAAGGCATATTTCATGCCACTTTTTTATCGCTTTGGTGCAATTTTCACAAGTATGTGGTACATTTTCACAACTCTTAGTACAAAACTCAAAACACAATCAAAAAGGCAGTTGTTTAATAACTCTAAGCACATTTTCAATCGACTAAGTACAATACACAAAATCATACAGTCACTTTTTCACCAAACTTAATCAGTGTTTCATCTAAATTACATGTTTCACATTGCAATATATGTTCATATAAAGTGATTGCCTTTCGCAACGCCCACGTTACTTTTAATATGATTCTCTTCTCTTTTGTTGGAAGACATTTTACTATTACTTAATCCAACTGCTCTTAAAAGATGATCACTTAAATGTTTGGTGAACCTGTACATTTTACATGTCAATTGGTTTGTCTACTACAGATTCTGAGAACTGGAGGTCCCCAAGAACACGGTGGCCTCCATCATTCTTAAATGGAAGATGTTTGGAACCACCAAGACTCTTCCTAGAGCTGGCCAACCGGCCAAACTGATCCATCGGGGGAGAAGAGCCTTGGTCAGGGAGGTAACCAAGAACCTGATGGTCACTCTGACAGAGCTTTAGTTCCTCTGTGGAGATGGGAGAACCTTCCAGAAGGACAACCATCTCTGAACCACTCCACCAATCAGGCCTTTATGGTAGAGTAGCCAGACTGAAGGATTCGGGAAAAGTCTCTGAATGTCCTTGAGTGGCCCAGCCAAAGCCCGGACTTGAACCCGATCGAACATCTGCAGAGAAGAATGGGAGAAATCCAGTTGTGTCAAGCTTGTAGCGTCATACCCACGAAGACTTGATGCTGTAATTGCTGCCAAAGGTGCTTCAACAAAGTACCTAGTAAAGGGTCGGAATACTTATGTAAGTGTGATATTTCAGTGTTTTATTTTTTATAAATTATCTTTTTTTGCTTTGTCATTATGGGGTATTGTGTGTAGATTTAATACATTTTAGAATAAGGTTGCAACATAACAAAATGTCGAAAAAATCAAGGGGTCTGAATACATTCCGAAGGCAATTGTAACTCAATCATACTACTACGATGATAACTATCATGATTTTACTTTACAGTACATTTTTTACTAATCTGATATTGACAAGATCAGAGATGTACTTTATGTAACAAATAAAATAAAGCTTTATTGGTCGCGCATTAACATGTTACAGCAGGTGCAGCAAAATAATTGTGTTTTCTAGCTCCTACGGTGCAGTAATACAATATCAATTCAATGCGAAAATAATCCAGAAAGTCCAAAACAAGAAAGAAATGCATCCCTTATACAGTAAACATGTATCCAAAAGGAAGTTTCTGAGGTCTTTTTGATTGGTGGGGGTGGGGTCACACTGCTTTACAAAAATTGCATTATTAATACTGTAATATATGCCATTTACGTAGCAGAGACTTTGATAAAAAGTGACAACAGTCCACACATTTTGGTATGTGACCCCAGTGGGAATCGAACCCACAACTCTAGTGCCATGAACTGAGCCACGTACAATACCACTACAAAACATAAGTACAGTACAATACTGTAAAATACAATACACGATTACAATATAGGTAGAAGTTTTTGTAGAAGTGTTTGCCATCCCCAAGAGCGTACAACGCCCCTTCAGGCCATGGATGAAGCATGCAATGATTTCACTCCAGACATACAGTACCAGTCAAAAGTTAGGACAAACCTAATCATTCAAGAGTTTTTCTTTATTTTTTATATTTTCTTCATTGTAGAATAATAGTGAAGACATCAAAACTATGAAATAACACACATAGAATACTGTAGTAAAAAAGTGTTAAACAAATCAACATATATTTAGATTCTTCAAAGTAGCCACTCTTTGCCTTGATGACAGCTTTGCACACTCTTGGCATTCTCTCAACCAGCTTCACCTGGAATTGAACTCTCAACCACTGAACATTCCTAAATTAAACTTTCAAACACTGAACATCCTAAAATAGAATTCTCAAACACTGAATATTCTTTTTGAACGTTTCATGACTCTATTCATCAAGGAAAAAATCAACAGTAAACATGTCGTCCCCCACGAATGATGAGAGGGACCTATGTAATGAATTTCACGACTCTCGGTTGAACGGGGTGAGGGCCATGACTTTTTAAAGTTTGCATTGTCAATCTCTTGTTATAGCGCCACCAACCGGGCATTCAGTGTCATTTCCTAAATGCCAGATTTCTATGGCAAGATGCACCATTCACCCAAGTTTCATAAAAATTGGACCAATGGTGTCTGAGGTACCGCGTGGGCCGTACGAACGTACAGAGACAGATCCACAGTCCCCTCCCCGATTTCATCGCAGGGGACAAAAAGCACCTTTCTTCCTTCTGTCACAGGCTCAGAACAGTGGTCGTATCTCTCTCGCGGGCCAAAAATACACGGGTGTGTGTGCTCACGCGGTTGAGTATGTACATGCCTGCATGCTCCCCCAGAGTTACCGGGGTTGTCAACAAGAAATCTATCAGCTTTGCCATCACTCATCCAAACAGAGGATGTGTAGATGTAGAGTTGATGTGTCCTGTCCAGGACACTGGGCCCTGAGCGGCCTGTACTCTCGGCATTATCATGATTTATTTGTCTATCTAGTTAGAAGACATTTATCTCCCTGTCCGTGGTTCTAGCACATTGGGGAGGCTGATCTGTCATCACACTGTCAGAAGCGTTGTGGTTTGATTAAGAGACGTATATGTTTTCAGGGATACAGATGTTGTTATGAACATGACGCCGCTGAGTACACACTGGTTGAATAGACGTTCGATCGACGTCTGTGCCCAGTGGGAGATGGCACATTTAACGGAGTGTTATACATGTGAAATTGTGAAGTCCATTATGTTCCATCAGTAGGGTTAGGTTACAACTGAATAATAGAAACAAGCTTTTCAGGGAGAGAAAAATAGTCGCTACTAGTTTGAGACAGGTGATACATTAGACGGGTAATCCGGAGTTATACATGTGAAATTGTCCGTTTTGTTCCATTGGTAGGCCACTATTACATAAGGTGTGTTTTTATTCTGTCTGAATGATGTGGTTATATCATCAAGCCAGCCATTCAGGACTATCAAAGAAAACTGTTGTGCTTTAATACTATATCTGGCAACGAGAAGAGAGAGGAAATCCCAGTTTAAACAATCCTCTACTCTTGTCCTGTGGAAGCAGGCCTAGGGTTGGTTGCCAGACATAATATTATCCCCCCGAATAACCGTTTCTTGAATCAACTCCTCTGTTTAACGTGCAATATTCCACAGTCTGTACTCACCACCACCCTGTCCCTTCAAGCAGTGATACCACAGTCTGATCCCACCACCACCCTGTCCCTTCAGGCAGTGATACCACAGTCTGATCCCACCACCACCCTGTCTCTTCAGGCAGTGATACCACAGTCTGATCCCACCACCACCCTGTCCCTTCAGGCAGTGATACCACAGTCTGATCCCACCACCACCCTGTCTCTTCAGGCAGTGATACCCGTACTCATTTACAATTTACAGAAAACGTGTTAATATTTTACAGTACAGGTGTTAATATTTTACAGTACAGGTGTTCATATTTTAGATCCAATATTCTATGAGATGTGCCAGTACAATTGCATTTTGTGTAAAGTAAGCAAGGGGAAGGGGTTGTTTACTGACTGCTGACACTCCTCAGTTAGCCAGCACTATTCATCCTTAGGAAACCTGTAGAGAGGGTAGTAGCTGACTCTTTAAGGGTAAAGTGAACCCGTAGAGAGGGTAGTAGCTGACTCTTTAAGGGTAAAGTGAACCGGTAGAGAGGGTAGTAGCTGACTCTTTAAGGGTAAAGTGAACCAGTAGAGAGGTTAGTAGCTGACTCTTTAAGGGTAAAGTGAACCAGTAGAGAGGGTAGTAGCTGACTCTTTAAGGGTAAAGTGAATCGGTAGAGAGGGTAGTAGCTGACTCTTTAAGGGTAAAGTGAATCGGTAGAGAGGGTAGTAGCTGACTCTTTAAGGGTAAAGTGAACCGGTAGAGAGGGTAGTAGCTGACTCTTTAAGGGTAAAGTGAACCAGTAGAGAGGGTAGTAGCTGACTCTTTAAGGGTAAAGTGAACCGGTAGAAAGGGTAGTAGCTGACTCTTTAAGGGTAAAGTGAACCGGTAGAGAGGGTAGTAGCTGACTCTTTAAGGGTAAAGTGAACCGGTAGAGAGGGTAGTAGCTGTCTCTTTAAGGGTAAAGTGAACCGGTAGAGAGGGTAGTAGCTGACTCTTTAAGGGTAAAATGAACCGGTAGAGAGGGTAGTAGCTGACTCTTTAAGGGTAAAGTGAACCGGTAGAGAGGGTAGTAGCTGACTCTTTAAGGGTAAAGTGAACCAGTAGAGAGGGTAGTAGCTGACTCTTTAAGGGTAAAGTGAACCGGTAGAGAGGGTAGTAGCTGACTCTTTAAGAGTAAAGTGAACCAGTAGAGAGGGTAGTAGCTGACTCTTTAAGGGTAAAATGAACCTGTAGAGAGGGTAGTAGCTGACTCTTTAAGGGTAAAGTGAACCGGTAGAGAGGGTAGTAGCTGACTCTTTAAGGGTAAAGTGAATCGGTAGAGAGGGTAGTAGCTGACTCTTTAAGGGTAAAGTGAATCGGTAGAGAGGGTAGTAGCTGACTCTTTAAGGGTAAAGTGAACCGGTAGAGAGGGTAGTAGCTGACTCTTTAAGGGTAAAGTGAACCGGTAGAGAGGGTAGTAGCTGACTCTTTAAGGGTAAAGTGAACCGGTAGAGAGGGTAGTAGCTGACTCTTTAAGGGTAAAGTGAACTGGTAGAGAGGGTAGTAGCTGACTCTTTAAGGGTAAAGTGAACCGGTAGAGAGGGTAGTTGCTAAGTCTTCCACTCAGTACTTTTCTTCCCCAGTAGTGATTTATGATTGAAAGGGGTCCCAGGACTTTTGGCTCAGGCAGAGAGGTGTAACCCCAGACAGACAGGCCACCACAAAATGTGAATAATCTGACACTGTGTCCTAGGGAATTAGGGACTGGGAGCAGCCCCTACACACACGCATGCACACACACGCACACACACACACTCACACATACACACACATGTGCGTGCCTGCTTGCATGCGTGTGTTTGTCTGTGTGTGTGTGTGTGTTTGTGAGCATGAGGTGATAATCAACAGCATGGCGTAAGGAGGACTCTTCCCCTGTTATTACACACACCGTCCGAATATGATGCACACACTACCACCACTGGGCCAGCAGGCAGGGACTCCCAATTTGGTCAAGAGTCTTTTAATTTACCACTCCCTCCCTCCCTATCCCACCCTATCCCTCCAACTCTCCCCACCTCTGTCGTTTCCTCAAACTCTTCATTCAACTGTGGTCGTTTCCCTTTGATCACCCTCCTCCCCTGGGGTTTTACTTTCTGTCACTGGGGAGAAGAGGAGGAAGAGAGAAAGCAGAGTGAGAGAGTGAGAGAGTGAGAGAGGGAGAGAGGGAGAGAGGGAGAGAGGGAGAGAGCTAAGGCCAGGGGCTTTGCTGGCTGCCATTGTCGCTGTCTGTCAGGAGAAGCACCGGGGAGAAAGAGAGAGAGAGGGAAGAGAGAGGAAAAGTTCCTGATGAGTTAAAGTAGTCCACGGGACTGCGCGTACAGTATTCAACAGCCTCCCTAGGCTAACGGTCAGCAATCGCAAGGGAGAGAGAGAGTTACACCAAAGGATTTTTTATTTATAGCCCCTCCAACGGTGACAGTCAGTAACAACTTTTCTGAGGGGTGTGTGTGGTTGGTTAGTGAAGATAAAGGACTAGTTAGTGATTTTCTTTGGCCATGCAACAGGCCTGGGATAAGGCTCTCTTTGACGCTCACATCGAAGGTGTCAAGAACGGCCAAACTGGTGAAATGACGGGGAAAAGCCAAGGAGGATATATGGGAGCCAAGACGTCCAACGAACACTTCCAGAGGTAAGGGAAATATTGCTGCAAATATATGTACATATACCGGTATGCTATGGGCCATAGACAGGCTATGGGAAGACATATATATATATATATATATATATATATACATGCCATGACTGTTATCCCAAAGGCATGTATGAAAATGAATTAGTTCCAAGGGGGATTTAGGAGGAACATATAAATTAATAAATGTCTCCTTAGCGGCATTGAGGGAATTCCAACTTCCGAGGAATTGGGATGGAAAATACATTTGCTGAAGGGAGATTTGGCAGGCTGGTATTCATGAATATATCTTTCTCTAACTAGCTATGGATGATGGAATTCAAACTTCTGAAAAATAGTTCCAAGGAATACTGTAGTCCGATGGTGGCAGATGAGTTGTAGTGTCTATACGCTTCGGAAAAGCTGCGGAAAGAGGAAAAAAACACTTCCCAAAACTCCTCAGTGTCATCCCTGTGAGCAAGATGGATGAGGTGGAAGGGGTGGGCTCAATGGCCTACAGTGTTTCTGTACAATCATTTATTTCACTGTGGCTCACTAGTGTTCATTCTCCCATGGAGCGGAATAGCACGGTCTCAAACAGAGTTTTACAGACAGTCCTACCATGGAAACAGTCAGGAAGAGAGAAAAAGAGAAAACAGAGAATATTAGAACAAAGATCTTTTATAGAAGAGCTGTCTCACTCAGTCTCAAACACACACATACTGTGTATGTTTATAACAGACAGTAAGGTCTCATATTGAAACACAAGCAGTACTATGCTCTAAGTAAAGTAGGCAGGACGACCTAAAGGCAAAACAGAAAATATTAGATTGAAGTTTTAATTTTGTTGAAATTAAAATAAATTTGCTAGTCATAATTATATAGAACTTTAGTATGTTGAAGAATGTATTAGTCGTTTCTCCTTATATTTGTGTTTCCTAAAACATTCCCTTTGTTTTGATGTTATTATACTTTTATTTGTTCGTTTTTTAGTATTTCTTCTTTAGAGAATATTAGCACAAAAATCCATTGGCTTAGACTGAAATCTGGGCTTATAGGAGTTGAGGAACATTAGAAGTAAATAAAAGTATTAGATCTCCCTCTTAAATAATGAATACATCATTGTTTTTGTTAAATAAATAAGCAATAAACAGCCCAAGAGATTCTACAGACGCCAGTAAAAACCCTGACTTTCTAAATGAACGTGAGCTAAATACGAGACCTTTAATTAACGACCTGTAACAAGAGTTATATGAGAAGTTGGATTGAGACCTTGTGATTACAACTTTATTGTTATTTATATAACTATAACGATATGGAATATACCATTCTCAATATAGTGTAGAATAAATCAGTATATTTGTTTTTAAGAGAAATCACAAATACAATGTTTACCACTTTTGTCATAGCCTTTAGCTTCCCCTAGGCCAAATTAACTTGGCATTCAAACACATTGCACAAGTTGTAGTAAATACATATTTTATTTACTTCACTAGTTTAAAATACAACAATATGTATTATCGATAATGAAGAGATGAATTGAGTTTATTGAAGAATATCTCATTCTATGAAAAGAAAACGGACAGTTTCCTCTAATCCCCCTACAGTGAAGTTAGATATCCACTTCATTTTATTATAATGTCCCATCTTATGCTTACATTGTCAGTGGAACAAATGTCATAGCAACAATAAATCGCTATTTGATATCAGATTCAACATTTAACTTTGTAATCTTATGTAAAAAATAATATGTAATACATTATCGTACGTGTGCAATGTAATAGCCTTTGGTGTCTTCTTCAAAAAGTACATTTGCTACAGGTAACGACACACACGGAATTTCCCCAACCATGATTATTTTCAGGTGTGTAAAGTTTACCAGCGTCAGTGTAATATAAGTGATTATCTATCTTGTATTATGCAACCTTGACCTTGACTTACATCTTGAAAAAAACAGGTATTATCTTATTTGCTAATCATTGACATATTTTCCACTGATTAAATGTAATTTTTGAATGTATATTAGGTAAGCTGTAATTATTGACTGTATTAACATTTAATTCAACATAGGTGTGAATACATATGCAAGGGTAGTTTGTACTGGATTTAGTCTGGTTTATAATAGATTATCAATGTTGACTCTTATATAACATTGATTATCAGTGTTAACTTTTACAATAACAAAGTAAGCCTTTGTTTTTGCTACTACTTGTAATAATAAAGTTGGCCCAACTGTTTACTGGCATGAAGCCGCTGTACTGTCCATGTCTTTGTACACCTAGTGTACATGCAAAAGGGTACAAGCAGTATTTTAGTGCACTAATATGTACGATTTGATCATAGAAAACCCCACATTTTACCATGTAAACCAGTGAGCCGTGGTAAAGTAGGCTGTTTGAGGGAGGAATATTGCACAGTTTAAAGGTGTACCTTATTTGTGAAGGGAGTTTATGGGGACTTATCATGATGGAGTAACTAAAAAAGGGAGAGATCATAAGTAATATGTCAGATTACATGTCTCGCGGCTTAAAATATATAAGACGTAATTCAGTATAAAAGTTGTGAGAGAAGCAATCTGCTCGATCAAGACAAGCGAATGCAGCACAGCACAGGTTCTTGATGTCTGTTTCTAAATCACTTTTTAAATGTCATTTTACCAACAAATGTACATTTATTTCCGTTACTGCAACCAAAATCTATATATTTTTTTTAGAATTATAGCCCAGTCAAACGGCACAGGTAGGCAATTTTTCTTGACGTTTCGATTTTTGATCGTCGTCACAGAACATAATATAAGTCTATGAACTAGGCCTTATGTGTTTGAGTTTGAGACAGTAAATAGTAGAGTAAATATGTGTAATTCACACCAATGTTTTACACGCCCTCTGATTAACGATAAGGACAAGAGTAAGGATTTGACTGGGGATGGAACGGAAAAGAGTTAATTGTGTGTGTGTGTGTGTGTGTGTGTGTGTGTGTGTGTGTGTGTGTGTGTGTGTGTGTGTGTGTGTGTGTGTGTGTGTGTGTGTGTGTGTGTGTGTGTGTGTGTGTGTGTGTGTGTGTGTGTGTGTGTGTGTGCATGAACCCGTGTGTGTGTATTTGCGCACGTGTATGCACGCGTCAGTGTGCAGAGAGGCGTAGGATCAAGCGGCCATGTTTGTGTGTTACTGAGCTAGAAAGTGAAATGTTAGAGCAGTCCATATATGGCTTGCCTGCCCACTCATTCTATTTTAAAACAGCAACAATTTCTATATACGCAGACCCCTCACCTGACACACAACATGGTTTATAGCCGTCCATCAATTAGAAGAACATAGAATGATTAACCTCTCTACACATGATTTATAGCCTACTCACCAGTCCTGACTAATAATACACATTCGTTTTGGGTCACAGGGAAAGTTCAGGCTATTACAAATGTAGACATTTGTAGTCTCTCCTTGACCATAAACTGCTTTAAAGATAAGAAAACAAATATGTACATTTGAAATTTGGTTGAACTGTCAACTTGCAACCATTTCTTGAAATGTGTGTAGTTACATGCCACTACATAGTAACCACAGTAGCAGCTAATTCAATGGAAAATGACCTCGAGCAGTGAATTGTAAATAAATCATTGTTTCATGTAGAGAATCTGCTTTAACTGTGGGCAGATGTGGAGATAACTGATTATTCGGATTATAGATCAAATGTCTTGTTAAAAGGAGAAGTCTTCAGTCGCGGTCTTTGTCAAAAACAATACTCCATTCATTTCTTGTATTTTTCTGGAGAAATTTGTCTAGGCAAAGACACTGATGGAATTACTTTTACACATCAGTATACGCTACTCGTTTGTATAAAGTTAAGCAGTAGACCCTTATGTGCTCTCTCTCTCTCTCATTACTCTTTGTTGAGTCAGTTAAGTTTTGATGTAACCTAGTCTCAGTCCAGCTTTAGAGCACCTGTCATGCCTGCCTTCTACTTTTACAGGTTTTCTATCTTAGCGTAATGGGAATACCAGTTCCTGAGGCATCGTAACATATGTTAAGGCTTCACACAAGTAGCCATAACATAACATAGCCCAGTACTGTAGTTTATGTCCTATACATTACTACTACCGCTGGTTGTTTTTTTAACATTTATTTATTTCACCTTTATTTAACCAGGTAGGCAAGTTGAGAACAAGTTCTCATTTATAACTGTGACCTGGCCAAGATAAAGCAAAGCAGTTCGACACATGCAACAACACAGAGTTAGACATGGAATAAACAAACATACAGTCAATAATACAGTAGAAAAATAAGTCTATATACAAAGTGAGCAAATGAGGTGAGATAAGGGAAGTAAAGGCAAAAAAGGCCATGGTGGCAAAGTAAATACAATATAGCAAGTAAAACACTGGAATGGTAGATTTGTAGTGGAAGAAAGTGCAAAGTAGAAATATAAATAATGGGGTGCAAAGGAGCAAAATAAATAAATAAATAAATACAGTAGGGGAAGAGGTAGTAGTTTGGGCTAAATTATAGATGGGCTATGTACAGGTGCAGTGATCTGTGAGCTGCTCTGACAGCTGGTGCTTAAAGCTAGTGAGGGAGATAAGTGTTCTATATATTACGGGAATACCAGGCAGTTCCTCTCTTAACTGTTCCTGAATCAGGAACCAGGAACCATATGTTAAGGTTTTACACCCAAATAGCCATAACATAGTACAGTAGGGAAGTGTATGTATCGCCTTACACAGTGCTTAATTTATGTCTATACCTCTCTGTCTTACACACTCTCCCCTTTCTCTCTCTCTCCCCCCTTTCTCTCTCTCTCCCCCTTTCTCTCTCTCTCTCTCCCCTTTCTCACTCTCTCTCATCCCTCTCTTTCCCCAGCTGTGTGCTTTATATCGCCCTGACCAGTTTGTCAGAGAAGGGGAAGTTGCCTCTGACCCATCTTCTTAGGCAGCACTGATTAGCGCCCCAGACACCATTCTAGGCCCACAACTCATCTGCAGCCTGAAGCGCGGGGCTGTTTTTCTTCTGCCATTTAGTTCTCTCTATCTCTCTCGCTCTCACTTCCACCCTCTCTCTCTCGCTCTCACTTCCACCCTCTCTCTCTCTCTCTCACTTCCACCCTCTCTCTCTCGCTCTCACTTCCACCCTCTCTCTCGCTCTCACTTCCACCCTCTCTCTCTCGCTCTCACTTCCACCCTCTCTCTCTCTCGCTCTCACTTCCACCCTCTCTCTCTCGCTCTCACTTCCACCCTCTCTCTCTCGCTCTCACTTCCACCCTCTCTCTCTCTCGCTCTCACTTCCACCCTCTCTCTCTCGCTCTCACTTCCACCCTCTCTCTCTCGCTCTCACTTCCACCCTCTCTCTCTCGCTCTCACTTCCACCCTCTCTCTCTCGCTCTCACTTCCACCCTCTCTCTCTCGCTCTCACTTCCACCCTCTCTCTCTCGCTCTCACTTCCACCCTCTCTCTCTCGCTCTCACTTCCACCCTCTCTCTCTCGCTCTCACTTCCACCCTCTCTCTCTCTCGCTCTCACTTCCACCCTCTCTCTCTCGCTCTCACTTCCACCCTCTCTCTCTCGCTCTCACTTCCACCCTCTCTCTCTCGCTCTCACTTCCACCCTCTCTCTCTCGCTCTCACTTCCACCCTCTCTCTCTCGCTCTCACTTCCACCCTCTCTCTCTCGCTCTCACTTCCACCCTCTCTCTCTCTCGCTCTCACTTCCACCCTCTCTCTCTCTCGCTCTCACTTCCACCCTCTCTCTCTCGCTCTCACTTCCACCCTCTCTCTCTCGCTCTCACTTCCACCCTCTCTCTCTCTCGCTCTCACTTCCACCCTCTCTCTCTCGCTCTCACTTCCACCCTCTCTCTCTCTCGCTCTCACTTCCACCCTCTCTCTCTCGCTCTCACTTCCACCCTCTCTCTCTCGCTCTCACTTCCACCCTATCTCTCTCGCTCTCACTTCCACCCTCTCTCTCTCGCTCTCACTTCCACCCTCTCTCTCTCGCTCTCACTTCCACCCTCTCTCTCTCTCTCTCACTTCCACCCTCTCTCTCTCTCTCTCACTTCCACCCTCTCTCTCTCGCTCTCACTTCCACCCTCTCTCTCTCGCTCTCACTTCCACCCTCTCTCTCTCTCGCTCTCACTTCCACCCTCTCTCTCTCGCTCTCACTTCCACCCTCTCTCTCTCTCGCTCTCACTTCCACCCTCTCTCTCTCTCGCTCTCACTTCCACCCTCTCTCTCTCTCTCACTTCCACCCTCTCTCTCTTTCTTTCTCCCCCCTCTCACCTACAGCCCCTACAAAAGGCCTGCCTCCTCAGTGAATGTTCTTCTGAGGCTATAGAACATGTTGTTGTTATGGATGTTGTTGTAATATTCCTATTCTTCTCTAGCTGTTGTTGTTGTTATGGATGTTGTTGTTGATTTGCTATTCTTCTCTAGCTGTTGTTGTTGTTATGGATGTTGTTGTAATATTCCTATTCTTCTCTAGCTGTTGTTGTTGTTATGGATGTTGTTGTTGTTTTGCTATTCTTCTCTAGCTGTTGTTGTTGTTATGGATGTTGTTGTTGTTTTGCTATTCTTCTCTAGCTGTTGTTGTTGTTATGGATGTTGTTGTTGTTTTGCTATTCTTCTCTAGCTGTTGTTGTTGTTATGGATGTTGTTGTTGTTTTGCTATTCTTCTCTAGCTGTTATTGTTGTTATGGATGTTGTAATATTCCTATTCTTCTCTAGCTGTTGTTGTTGTTATGGATGTTGTTGTAATATTCCTATTCTTCTCTAGCTGTTATTGTTGTTATGGATGTTGTTGTTGTTGTTTTGCTATTCTTCTCTTGTTGTGATGTAGTAGTAGTAGTAGTTGTTGCTTCACACTTGAATGACGTGGTGAGACTCCTATTGCAGACACAGTATGGCCATACTGTAGTAGGACTAATGGTTTAGCCTAGCGAGGGGATAGCTGTCCGTACTGTAGTAGGACTAATGGTTTAGCCTAGCGAGGGGATAGCTGTCCATACTGTAGTATGACTAATGGTTTAGCCTAGCGAGGGGATAGCTGTCCGTACTGTAGTATGACTAATGGTTTAGCCTAGCGAGGGGATAGCTGTCCGTACTGTAGTATGACTAATGGTTTAGCCTAGCGAGGGGATAGCTATCCATACTGTAGTAGGACTAATGGTTTAGCCTAGCGAGGGGATAGCTGTCCATACTGTAGTATGACTAATGGTTTAGCCTAGCGAGGGGATAGCTATCCATACTGTAGTAGGACTAATGGTTTAGCCTAGCGAGGGGATAGCTGTCCATACTGTAGTATGACTAATGGTTTAGCCTAGCGAGGGGATAGCTATCCATACTGTAGTAGGACTAATGGTTTAGCCTAGCGAGGGGATAGCTGTCCGTTCTGTAGTATGACTAATGGTTTAGACTAGCGAGGGGATAGCTATCCATACTGTAGTATGACTAATGGTTTAGCTGTCCGTACTGTAGTATGACTAATGGTTTAGACTAGCGAGGGGATAGCTATCCATACTGTAATGAAACAGCAGGCAGGGAGCAGGTCTCGAACCCTCGACCTTCAAGCCCGAAGTCCGGCGCGCTATCGACTGTGCCGCAAAAGCATGCTCGTCCGGCAGAGTCGATTTCCGCGCTTATAAACCCAGGGTCGTTACACTACTCCCTCCTTTCAAAGAGAGCGTCCTCGCGCTAGCTTGCGACTCAACGCCTTACAGGAACGCGCTCACTGGCCAAGCACACGCACTGTCGTGGATGCAAGGTCCGATCACTTCCGACACCAATGTAATGAACAGGCAGGCAGGGAGCAGGTCTCGAACCCTCGACCTTCAAGCCCGAAGTCCGGCGCGCTATCGACTGTGCCGCAAAAGCATGCTCGTCCGGCAGAGTCGATTTCCGCGCTTATAAACCCAGGGTCGTTACAATACTGTAGTAGGACTAATGGTTTAGCCTAGCGAGGGGATAGCTGTCCGTACTGTAGTATGACTAATGGTTTAGCCTAGCTAGGGGATAGCTGTCCATACTGTAGTATGACTAATGGTTTAGCCTAGCGAGGGGATAGCTGTCCGTACTGTAGTAGGACTTATGGTTTAGCCTAGCGAGGGGATAGCTGTCCGTACTGTAGTATGACTAATGGTTTAGCCTAGCTAGGGGATAGCTGTCCATACTGTAGTATGACTCATGGTTTAGCCTAGCGAGGGGATAGCTGTCCGTACTGTAGTAGGACTTATGGTTTAGCCTAGCTAGGGGATAGCTGTCCATACTGTAGTATGACTAATGGTTTAGACTAGCGAGGGGATAGCTGTCCATACTGTAGTAGGACTTATGGTTTAGCCTAGCGAGGGGATAGCTGTCTATACTGTAGTAGGACTAATGGTTTAGCCTAGCGAGGGGATAGCTGTCCATACTGTAGTAGGACTAATGGTTTAGCCTAGCGAGGGTATAGCTGTCAATACTGTAGTATGACGAATGTTTTAGCCTAGCGAGGGGATAGCTGTCCGTACTGTAGTATGACTAATGGTTTAGCCTAGCGAGGGGATAGCTGTCCGTACTGTAGTATGACTAATGGTTTAGCCTAGCGAGGGGATAGCTGTCCGTACTGTAGTAGGACTTATGGTTTAGACTAGCTAGGGGATAGCTGTCCGTACTGTAGTAGGAATTATGGTTTAGCCTAGCGAGGGGATAGCTGTCCGTACTGTAGTAGGACTTATGGTTTAGCCTAGCGAGGGGATAGCTGTCCGTACTGTAGTAGGACTTATGGTTTAGCCTAGCGAGGGGATAGCTGTCCGTACTGTAGTAGGACTTATGGTTTAGCCTAGCGAGGGGATAGCTATCCCCAAAGAATGACTGTAAACATTTTTATATCTCTGTTAAAGGTTCATAGTGCTGTTAATGCACTCTTAGAAGTAAAGGTGCTATCTAGAACCTTAAAGGGTTCTCCGACTGTCCTAACATTTTTAAGAACCGTTTTCGGTTCCAAGTAGAACACTTTTGTGTTCCATGTGGAACGCTTTCCACAGAGGGCTCTACATGGAACCTAAAAGGGTTGTACCAGGAATTAAAAATGGTTCTCTCATGGGGACAGCCGAAGAACCCTTTTGGAACCTTTTTTTCTAAGAGTGTAGCATGCAGGATATGGTACTGGCGGGCGGCTGATGACGGATAAAGACCTGTGGAAAACATGGAGAACATGTTCTGAATGCTTTTGTTATTTTGTTCTCTAAGCTTTGCTATGTGTCCCGTACCATGATGTTGTAGAGAACAATAGCTCACCATTGATGCTGGGGATTCCGCTGTAGATCTCAGAAAGACAAATGGTTGAAGGTATGACATTCATGTTCTTTTGCAAAAAGCGCTCAACTACATTAATATGCTATTAGAAAGCAACAGCATGTTATTACAACATTGTTACCATAGTAATTATATTGTTACTACACAAGTATTTGAACAAAATAATACAATAATCAGAAATACCATAAGGACCATAAATGTTAATTGCTGCAGTAAAGTGCTATAAAGTGAAGTAAAGTGCTGCAGTTGATGAGAAAGAAGGTGTCAGTAGTTCTGTCACACTGACCAGACAGATAGGGGGACATTAACCAAAGCTCTCTAATGTGTTTTCCCAGGTCCGACACGGCACAGTACCCCCTGCCAGGCAATAATAATGTCAGCTTTGACATTAATTAGTGGCTAGATGATTGATTAGTGGCTATATTAACAGCTCTGGGATAGTAGACTAACAGTAGAGGGATTGCTTTGAAATCCCTCAGTTTGCTTTAGGGGGACATCAAGTTGAAATAGCATTACACCACTTTGTATTTCTTTATTCAGGGAAAGGCAGGTTTATTTTTATTTATATAACCTTTATTTAACTAGGCATGTCAGTTAAGAACAAATTCTTATTTACAATGACGGCCTACCCCGGCTAAACCCGGACGACAGGTGCTTGTCCTAATCCTCGTGCCTCTGTGAAAGTAAACAGTTTACCGAGTCAAGCCGGGGAATGGCAGTAAGGAGAGTGATATAAAAACAATACTCCATGTGGCTGTTGCTTCTTATAAAATGGATTTAGAAAATACCATTAGAAGGACGTTAGCAACATTAGCATGACACGCTAACTGCCTTGGTGCCAGGGGACAGATCTTATTTGCTCTGCCCAACCACAGTAGGCCACAGTAGGCCACAGTAGGCCACAGTAGACCACAGCTGCAACACACACAGACCACCGACTAAGGCCTATTTGTAGATAGGTGATTTTATTCTATCATGGTCCCAGATCAGTTTGTCCAGTCTTGCCCATTCCTGCGGTCAGCTGGCAGGATAGCACAAACTGATCTGGATAAGGGATCATTTAATTCCTCCCTTGCTACAGAAGTTGTGTATTTGGAGCAACACCTCCCCCTCTTCCTTCTCCTCCTCCTCTTCCCTCACCTTCCTCCTTCTACCTCTCCACCCCCCCATCTAACCCTGGACCCTGAGCATGTGTTCATTGCTGTGTTGACACATGGCAGCAACTGAGCTAATCTTTATGTTACATGGCTGACAGGTCCGTGGCACTAAGAAAGTAGCATGGAGCTCCTTGACCATGATGCTTCAGTTAGTGCTCTTGACCTGACTCACTACCATGTGGTTTCACAAAGATGTGTTTAGAGCAGGTTGTGTTTGAACAGCGTTGTGGGCACCGGGCATTAGGAACATTTTATCAAGGGGAAATAAACAGATATTGGAAAGCTAGAAGGTTAGGTGTTAGACAGTTGTTGTGGTTTCTGAAGCATTTTGCCCATGCTGTGTCAGTGCTCCTAACTCCTGACTCTAATACCACATGGTCATATTTACAGATAGATGTTGCTTCAACAGGTTTTAGAAAAGTAATGTCAAGCGAAAATATGTTGATCTTGGAAACCTTTCTAATGTTTGCATAGTGTAACCCAGTGGAGTTAGTAGAAGGTGCCGGGCTGTGAGGTTGAGGTTTCTGAGGTCTTTGATGCCTGTCTGACTATCTACTGTGTTCTTTCACAAAGTTATCTTTCGAAAAATAAGAAACTGATATTGGAAAAGTACTCAGATATTTTGGTTGATAGTTGATACATGTGGAAGACCAAAGTTAGCCTCTCTCTTTTGTTCAAATGAAACCCTCTGTGCCTGCGCCTGTAAAACAAAATCTACACTTCTCAGGAATCTTTGTTACATCAGATAAATCGTTGTAACTTAAGTTGCGAAACTTTATGATTTGATTGGGGAAGTACAAAGTATGTGATGTCATAGAAACATTGCAAAGTAACAAAATATCCGTGTTCAGAAGAATTAAGGCTGGTGATCCCAATCTAGCAGGGATCTCTCTTACAGGTGCTTGTGCCCAAGTATTGATGCCTTACTCAGTTTCCCTATCAAAATCCTTTGAGCTGTACTATACGACTGAAAGAGCCTTAAAGCAGCCAGAGAGATTAAACATAACCTTTAATTACACCATTGGTAATATATTATCCTATAGATACTGTGTATGACCCCTATGACACCAGAGCTACCCTGCAAGGTACAGATGTAGGATCGATCACCCTTCTGTTGCTGAGAATTCTTCTGCACAGCAGTAAATGCAAACCTGAAGTGTATTTGAGGTTTAGAAAGGCTTCCCTGCTGTAGCAAACTGCCTCCTACATCCATAGACATCAGAGATTAAGAGAGATTTTTGTTGGATATGGAAGAGTTTTTTTCCTTACGGCCTGGTCCCAAAACTGTTTGTGCTGTTGCCAATGATCAGAGGAGTTGACAAGACACCACAAAATGATCTGCGACCAGGCTAGGAAATCCAGAGCATTTTATCGAAAGCATCTTAGGAACAGGAGGGCTGAATAATAACCCCATGGTAAAACAAAATCAGAGTAGAGGTGTGGAGTGTGTCGACTTAACAGTACTAAGCATCTGGAACTTTGTTCAGAACGAGAGGATTTTGAAGGGGTTTAAACGTCTGTTTGATAAGTCAAGGTTGACAGGCGAGAGTTTAGCCGACTTTAGATAAGCGCTCAATGAAAGATTGTCCCTTGGCTTGTTGTTTCTTACACAGCCAAGAGCTTTTCACACACAGAGATGGGAATCAGAGAGACATACTGTATTCATTTCCACAGATCATCACATTTTCAGCCTTTGTTGTGGAAGGCTCCTCTCTGGGAATTCTATTCCTTTACTACTACAGATATTTAGTGGACATTTAGTGCTATTTGCAGCTGGAAATATAACTAAATAGCCTATCTCCTTTAAAGTACTCATTTAAGGTTTTAGATCATATGTCACCATTATGGGCCCATTTACTGGTAGGTCTTTTGTCTTGTACTGTAATTTAGAAGGCCAATCTGGCAACATGTAAACATCCCAGTCAGTGTTAAACAGGATCTAAAATTAAAAGAGCTGTTCATGTAGATCACACTAGGAATGGTCATGGTGAATGTGGGACAGGCTGTCAACTTTATAGAAAATCAGATATAGCCTTTATTTGACTGTAAAAAGGCGCAGTGTACCATGGGTAACATTTCAGAAAACACGTGGACTCTTTATATAAGAGTTTACAATTCAGAGTGTACGTGTGCGTCAGCGAGTGTGTGATCGCACGTGTGTGTGTGGGCATGCTGTACTTTGTGTGTGTGTGGGTGTGAGCAGGCAGCAAGTACTGTGTGTTAGTGTGTGCGTGCAGTACTTTGTGTGGGTAAGTGCGCCTGTGTGTGTGTGTGTGTGTGTGTGTGTGTGTGTGTCAGTCACACACGTTAGTAAGTGTGTGTTTCAGACTCAAATCTTTCCATCCTCCCTTAACATCAACACTTGTCGTACTTTATAAACTTTATGAACTTAGACATCTAAACGATGATTGAAAAAGTAATACGACCAGCTCAGGTGTGTGTGTGTGTGTGTGTGTGTGTGTGTGTGTGTGTGTGTGTGTGTGTGTGGACAATCCATTAATCCATGGTTTATATCAGAGGTCGTCAGGCTTGCGTAGGCATATCAAAAAAGAAAGGGTTTCTATCGACCGAGCATGTCACCAAAATACACTTGGTTATTATTAGTGACAAAGAGATCAGGGTTTCAACGAAGTAATGCCTATTGACTTGCTCTCTCTCCGTCTTTCTCTCTCTGTAGCTCTCTCTCTGTATCTCTCTCTCTCCGTCTCTCTCTCGCCGTCTCTCTCTCGCCGTCTCCCTTTCTCTCTCCGTCTCCCTCGCTGCCTTCTCTCCCTCAAATACGTACCAACCACCAGACCTGGGTTCAAACATTAGACTTCCTGGAGTGCCAGATGGGCAGGGTTAATACTTTTGTGACTACTCTATTGATTGCAACAGGCAAGATCAATCAAGCACAGACAAAATATTTGAAAGGATTTCAAAATAGTATTTGAACCCAGGTCTGCACCCAACCACGTGTGTGAAATGCTGAGGACATCCCCTGTGTGTTCTAATGTAGAGAATGTACTGTATGCATGTTGCTGCCCAGGTCTACCCAGTGGGGATCCTCCTAGCAGAGGTTAGCCTAGCAGGGGTTAGCCTAGCAGGGGTTAGCCTAGCGGGATAGCCTGTTTTAAAGAAGATAACCACCCTTTATGAAGTCCAGAGCCATGCTGTGTGTGTGTGTGTGCGCATGCATGCATGCACGTCTGTGTGTGAGTGTGTGCGCATGCGTCTGTTTGTGTGTGAACAGCTGAGGGACTGGTAGAGTGTGCAGCACCTGTGCTCACCCCAAAGGCATCCCTCTGCTTTCATCTACATTGGAACAGAATACAGGAAATCAAATATAAACCCTCACGTTTCACAATGGCAGCAGGCTAATGCTAGCAGGCTAATACTTCAACCAGTTGTTCATTGACGAATGTGAACTGCAGGACTGGATGTGGGGTGCAGACACTGTAAAGTCCTACACACTTCTTTCTTCTACACTTATTTGATTGCTCTGCTCAAATGGGTCAAATTCCCATTTGTGGCAACAGTTTGGACTGTATAGAGTACATGTAGGTCTATAGCTGGAACAAACAGCCATAGCTGACTTCAGGAAGCTGGTCAAAATAATGTGCAAAATATCATATCATGTTTATGTAAATGCAGTCCCCCTCTACATACGAATATTAATAGCAGCCCATTCTAATTTAGTTACATCATCTTAGATGTCCTTACCGTGTTTAGGCTACCTCCTTTAGATGGACCTACCCCCTGAGAGCTTCCATTGGTGGGGGTAGTGTTTGTCCCAGTGTGAGAGCCCAGAGCAGAATATAGCCTGGCCCCGCGCTCATCTGGCACACGCTATTACTTTTAATGACTGTGTGTTATTGTCTAGTGCTAACCCCCGTTAATACCACATTCTATTTTCAAAAACAGCCGCGTTCGAGAAGCTAATGGGGAGGATGATGAAACTGGATATCTCACACTTGACAATGCAGACATAACATCACTTTTGAGTCAACGTTACAGTGTTTTAGTGTCCCAAAGTTGTGCTGTTAGTAGATTACGTAACAAAAGAGTGAGTGTTTTGAAGATGACAGAATTAAGGATTCAATTGTATAACGGTCAGAGCCGTGGTGTGGTGCCCTCATCCTCTCCAAAGGTGTCCTGCTATCAAAAGCGACCCCTGCTGGCAGCGACACTGGGTTCAGACTTCTTGGCCGTGTAGAAGATTACTGAGGAGGGTGCGTGGATGTTTAGACTCGATGGGGGGCTAAAGATGGCGTGTTAATGAGCTGGTTAATTATTAATAATCCACCAGACAAATTACAGACAAGTGAAACATGACTCATATTCCTGACGTCAATAGATGTCTAGATTTACGTCTCTAGATTCTAGATGTATGTCTCTAGATTCTAGATGTATGTCTCTAGATTCTAGATTTACGTCTCTAGATTCTAGATTTACGTCTCTAGATTCTAGATGGACGTAATGTCCTTATTGTCATTATTTGATATTAGTGTTAGTGTGTGTGCGTGTGTGCGCGTGTGTGTGGGCGTGTGTGTGTGCGCAAGTATGGCTTCTATAAGCTACCGTTGTGCCTTGATATAGTAGATAAAATGTCCTGTGGATCAGGTATAGCTTTATTGAATGTTTAAACTATAAATATGATGACAAGGAAACTGAAATATGATGTCACGCAACCTCATAACTGTATGAAGCAGTGTTGTTAAGATCTAGGATGCTTTTCAGTGATGGTGTTATGTGTTTTGACATGTGGTGGGGTTCCGTCCTCCTCTGAAGGTTCTGGAATTCCCCAACCCATTAAATGCTAGCTGTAAGATGCGCCAGCCCTTAAATGTACCTTCCTGTGCAATTATAAGGGGTGAAAAGCAGTTTTGACCCCTTAAGATAGTCATTTTGACAGATTAGGCTAACTCAACAAAGCAGACAGACCTGTTGAAATAAAGTCCTTACTTCCTTCCTGTCCTTTGATTATCTTGTTCATATTTCATCATGTTTCAGTTCAATTACATTACTTTCTTCTCTATTAATACATGCCACGTTATGTTTGGAGGAAAGATGAAGGCAGAGAGAGAAGGCTGATACAATACTGGTATTTGACCAGAAGCTAACAGGGCAACGTGTGATGGTCAAACTACAAGGTTAACAGCTATAACAACAGTTCAGATGTAAGTGTAGAACCCAAAGTGCTGAAAGGTTTACAGTTATACCTTGAATATTCAAGTTACAGTTCTACCCTGAAGATGAGCGTTACAGTTCTACCCTGAAGATGAACGTTACAGTTCTACCCTGAAGATGAACGTTACAGTTCTACCCTGAAGATGAACGTTACAGTTCTACCCTGAAGATGGACGTTACAGTTCTACCCTGAAGATGGACGTTACAGTTCTACCCTGAAGATGAACGTTACAGTTCTACCCTGAAGATGAGCGTTACAGTTCTACCCTGAAGATGAACGTTACAGTTCTACCCTGAAGATGAACGTTACAGTTCTACCCTGAAGATGAACGTTACAGTTCTACCCTGAAGATGAGCGTTACAGTTCTACCCTGAAGATGAACGTTACAGTTCTACCCTGAAGATGAACGTTACAGGACTACCCTGAAGATGAATGTTACAGTTCTACCCTAATGATGAACGTTACAGTTCTACCCTAATCATGAATGTTACAGTTCTAACCTTATTGATGAACGTTACAGTTCTACCCTAATCATGAATGTTACAGTTCTACCCTAATGATGAACGTTACAGTTCTACCCTAATCATGAACGTTACAGTTCTACCCTAATGATGAACGTTACAGTTCTACCCTAATCATGAATGTTACAGTTCTACCCTGAAGATGAACATTACAGTTCTACCCTGAAGATGAACGTTACAGTTCTACCCTGAAGATGAACGTTACAGTTCTACCCTGAAGATGAACGTTACAGTTCTACCCTGAAGATGAACGTTACAGTTCTACCCTGAAGATGAGCGTTACAGTTCTACCCTGAAGATGAACGTTACAGTTCTACCCTGAAGATGAACGTTACAGGACTACCCTGAAGATGAATGTTACAGTTCTACCCTAATGATGAACGTTACAGTTCTACCCTAATCATGAATGTTACAGTTCTAACCTTATTGATGAACGTTACAGTTCTACCCTAATCATGAATGTTACAGTTCTACCCTAATGATGAACGTTACAGTTCTACCCTAATCATGAACGTTACAGTTCTACCCTAATGATGAACGTTACAGTTCTACCCTAATCATGAATGTTACAGTTCTACCCTGAAGATGAACATTACAGTTCTACCCTGAAGATGAACGTTACAGTTCTACCCTGAAGATGAACGTTACAGGACTACCCTGAAGATGAACGTTACAGTTCTACCCTAATGATGAACGTTACAGTTCTACCCTAATCATGAATGTTACAGTTCTACCCTAATGATGAACGTTACAGTTCTACCCTAATCATGAATGTTACAGTTCTACCCTAATGATGAACGTTACAGTTCTACCCTAATCATGAACGTTACAGTTCTACCCTAATGATGAACGTTACAGTTCTACCCTAATCATGAATGTTACAGTTCTACCCTGAAGATGAACATTACAGTTCTAACTTGAAGATGAACGTTACAGTTCTATCCTGAAGATTCAGTTCTACCCTGAAGATTCAAGTTACAGTTCTACACTGAAGATTCAGTTCTACCCTGAAGATGAACGTTACAGTTCTATCCTGAAGATGAACGTTACAGTTCTATCCGGAAGATGAACGTTACAGTTCTACCCTGAAGATGAACGTTACAGTTCTACCCTGAAGATTCAGTTCTACCCTGAAGATTCAAGATTCAGTCCAACCCTGAATTTCCAAGGTACAGTTCTACCCTGAAGATTCAAGTTTCAAGTTGTATTAGTCGTATGTACAGGATACACTTTGTATAAATCGTCCAACGAAATGCTTACTTGCAGGTTCCTTCTCGACAATGCAACAACAATAAGAAATAATAAAAGATAAGAATACGATATAGTTATAGGTAACATTAGGGTAGCATTAGGGTTATAGGTAACATTAGGGTAGCATTAGGGTTATAGGTAACATTAGGGTAGCATTAGGGTTATAGGTAACATTATGGTAACATTAGGGTTATAGGTAACATTAGGGTAGCATTAGGGTTATAGTTAGCATTAGGGTAGCATTAGGGTTATAGGTAACATTAGGGTAGCATTAGGGTTATAGGTAAAATTAGGGTAGCATTAGGGTTATAGGTAACATTAGGGTAGCATTAGGGTTATAGGTAACATTATGGTAAAATTAGGGTTATAGGTAACATTAGGGTAGCATTAGGGTTATAGTTAACATTAGGGTAGCATTAGGGTTATAGGTAACATTATGGTAACATTAGGGTTATAGGTAACATTAGGGTAGCATTAGGGTTATAGGTAACATTAGGGTAGCATTAGGGTTATAGGTAACATTAGGGTAGCATTAGGGTTATAGGTAACATTATGGTAACATTAGGGTTATAGGTAACATTAGGGTATCATTAGGGTTATAGGTAACATTAGGGTAGCATTAGGGTTATAGGTAACATTAGGGTAGAATTAGGGTTATAGGTAACATTAGGGTAGAATTAGGGTTATAGGTAACATTAGGGTAGCATTAGGGTTATAGGTAACATTATGGTAACATTAGGGTTATAGGTAAGATTAGGGTAGCATTAGGGTTATAGGTAACATTAGGGTAGCATTAGGGTTATAGGTAACATTAGGGTAGCATTAGGGTTATAGGTAACATTATGGTAACATTAGGGTTATAGGTAACATTAGGGTAGAATTAGGGTTATAGGTAAAATTAGGGTAGCATTAGGGTTATAGGTAACATTAGGGTAGCATTAGGGTTATAGGTAACATTAGGTTTATAGGTAACATTAGGGTTATAGGTAACATTAGGGTAGCATTAGGGTTATAGGTAACATTATGGTAACATTAGGGTTATAGGTAACATTAGGGTAGCATTAGGGTTATAGGTAACATTAGGGTAGCATTAGGGTTATAGGTAACATTAGGGTAGCATTAGGGTTATAGGTAACATTATGGTAACATTAGGTTTATAGGTAACATTAGGGTAGCATTAGGGTTATAGGTAACATTAGGGTAGCATTAGGGTTATAGGTAACATTAGGTTTATAGGTAACATTAGGGTTATAGGTAACATTATGGTAACATTAGGGTTATAGGTAACATTAGGGTAGCATTAGGGTTATAGGTAACATTAGGGTTATAGGTAACATTAGGTTTATAGGTAACATTAGGGTTATAGGTAACATTAGGGTTATAGGTAACATTAGGTTTATAGGTAACATTAGGTTTATAGGTAACATTAGGTTTATAGGTAACATTAGGGTTATAGGTAACATTAGGTTTATAGGTAACATTAGGGTTATAGGTAACATTAGGTTTATAGGTAACATTAGGGTTATAGGTAACATTAGGGTTATAGGTAACATTAGGGTTATAGGTAACATTATGGTAACATTAGGTTTATAGGTAACATTAGGGTTATAGGTAACATTATACCCTGACTACACCGCTCGCGTTGCGTGCGCAAGCGTTGCAAAAATAAATTTCGAAATCTATATTGTTCAATTATTGCACCCACAGTGCTCGCGTGCGTGAACGAGCGTCTGCGTTGCCAAGGGCTAAAATAGAAGTCCTTTCTATTTCTGACGCAGACCGCACTGGAAGTCCTGCCTCTCCCATCTCCTCATTGGTTTATAGACGCAGGTACCCACGTGCCATCTCCTCATTGGTTACACCCACGTGGGTGATTGAAAGACCAACTGGTTTGCCGGTCGTCGTAGTAATACTATGAAAGTTTAGATGCCAATCACCATATAAGTTCAAAGATGAAAAAGCCTGGAAGGAGGAGAGATGACTAGAAATGATTCGGTTGACCGTTTTATGTGTGGATTAATTGTCGGAGTAGAGGACCTTATGCATTTCAAAATAACAACTCAATGTTTATATCCCAGGACAAATTAGCTAGCAACAGCAAGCTAGCTAAATAGGACAAATTAGCTAGCAAGTGCAAGCTAACTAGCTAAATTGCCATAAATGATAATTTTTTTTTCGACCTGTCCCCAAATGAATGTAATTGGTTCAGATATGATATTTTAACCTGCGTGTCGTGATCGCGTTTGGTGTGGGGGGGACAAAATAAATGTATGCACGATGGCGCACGCGCTCAGCCGGTTTGAGTTCCGTGTTAGGGCTATAGGTAACATTATGGTAACATTAAGGTTATAGGTAGCATTATGGTAACATTAAGGTTATAGGTAACATTATGGTAACATTAAGGTTATAGGTAGCATTATGGTAACATTAAAGTTATAGGTAACATTATGGTAACATTAAGGCTATAGGTAGCATTATGGTAACATTAAGGTTATAGGTAGCATTATGGTAACATTAAGGTTATAGGTAGCATTATGGTAACATTAAGGTTATAGGTAGCATTATGGTAACATTAAGGTTATAGGTAACATTATGGTAACATTAGGGTTATAGGTAGCATTATGGTAACATTAAGGTTATAGGTAACATTATGGTAACATTAAGGTTATAGGTAACATTATGGTAACATTAAGGTTATAGGTAACATTATGGTAACATTAAGGTTATAGGTAACATTATGGTAACATTAAGGTTATAGGTAGCATTATGGTAACATTAAGGTTATAGGTAACATTATGGTAACATTAAGGTTATAGGTAGCATTATGGTAACATTAAGGTTATAGGTAGCATTATGGTAACATTAAGGCTATAGGTAGCATTATGGTAACATTAAGGTTATAGGTAGCATTATGGTAACATTAAGGCTATAGGTAACATTATGGTAACATTAAAGTTATAGGTAGCATTATGGTAACATTAAGGTTATAGGTAACATTATGGTAACATTAAGGTTATAGGTAGCATTATGGTAACATTAAAGTTATAGGTAGCATTATGGTAACATTAAGGCTATAGGTAGCATTATGGTAACATTAAGGTTATAGGTAGCATTATGGTAACATTAAGGTTATAGGTAGCATTATGGTAACATTAAGGCTATAGGTAGCATTATGGTAACATTAAGGTTATAGGTAACATTATGGTAACATTAAGGTTATAGGTAACATTATGGTAACATTAAGGTTATAGGTAGCATTATGGTAACATTAAGGTTATAGGTAGCATTATGGTAACATTAAGGCTATAGGTAACATTATGGTAACATTAAGGTTATAGGTAGCATTATGGTAACATTAGGGTTATAGGTAGCATTATGGTAACATTAAGGTTATAGGTAGCATTATGGTAACATTAAGGTTATAGGTAGCATTATGGTAACATTAAGGCTATAGGTAGCATTATGGTAACATTAAGGTTATAGGTAACATTATGGTAACATTAAGGTTATAGGTAACATTATGGTAACATTAAGGTTATAGGTAGCATTATGGTAACATTAAGGTTATAGGTAGCATTATGGTAACATTAAGGCTATAGGTAACATTATGGTAACATTAAGGTTATAGGTAGCATTATGGTAACATTAGGGTTATAGGTAGCATTATGGTAACATTAAGGTTATAGGTAGCATTATGGTAACATTAAGGTTATAGGTAACATTATGGTAACATTAAGGTTATAGGTAGCATTATGGTAACATTAAGGTTATAGGAAGCATTATGGTAACATTAAGGTTATAGGTAGCATTATGGTAACATTAAGGTTATAGGTAGCATTATGGTAACATTAAGGCTATAGGTAACATTATGGTAACATTAAAGTTATAGGTAGCATTATGGTAACATTAAGGTTATAGGTAGCATTATGGTAACATTAAGGTTATAGGTAGCATTATGGTAACATTAAGGTTATAGGTAGCATTATGGTAACATTAAGGTTATAGGTAGCATTATGGTAACATTAAGGCTATAGGTAACATTATGGTAACATTAAGGTTATAGGTAACATTATGGTAACATTAAGGTTATAGGTAGCATTATGGTAACATTAAGGTTATAGGTAGCATTATGGTAACATTAAGGTTATAGGTAACATTATGGTAACATTAAGGTTTTAGGTAGCATTATGGTAACATTAAGGCTATAGGTAGCATTATGGTAACATTAAGGTTATAGGTAACATTATGGTAACATTAGGGTTATAGGTAACATTATGGTAACATTAAGGTTATAGGTAACATTATGGTAACATTAAGGTTATAGGTAACATTATGGTAACAGGTAACATTAGGGTTATAGATGACATTGGGGTAACATTAGGGTTATAAGTGAGTGAGTGTGTGTGTGTGAGAGAAAGAGAGAGAGAGAGAGAGAGACAGAGAGAGAGCATACTGCCCACAAAATGAGGTGGAAACTGAGCTGCACTTCCTAACCTCCTGCCAAATGTATGACCATATTAGAGACACATATTTCCCTCAGATTACACAGACCCACAAAGAATTCGAAAACAAATACAATTTTAATAAACTCCCATATTTATTGGGTCAAATACCACAGTGTGCAATCACAGCAACAAGATGTGTGAAA
>NC_042970.1:74051728-74106728 GCF_901001165.1 Salmo trutta | reverse complement strand
AGCAGGAACAGTAACATTTTCAACTTATGTTTTAGGAATATAAATGATACTTTCAGCATCATTTTTCAACAGGATTCTACTTAATCACGTAAAAACGAATGAATGAACCCCAAAACGTGCTTTGGTTTATTGATTTTGATAATATAGCTGAAATCGTGAAAATATATTGGTTTTGCCTACTATTCCAAATGGCACCCTATTCCCTTTATAGTGCACTACTTTAGACCAGAGTGTCATGTCGTGTGTGAAGGTGGCAGGGAAGTCAGGCGCAGGAGAATCAAACTTGGTATACATGGAGTAGTTTAATAACGTAAAACAAAAACTCCAAAACCAAAGTACATAATAAAATAAACGTGGGTACAAGAACCCGTCGCGCACCAATCCATAATCACGAGCATAACAACAAATAATCTCTGACAAGGACATGAGGGGAAACAGAGGGTTAAATACACAACATGTAATGAATGGGATTGGAACCAGGTGTGTAGGAAGACAAGACAAAACCAATGGAAAATGAAAAATGGATCAATGTGTCACATCCTGACCATAGTAAATTGTTATTTTCTATGGTAGAGTAGGTCAGGGCGTGACAGGGGGTGTTTGTCTGTTTTTCTATTTCTATGTTCAGTTTCTAGTTTTGTATTTCTATGTTGGTTTTTGTTTGGCATGAGCTCCAATTAGAGGCAGCCGGTTGTCGTTGTCTCTAATTGGAGGTCCTATTTAAGTTGATGTTTGACCCACCTGTTTTTGTGGATGATTATCTTTTGAGTAGTGTGTTTTCCTCTCTGCGTCACAGTTTGTTGTTTTTGTATTTTCAAGTATTTAAGTGTATTGCATTCAGTTTCACGTTTAATAAATATGTGGAACCACAACCATGCTGCGCGTTGGTCCGATCATTCAAACGGCCGTGACACAATGATGGCTAGAAGACCAGTGACGTCGATCGCCGAGTACCGCCCGAACAAGGAATCAACTTCGGCAGAAGTCGTGACACAGAGCTCTATGGTCCCGAATGGCACCCTATTCCCTTTATAGTGCACTACTTTAGACCAGAACTCTATGGTCCCAAATGGCACCATATTCCCTATATAGTGCACTACTTTTGGACCAGACCCTCATAGGGCTCTGATCAAAGGTAGTGGCACCATGTAGGGAATAGGATGCCATTTGGGACATACACCACATTCCATACTGTTCATCCCCTTTAATCTGTCTCCCTCAACAATCAACAATACTAGAGGCTAGCTTTATGACAGATTGTGCAGTGTATTGAACCAAAACACATCCCTTGTTTTCATAGATATAGGTCAAAGATGTCTTTATATGAGTCATTACATACACAGCATTATGTTAAATGCCTAAGGATATTTTCCTAACTGTAAAACGTCCACCAACGTACACTGCTGCCATGGACCAACACCACATTCAATGACAGTTGAAATGAACTCCTCCAGCTGTCCAGTTGACATTCAAAGCTATATGTACACTGGAGTGTCCCTGGATTTACACACTCTGATTGATGGCTTCTCCTGCCTGTCAAACGCTTGGTCCCGCCTCCTTCTGCCGTTGCGTCTCATCTTCCCGTTGCCAGGGCGACCGTCGGAAGAGGTCGATAGGGTCAGGCTGGATGCTTCTGCTTGTGTCAGTTATATGAGAGAGAGAGTGAGAGGGAAGAGGTAGACGAGGATGGAGGGAGAGAGAAAGTGAAATGGAGGGGGGGAGTGAGAGCGAGGGAAGGAAAGATGTAGGGAAGGATGGAGGGAGAGAGAAAGTGAAATGAAGAGGAGAGGAGAGAGATGAGAGAGAGAAAGAGGAGAATGAAGTAGGTAGGAAAAGGTGGAGGGAGAGAGGAGTGAGAAAGTGAAATGGAGGGGGAGAGAGAGAGCGAGAGAAGGAAAGCTGTAGGGAAGGATGGAAGCAACCAATCTGGGAGAGAGAAAGGGAAATGAAGGGGAGAGAGAGAGAGAGAGAGGGAGGAGAATGAAAGAGGTAGGGAAAGATGGACGGAGAGAGAAAGTGAAATGGAGGGGAGAGAGAGAGAGAAGGGGGGGTTCAGTTCATTTGGCATTCTAGTCACAGTCTCCTCTGATTTGGTGAAATGTCAGAGCCATGGTGGAAGAACATTATCCCACATAGAGGTACATAGAGCAGAGCAGAACTCCGTGCAGAGAGGTTCACTCCCACAGAATCAATTATTATCTTGTCTTATATTGTGTCTCTAATCTATGATCACTCCACTCATCATGTTGGCAAATCCAGGGAACTTTTTAAATTTACTCAAAGAAATATCATCTATTCTAGTCCTTCTATTTCTATGGGTTCACTCCTCTCACCTGTATCTTAGTTGGCAAGGCCAGGGAACAGTTGAACATCGGATCACTGAAACCAGGAAATGACCTTCCCCTCCCAGCCCCAGGTGCTCTGGTTTCTAATAACAGTGTTATATCCCTCCACAAAGGGTGAATGAAAGAGATGCCCAGAGGACAGAATAAAAGGCTATGTTAATCAGCTGTAGGGCTTATTGGAGCAGCAATTCAAAGTTATGACCATGTTAGTACCCAGCAGTTTATTAGCTCCTTATTTCAGCCTATAGGATTCCCCAGTTAAACTCAAAACAGCACACACAATACCGTACACAATGGCAGTCGATGTGGCAGATTTTGTCTGTTACACTCTATATTGTCCCCCCTCTTTTCAATGCCACAGACAGTACTGTCAATATTGTCCCCCCTCTTCTCAATACCACAGACAGTACTGTCAATATTGTCCCCCCCTCCTCTCAATACCACAGACAGTACTGTCAATATTGTCCCCCTTCCTCTCATACCACAGACAGTACTGTCAATATTGTCCCCTCCTCCTCTCAATACCACAGACAGTACTGTCAATATTGTCCCCCCTCCTCTCAATACCATAGACAGTACTGTCAATATTGTCCCCCTCCTCAATACCACAGACAGTACTGTCAATATTGTCCCCCTTCCTCTCATACCACAGACAGTACTGTCAATACTGTCCCCCCTCCCCTTCATGTCCAGGAGTTCAATCCAGAAAAGTCAATACTACATCAAGTTTATGTGGCAGACTGGCAGCTTTTGTGTAACTTTGTATATGGTTCCTTGTGTGTCATCCCCCCCCTCTCTGTAGGAGTTCAACCCAGAGGAGTTCTATCACCTGCTGGAGGCAGCGGAGGACCACGCCAAGGAGGGACACCTGATGAAGACGGACATCCCTCGTTACATCATCAGCCAGCTGGGTCTGACCCGGGACCCTCTGGAGGGTGAGACACACATACATTTAATGAAGATGGACACTCCTTGTTACGTCAGGACACTCTAGAGCCCTCAACTCTGGAACAGCTTGGTTTTCTTCCTTTCTTCTCCTCCAATCAGGGACTGATTTAGACCTGGGACACCAGGTGGGGGGAATTAATTATCAGGTAGAATGGAAAACCAGCAGGCTCCGGACCTCGTTGGGTGAGAGTTTAATACCCCTAGACTAGAGGGTGAGTAAGGGAGTGGGAGGGAAGTAGGAGGACGAGAGGGAAGAGAGGAACGGAAAGAGAGATTGAGGGTTGGGACAGACCAGGGACTCTCTGGAGGGTGAGAGAGAAGGATGAGAGGGAGGAGGAGAGAGAAGAGAGGAACAGAAATAGACAGATTCAGATGGCTGGGACAGACCAAGCACCCTCTGGAGGGTGAGAGAGATGTAGAGGGGAGACATTTAATGAAGAAGAGAGTAAGGAAGAGAGGGATGAGAGGAACAGAAAGAGACATGCAGACAGCTGGGACTGACCTGCGACCGTGTGGAGGTTGGGATAGGGGGAGGGAGAGACAGTAGACGGAAACAGAAATAGACATGCAGACAGCTGGGACTGACCTGCGACCGTGTGGAGGTTGGGATAGGGGGAGGGAGAGACAGTAGACGGAAACAGAAATAGACATGCAGACAGCTGGGACTGACCTGCGACCGTGTGGAGGTTGGGATAGGGGGAGGGAGAGACAGTAGACGGAAACAGAAAGAGACATGCAGACAGCTGGGACTGACCTGCGACCGTGTGGAGGTTGGGATAGGGTGAGGGAGAGACAGTAGACGGAAACAGAAATAGACATGCAGACAGCTGGGACTGACCTGCGACCGTGTGGAGGTTGGGATAGGGTGAGGGAGAGACAGTAGACGGAAACAGAAAGAGACATGCAGACAGCTGGGACTGACCTGCGACCGTGTGGAGGTTGGGATAGGGGGAGGGAGAGACAGTAGACGGAAACAGAAAGAGACAGATTTAGAGCATCATGTACCTGTAGAAGCCAAACAAGAGAAAATGAAAGATTGATGGTTGAGATTTCTCTACCCACATTTTGACAGCCACACTCCCCTCGGGTGTTTATTGTAGGTAATTAACTATAAAGCTATCAAAAATAACCTTAGAAAAAACAATACATTTTGGCATGAGAAAAATAACAGCATCTTGACATTGTAGCATGTGGGCAGTGATCCACCTGTCAACTAGCTTGGTCCCAGCTCTTATCATTGTTACACTGAACCTTGGCAAGACAGCACAAACAAACCTGGGACCAGGCTACCTGTAGACATTATTGAGACGCAGAGATTACTCCCTTTACTGATTACGAAGCCGGTCGCAGCACTGCACTCACTATCATTAATCTACATATTGTGTAAACCCATACCAGCCCCCAAACTCCTTCTCTGACTCCTTCAATTCATTCCAGCTCCACTTCTCACAGTGGCACATCCATCACAAGCTGTTCATTAAGCTACACAATGTAAATGGGTTAGAAAGACTATTCAGAATCCGACTGGCTGCTCTTTGTCAGCTACCTTCAGTCTGGTTGAAGAAATATGAGTTTGAGTTTTAGTGGGTTGTCTCGACTAACAATGTGACACTTTTTACAAACCATCCCTTGGTTTAGCACCTTTCTGTTTTTCACCCACACAAATATTCACAGCTTGATCTCTCTCTCTCTCTCTCTCTCTCACACTCTCGTCTTCCCTCCCTCTCTCGGTTCCCCAAACACAACCATTTTGTTTTAGAAATGTTGTTACCAAGGTGACAAGAAGATATATTATTTTCTCATCACTTTGTGTGACATCTAATTCAAATTAACGAGATGCTTACTTAAAGGTGCAATGCAGCCGTTTTTATCTCAATATCAAATAATTTCTGGTAACAGGGAAGTACCTTACTGTGATTGTTTTCAGTTAAAATTGTTAAAAATAATTATTCTTCTTAGCAAAGAGCACCGTCTGGAAGTGGTCTGAGTGGGGAGGGGAAAACTGAAAACGAGCTGTTATTGGTCTATTCACTCATTTACCGGCTCCATCCTACCAAAACAGGCTGAAATTTCAGACGGTCATTTCAAACAGCTCTAACACTAACTTTTTACTCCAACTTCATAGTGTGGAAATATATACAGCGCTTTCGGAAAGTATTCAGACCCCTTGACTTTTTCCACATTTTGTTATGTTACAGTCTTATTCTAAAATTTATTAAATAGTTTTCTCCCCCCCCCCTCAGCATTCTACACACGGTAGCCCATAATGGCAAAGCAAAAACAGGTTTTTAGAATTGTTTGCAAATGTATTAAACAATAGAAACTGAAATATCACATGTACGCTACTGTTCAAAGGTTTGGGGTCACTTAGAAATGTCCTTGTTTTTGAAAGAAAAGCAATTTTTTTGGTCCATTAAAATCTGCCAGAGTGGCCCGTCGTGCCGGATCTGCCAGAGTGGCCCGTCGTGCCGGATCTGCCAGAGTGGCCCGCCTGTCCTCCGGCCCAGCCCGAGTGGCCCGCCTGTCCTCCGGCCCAGCCCGAGTGGCCCGCCTGTCCTCCGGCCCAGCCTGAGTGGCCCGCCAGTCCTCCGGCCCAGCCCGAGTGGCCCGCCAGTCCTCCGGCCCAGCCCGAGTGGCCCGCCAGTCCTCCGGCCCAGCCCGAGTGGCCCGCCTGTCCTCCGGCCCAGCCCGAGTGGCCCGCCAGTCCTCTGGCTCAGCCCGAGTGGCCCGCCAGTCCTCCGGCCCAGCCCGAGTGGCCCGCCTGTCCTCCGGCCCAGCCCGAGTGGTCCGTCTGCCAGGGTCTGCCCGAGTGGCCCGTCTGCCCGGCGCAGCTATCGGGGGTTGGGGGAGGGAGGGTGTAGCACTGTGCCGTCGTTGACGGCAGCCACCCTCCCTTCCCTCCCTTTTTGTTTAGGGGATTTTTTTTTTTGTAGTCGTTTTTTTTCTTTTTTTCTGTGTTTTGTGTAGGTGCATTTCGGGGTATGCACCTTTGAGGGGGGGTACTGTCACGTCCTGACCAGTAGAGGGTTTAGTTGGGTCAGGACGTGGCAGAAAAGAGTGGGTGTTTTGATTGTTTCGTTGATTTTGGCCATGTGACTTCCAATCAGGCACAGCTGTAGAGGGTTGTGGCTGATTGGGAGTCACACATAAGTTACCTACGTTTCCTTTGTGTTTCGTGGGTAATTGTTTCTTGTTATAGTGTGTTTGCACCTGACAGGACTGTTGGCTGTCAGTTTCCTTGTTTTGTTTGTTATAGTGTTCTTTCTAATTAAATTGAAAGATGAATACTAACTCCACTGCATTTTGGTCCATTCCTGAAGACAGCCCTTACATTATGTAAAGAAGGTATTTCTGTTTTTTGTTTTTATTACATTTGCAAAAATGTCTAAAAACCTGTTTTTCGCTTTGTCATTATGGGGTATTGTGTGTATATTGATGAGGGAAAACATTTATTTAATCAATTTTAGAATAAGGCTGTAACGTAACAAAATGTGTAAAAAGTCAAGGGGTCTGAATACTTTCCAAAGGCACTGTATATAAAACATGGAAATCACGTTTTTGACTGCACTGGGCCTTTAACATATTAGCATTGATTTGTTCAGCACTCTCCCCATTATCCAGAGTGACTCACATGTCAAAGTGATTTTGTTATTGTAGAGAAAAACCTAAACAACCCTCTTTAAAGTGAATTGCCATTACATTGCTCAGGCTGTAACACAACAAAATGTGGAATAAGTCACTTTCTGAAGGCACTGTATGTATAAACAATGCTATTGATCAGCAACAGTACACACCAGATACTGTATTGAGTGTTAAATCATGTGTTTTTGTCCAGACATTGTGAGCATGGACAACTACTATGACAGTGAAGGTCCCCACACCCCAGAGCCAGACGATTCCGCAGAGGTGAGGACCCTCCATCTCTAATGAGAAATACACTCACAGACACACCATATCAGAGGTGAGGACCCTCCATCTCTAATGAGAAATACACTCACAGACACAGCAGATCAGAGGTGAGGACCCTCCCTCTCTAATGAGAAATACACTCACAGACACACCATATCAGAGGTGAGGGCCCTCCCTCTCTAATGAGAAATACACTCACAGACACACCATATCAGAGGTGAGGACCCTCCATCTCTAAAGAGAAATACACTCACAGACACAGCAGATCAGAGGTGAGGACCCTCCATCTCTAATGAGAAATACACTCACAGACACACCAGATCAGAGGTGAGGACCCTCCATCTCTAATGAGAAATACACTCACAGACACAGCAGATCAGAGGTGAGGACCCTCCATCTCTAATGAGAAATCACACACACCAGATCAAAGGTGAGGACCCTCCATCTCTAATGAGAAATACACTCACAGACACAGCAGATCAGAGGTGAGGACCCTCCCTCTCTAATGAGAAATCACACACACCAGATCAAAGGTGAGGACTCTCCATCTCTAATGAGAAATACACTCACAGACACAGCAGATCAGAGGTGAGGACCCTCCATCTCTAATGAGAAATACACTCACAGACACAGCAGATCAGAGGTGAGGACCCTCCATCTCTAATGAGAAATACACTCACAGACACAGCAGATCAGAGGTGAGGACCCTCCATCTCTAATGAGAAATACACTCACAGACACATCAGATCAGAGGTGAGGACCCTCCATCTCTAATGAGAAATACACTCACAGACACAGCAGATCAGAGGTGAGGACCCTCCATCTCTAATGAGAAATACACTTACAGACACACCAGATCTGTCTTGACTGAGCTTGCCTGCTTGTTTATGTAGGGGAAGATGAAAGCCATGAAGCCGCCAAGTGAAGAAGACTTTCAAACCATCAAGCTGATCAGCAACGGAGCATATGGGTGAGTAGAGTCTGGTCAAAGCAATATGAATGACTATGCATTTCATGTACATCACAAAGTCCTCACATTCATTCAAAGACATGAGGCTCCAGGTAGATTTCTCTGACCATCTAATTTTACCACAACCATACCCTTGGCTTCTTGCACCTCTACCCTTTACCCATCTCCCTCCTCCTCCTCTCTCCCCTCCTCCCTCCTTGTCCACTCCCCTCTCTCCCCTCCCTCCTCCTCCCGTCCCCCGTCAGTGCGGTGTACCTGGTACGTCACAGGGAGACCCGTCAGCGTTTTGCCATGAAGAAGATCAACAAGCAGAACCTGATCCTGAGGAACCAGATCCAGCAGGCCTTCGTAGAGAGAGACATCCTGACCTTCGCTGAGAACCCCTTTGTGGTCTCCATGTTCTGCTCCTTCGAGACTCGCAGGCACCTCTGCATGGTCATGGAGTATGTTGAAGGTTAGTAGGTTTCTGAGGAAACTGTACTTCTTTAATGGAATTACAATAAAGGCTTCACAGGGTGTCCCAAGAAACTTCACATATCTTAAACCTTGCTCTTTCAAAGTTCTCTCCGTTCTGATCTTGTTCACTTCCTTTGAGGTGAGAGAGTTTCTCAGGAATCCCGGTTGGATTTCATTCTCATTCTGGAAAGTAGTACTCTCCCTTCTGCCCTTGTTCATTTGCCCTTCATGGTATCTGATAGGACTGGCTAGGTGAAAGCAATATGGTGGAAACCAGATGGGAGGGCAGCTCATAATAATGGATGTGAATGGTGTGAATGGAATGGTATCAAACACATGGAAACCCATATGTTTGATGTGTGTGATACCATTCCATTCATTTCATAACAAACATTACTATGAGCCTGTCCTCCTCATTTAAAGTGCCACCAGACAAATCAAATCAAAGTTTATTTGTCACATGCGCGAAATACAACAGGTGTAGACCTGTTACTTACAGGCCCTAACCAACAGTGCAATTTTTAAGTAAAAAATTGATATTAGGTGAACAATAGATAAGTAAAGAAATAAAAACAACAGTAAAAAGACAGTGAAAAATAACAGTAGCGAGGCTATATACAGTAGCGAGGCTATAACACTAGCGAGGCTATATACAGGCACCGGTTAGTCGGGCTGATTGAGGTAGTATGTACATGTAGGTATGGTTAAAGTGACTATGCATATATGATAAACAGAGAGTAGCAGTAGTGTAAATAAAGGGTTGGCGGGTGGTGGGTGGTGGGTGACGGGACACAATGCAGATAGTCCGGGTAGCCAATGTGCCGGGGCACCGGTTAGTCAGGCTAATTGAGGTAGTGTGTACATGAATGTATAGTTAAAGTGACTACGCATATATGATAAACAGAGAGTAGCAACAGCGTAAAAGAGGGGTGGGGGCGGGACAATGCAAATAGTTCGGGTAGCCATTTGATTACCTGTTCAGAAGTCTTATAGCTTGGGGGTAAAAGCTGTTGAGAAGCCTTTTGGTCCTAGACTTGGCGCTCCGGTACCGCTTGCCATGCGGTAGTAGAGAGAACATTCTATGACTGGGGTGGCTGGGGTCTTTGACAATTTTTAGGGCCTTCCTCTGACACAGCCTGGTGTAGAGGTCCTGGATGGCAGGCAGCTTAGCCCCAGTGATGTACTGGGCCGTACGCACTACCCCCTGTAGTGCCTTGTGGTCGGAGGCCGAGCAGTTGCCGTACCAGGCAGTGATGCAACCAGTCAGGATGCTCTCGATGTTACAGCTGTAGAACCTTTTGAGGATCTGAGGAGCCATGCCAAATGTTTTTAGTTTCCTCAGGGGGAATAGGCTTTTTCGTGCCCTCTTCATGACTGTATTGGTGTGTTTGGACCATTCTAGTTTGTTGGTGATGTGGACACCAAGGAACTTGAAGCTCTCAACCTGCTCCACTACAGCCACGTAGATGAGAATGGGGAGGAAGTCCACAATCATCTCCTTTGTCTTGATTATGTTGAGGGATAGGTTGTTCTTCTGGCACCACCCGCCCAGGTCTCTGACCTCCTCCCTATAGGCTGTCTCGTCATTGTCGGTGATCAGGCCTACCACTGTTGTGTCGTCTGCAAACATAATGATGGTGTCGGAGTCGTGCCTGGCCACGCAGTCGTGGGTGAACAGGAAGCACAGGAGGGGACTGAGCACACACCCCTGAGGAAGCTCCAGTGTTGAGGATCAGCGTGGTGGATGTGTTGAAACCTACCCTCACCACCTGGGGGCGGCCCGTCAGGAAGTCCAGGATCCAGTTGCAGAGGGATGTGTTTAGTCATTAGCTTAGTGATGAGCTTTGAGGGTACTATGTTGTTGACTACAGCTCAGCGTTCAATGAATAGCATTCTCACATAGGTGTTCCTTTTGTCCAGGTGGGAAAGGGCAGTGTGGAGTGCAATAGAGACTGCATCGTCTGTGGATCTGTTTGGGCGGTATGCAAATTGGAGTGGGTCTACTGTTTCTGGGATAATGGTGTTAATGTGAGCCATTACCAGCCTTTCAAAGCACTTCATGGTTACGGACGTGAGTGCACAGTTCTGTAGTCATTTAGGCAGGTTGCCTTAGTGTTCTCGGGCACAGAGACTATGGTGGTCTGCTTGAAACATGTTGGTATTACAGACTCAATTAGAGACATGTTGAAAATGTCAGTGAAGACACCTGCCAGTTGGTCAGCACATGCCAGGAGCAAACGTCCTGGTAATCCGTCTGGCCCCGCGGCCTTGTGAATGTTGACCTGTTTAAAGGTCTTACTCACGTCGGCTATGGAGAGTGTGATCACACAGTCGTCCGGAACAGCTGATGCTCTCATGCATGCTTCAGTGTTGCTTGCCTCGAAGCGAGCATAGAAGTGATTTAGCTCCTCTGGTAGGCTCGTGTCACTGGGCAGCTCGCGGCTGTGCTTCCCTTTGTAGTCTGTAATAGTTTGCAAGCCCTGCCACATAAGACAAGCGTCAGAGCCGGTAAAGTACGATTCAATCTTAGCCCTATATTGGCGCTTTACCTGTTTGATGGTTTGTCGGGGGGCATAGTAGGATTTCTTATAAGCTTCCGGGTTAGAGTCCCGCACCTTGAATATGACAGCTCTACCCTTTAGCTCAGTGCGTATGTTGCCTGTAATCCATGGCTTTTGGTTGGGACTGTGTCTAACCAACACCAATGGTGGAAACTTAAAAACATCTATCCTATCTACATAGGGGATTGACCGAGGGCCAGAGATTCAAATAACTGTCAAGTTGTTATTTTACCATAGTCAATTCAGTTGTAGAAAGTAAAACGGGGTCACTTCCCACAGTAGCCCTAGCCAAACCATCTTCCTTAATGCGTGTTAGGTGCTCGAGGGCAACTCAACATACTCAACCCAACTATATAGCAGAAAGCAGATTGCTTTTCTCCTGATTGTTAGTGTTCAGAGTCAGCCTACAGACACAGCCAGACATGAAGAATAGTGTGTGAGTCAGACAGGACTCTGCCAAACATAGGTTTACCAGGCCAAAGGAGGAGGGGAGAAACAACCCAAGACAAACGACCACAGATAGGGCCGACCGACACTGTGAAATCCTTTATCCCTTTCAGACTGACTCTCAGGCTGTGCCCCATTCTCTTCCCAAAGGGTACAGAAGTGTGCACTTGCACATTGCCCGTTGTAAATTGAAAAGCGTTGTTGTGGTATAAGCTTTGTCTGTAGGTCAATGAAGTCCCCACCATTGTTTGAATCCATGACAAAAAGTGTGTACAAGTCCATTCTTTAGGAGCAGGGTAGAGAACCGAGGCATAACCCATGTCTAACCAACCATGTTGTGTTCCTATAGGGGGAGACTGTGTCTAACCAACCATGCTGTGTTCCTATAGGGGGAGACTGTGTCTAACCAATCATGTTGTGTTCCTATAGGGGAAGACTGTGTCTAACCAACCATGTTGTGTTCCTATAGGGGGAGACCGTGTATAACCAACCATGTTGTGTTCCTATAGGGGGAGACCTTGTCTAACCAACCATGTGTTTCTATAGGGGGAGACTGTGTCTAACCAACCATGTTGTGTTCCTATAGGGGGAGACTGTGTCTAACCAACCATGTTGTCTTCCTATAGGGGGAGACCGTGTCTAACCAACCATGTTGTGTTCCTATAGGGGGAGACTGTGTCTAACCAACCATGTTGTCTTCCTATAGGGGGAGACTGTGTCTAACCAACCATGTTGTCTTCCTATAGGGGGAGACCGTGTCTAACCAACCATGTTGTGTTCCTATAGGGGGAGACCGTGTCTAACCAACCATGTTGTGTTCCTATAGGGGGAGACTGTGTCTAACCAACCATGTTGTGTTCCTATAGGGGGAGACTGTGTCTAACCAATCATGTTGTGTTCCTATAGGGGGAGACTGTGTCTAACCAACCATGTGTTCCTATAGGGGGAGACCGTGTCTAACCAACCATGTTGTGTTTCTATAGGGGGAGACCGTGTCTAACCAACCATGTTGTGTTCCTATAGGGGGAGACTGTGTCTAACCAACCATGTTGTGTTCCTATAGGGGGAGACCGTGTCTAACCAACCATGTTGTGTTCCTATAGGGGGAGACTGTGTCTAACCAACCATGTTGTGTTCCTATAGGGGGAGACTGTGCCACTCTGCTGAAGAACATCGGGGCGCTGCCCGTGGAACTCACCAAAATGTACTTTGCAGAGACCGTGCTGGCACTGGAGTACCTACACAACTATGGCATCGTACACCGAGACCTCAAGCCTGACAAGTGAGTGGGCTGCACTGCCACCCTGACACTCCCCTGGTGGATTGGAGGTCTTAAGTTGCTTTCACACTATACAATATTCACCATAAATGTAATTTCTTAGGAAAATTTGGGACATCCTCTAACAATATTAAGCCAAAATGTGTGTACTGTGAAAGGTTCTAGGAATACTGTCTACAGGCTCCTATTGGTCATACATACCAGTGGAGGCTGGTGGGAGGAGCTATAGGAGGACAGCTCATTGTAATGGCTGGAATGGAATAATGGCTGTTCCTGGGGTTTGCTTTGCAGTTGATGTCTAACAGCCCATGTGTTGTTCCTGTTTCCACCAGTCTTCTGATCACCTCTATGGGCCACATCAAGCTGACCGACTTTGGCCTGTCTAAGATGGGTCTGATGAGCCTCACCACCAACCTGTACGAGGGACACATCGAGAAGGATGCACGCGAGTTCCTGGACAAACAGGTAGATCGATTGATTGGTCTGTCAATCAATCAGTCAGTTAGTCAGTCAGTCAGTCATGATCAGTCAGTCACTCAGCCAATCAAACAATCGATTAATCATATTGTGAGAGGTAGTATACAGCCAACTTCTCAATGAAGAGCCAATCACATACAGTATGTTAGAAACTCTGTAGATAGCCTACAGTCATGACAGTTGCGTGAGTGAGTTGAATTCAGGATCCCTTGACTTGCCTCGTGCATCAACGGATTGAGAATCTCAAAATAACCTTGCAAAAACGCATAATTTGCCAAACGAGGAATACACACAGTCACTAATAATGTTTACCATACAGACTGAATCATCATCATTTCTCTAAATAAATTATATTCTGGTCCCTATTTATTTTGCAATTACAGTTTATTGTTTACGCAGGTTTTGAATTGAACTCCCCATATTAATGAATGATGCTGTTAGGCCAGCAGCAATACAGTGTCTTCTCCAGCGGTAGGGCATCTAGCCTGGTTAAACCAGACTGAATGCTGTGTTGTTTCACATAGAGGTAGAAACAGGACTCTAGATGGATATAACCTGCTTTACCATGGACATTGCATGGACATTTGATGTATATGATACCATTCCACCTATTCTGTTCCAGTCATTACCACGAGCCCGTCCTCCCCAATTAAGGTGCCGCCAACCTCCTGTGCTCTACAGTGTATCAGCGTGCACCCAAGATGTTGCCGTTATTCATGATGCTTATTGTGCATTACTGTTGAACCAAAAGATGACATGTAACAACATGTAACAAAGATGAAATGAAATGGAAACAATTAAATATGTGTATTAAATAAAATAATAATGTATGTTGATGCTATTACTATGCACAATATCTAATTAGGTTGCAAAATGGTAACAATAGCCTAATATATTCAACATGATGTAAACTATTGTCTTTTAACAGTAAAAAATGTTTTCATTCTTATCACCCTTGTAACAATGACACACCCCTCACTATTGTCATTGGTTGCACTAATTGCAGTTCATGACATTACCCTGAAGAAGGCACAGTGATGCTGAAACGTTGGTGGTTTACCCAATACATTACTGGGACCTTGTGTGTAAATCTCTTTATTCCATTGTTTCAGCCTACAGTTACTCTCTGTTAGTCAGCAGCTTTACCAACTGTTTGGAGTGTGCGCCAGCTCATGCTTTTTAATGGGTTCTAATGAACACACATCATCTGCACATGAAATACATGAAGATCCTTTCATGTTGTGGTCTGTGCAGACTCTTGATTAGAGGGCATTGGTTATTCACTCAGCTGTAATGAACTAGGCCCCTGCTGCCTCAACAGTGTACAGCAACAGTACCAATTATAATTCTGATTATCAGCATTATACAATCTGGGTCCTTGATTCGTGATTACTGTACAGTACTGCTGTCAGAGACAGATGGAAGAATATTCGAGCTCTTGGGCTTGCAGATAGCTACGCAGGCCAGACCTGGGTTCAAATAGTATTTATTGTTGTCTTTCATTTTTATTGAGCCTGCCTGGAGTGGCAGATGGGCAGGTTGTGTACTTTTGGGACTACTCCATTGCATCCAGTACATGTAGATGAGAGGAAAATAGAGGCAATGAGTGTGATCGAGACTTGTGATTGGGGGTTCTCTCTCCCTGTCCCAGGTGTGTGGCACCCCAGAGTACATAGCCCCGGAGGTGATCCTGAGACAGGGCTACGGGAAGCCAGTGGACTGGTGGGCCATGGGCATCATCCTCTATGAGTTCTTGGTGGGCTGTGTGCCCTTCTTTGGAGACACGCCTGAGGAGCTCTTTGGACAGGTCATCACAGGTGATTGAGACATGAGGGCTGGCCTTTCCTCTGTGTCTGCACCTGTTGTCTTTTTGAATCCCCCCCAGTGCCTCTTGTTCTGTGCTGTATGTCAGGGGTTTTCAAAGCTCTCCTCGGGGACCCCCCAGACAATTCACAAGTTGAATCAGGTGTGCTAGCTCTGGAATAGATCAAATGAATGGCTGGGGGTCCCCGAGGAGAGGTTTAAAAAACACTGCTGTATGTGACTGTTGACTCCAAGGCCTCTGTCTGTGTACTAACTTGTACCTGACTCAATGTTGGTCCGGTTCCAAATCCTTGCTGTTCATTCTCTCTGTAACTGGCTCTGTTGTCTCTCTCAGATGACATAGTGTGGCCTGATGGAGATGAGGTCCTGCCTGCTGATGCCCAGGGACTGATATCAACCCTGCTACAGACCAATCCACTGATGAGGCTGGGTACAGGTAATACAACAGGGCTTGTCAAACTTGTTCTGCACACGACAAAAGGCCCTTAGTTGACACTAAAAGATTTTCTCAGGGGACCTAATTTCAACTTGGTCCCTCCCGACACCTAGTTTCGGAACCAATGTGCTAGAATTTAAGAATGTTCCTCCTGTTTCTGCTGTAGTCTACTGTCATAATCTTACCAAACACAACCTTGTTTGTCAAGGCAATGCATTGTTGAACACAGATTTTACTACAGACCCGGGTTCATTCCCAGGCTGTGTCACAACTTGCTGTGGCCGGGAGTCCCATAGGACGGCACACAATTGGCCCAGCGTCATCCAGGTTAGGAGAGGGTTTGGCTGGGGGTGCTTTACTTGGCTCATTGTGCTGTAGCACCTCCTTGTGGCGGGCCGGGTGCCTGCAGGCTGACCCTGGTCGCCAGTTGAACAGTGTTTCCTCCGACACATTGGTGCGGCTGGCTTCCGGGTTAAGCTGGCGGGTATTTAGGAGCGCGGTTAGGCGGGTCATGTTTCAGAGGACACATGACTCCACCTTCACCTCTCCCAAGTCCATTGGGGAGTTGCAGCGATGAGACAAGATCGAAAAGGGGGGTAGATTTTTTGGAAAATTAGAGTAACAACAGTCTGGCACGCAGCAGGCCGCTCTCCCTAGCTCTCTGATATGAGTCAGAAAATATTCCTGCTGACAGTGTGTAATAAATCATGCCATAATTATTCACATTTTAACCTTTGTTTATGTATTACTCCAACTACCATGGCCCAGAGCCATATGCTCTTCCGAGGCCTACATTCTCAGAGCTGATCTTGTTGTTGGTATTATTCCTCCGTGCCCCCAGGGGGAGCGTTTGAGGTGAAGCAGCACTCGTTCTTCTCTGACCTGGACTGGAACAGTCTACTGAGACAGAAGGCAGAGTTCATACCTCACCTGGAGTCAGAAGAGGACACCAGCTACTTCGACAGTGAGTGCCGTTACCTGTGTATTTAATGCCAATAAAGCACATTGGCTGCATTTACACAGGCAGCCCAATTCTGATATTTTGCCCAATTGGCCCAAAAACTTATCTGATTGATCAAAATACATATGATTGGAAAAAGATCAGAATTGGGCTCTGTGTGTAAAGCCAGTGAGTCTTTGATAGGGGTTATCTCATGGTAAAACTCAGCCAAGCCAGAGAGTGGTTCTCCCAAAGTGTTGCAGCGTTTTGCAGCGACTTTGAAAAGTGTAAGCAGAGGAGAGAGAACGGCAAGGCTAGGGCCGTTAAATTATTTATGAAAACTAAGATGTTACATCTCTCTCTCTCTCTCACTCTGTTTCTCTCCATCTCTTTCTCTCAATCTCTCTTTCTCGCCATCTCTCTCTCTGTCTCTCTCTGTTTTTCTCTCTCTTCTCCTGTCCTCCCTCAGCCCGTTCAGATCGTTATCACCACATCAATGTGTACGATGAGGATGACACCAACGATGATGATGAGCCTGTTGAGATCAGACAGTTCTCCTCCTGCTCCCCTCGCTTCAGCAAGGTACACACACACACACACACACACACACACGGTTGGGAAGTAACTGATTACATTACAAAACACTAACAGATTAAAGATACTTTTGACAAACTAGATGATTACTTCTTGTATTACTTTTAAATTCAGAAAGGATGTTTTCTGGAAAAAAATATCCATTATGACATCTTTCTGTTTTCTCAATGACATTCAATTCAGCATTGACAAAAGGCACAAGTTTAACTTTGTTCCACCTGAGAGAGTCTGACCACAAGTCAGAGACCACTATGATGACACACCAAATTTTTTGTCTTCTTCTAGTGTCTCTTAAGGGGAAGGTAACTGAAAGATTATGTTACTGAGTTTGGGCAATCCAAAAGTTACGTTACAGATTCCAATTTGGACAGGTAAACATACTTTTTTATATTGTCACATACACCAGATAGGTGCAGTGAAATGTATTGTTTTACAGGGTCAGCCATAGTAGTACGGCTCCACTGGAGCAAATTAAAGTTAAGTTCAAGGGCCAACAACCAATGTCTCACCTTGTCGGCTCTTCGAACCAGTGATCTTTCAGTTACCGGCCAAACGCTCTAACGGTTAGGCTACCTTCCACTCTAGGTAACTAGTAACTGTAGTGGATTACATTTAAATAGGAACCTACCCAACCCTGCACACACACACGTGCCACACACACTCCTCTGGCTGCCCTCGCATCAGCAAGGTCATTTTCTCTCTTCATCTCCCCTTACCTAACGGTGTCTTCTAGCTATCCCATCACATTTTTCATCCTGGCTCTATCTCTCTCTCTCTCTCCCTCACTTGTTTTCCTCTCTCTTCATCCCTCTGTTTGTCCACCTCATAGTTTGAATCCCTATTATCCGGTCATTCTGTCATTACGCCATCTTTCCTTCTATATTATCTCTCTCTCTGCTGCCCTTTTGTCCTTCACCTGTCCCTTCCTCCTCCTCTCTGTTCTCCTGTATGGGCGGGGACTAATGAAGGGTCTCTTGTGGGAATGAGTAGGGCTGTTTGCATGTGTGTGTGTGTGTGTGTGTGTGTGTGTGTGTGTGTGTGTGTGTGTGTGTGGGTGTGAAGGGTCTCTTGTATAAAGAGGGCTAAGGGCTCTATTACAGTAGCCGTACATTGATGGAGAGACCTGATTAGGGTCTAGAACACTGCCTGCTGGTTTCAAAGCATACACACGGACGCATGTACACACACACACACACACACACACACACACACACACAGAGAGCACAAGTGGTGATGCAGGTGGCTGCATCACCACTTGGTACGGCAACTGCAGGGCTACAGAGGGTGGTGAGTACGACCCAGTGCTCGCTGCCATCCAGGACCTCTATATAGGTGGTGTTAGAGGAAGGCCCAAAAAATTGTCAAAGACTCCAGCCAGTCATAGATGGTCATAGACTGTTCTCTCTGCTACCGCACAAGCGGTACCGAGGCGCCAAGTCAGGAACCAACAAGACCCTGAACAGCTTCTACCCCCAAGCCATAAGACTGCTAAACAAGTCTGCTAAATAGCTCATCAAATGGATACCCGGACTACCTGCATTGACCATCTCTTGCACTGACTCTATGCACACACACTGGACTCTACACACAGACTCACAGATATTTACACCAGTGGCGGTCAGTGCCATTTAAGATGAGGCATGGCCTTATTTCTATTACAGCATATTGGATGACTGTCATTCATATTCCATTCAACCAGCTCAATGTATCATCGATAGGTTTAGGCTACTACATGATACTCACATTTTCTCTATAACCATCATGAGGTTGCTACAACCTAGCCTATGAATGAAAGTTTACAACGTAGGTACACAGGTCGAGAGAAAAATGTGAGTAATCAAGTTGACAGACAGTTACACATTCAATACCGCCTTGCTCACTCTTGCCTGCATCTAGCTTATTTAGAGTGTAATCATTAGTCCATCAGTTGCAAACAAGAGTTTCTATTGGTCAAATAAAGGTATGTTTATTCCATTTCGTTCTGTTTTAGAAAGGTTTTTCAACAGAATTGGTAGAATGAATACACCCCTGATCACACGCAAACACAGTTCACTTTCATAGCAGCCACATACAAACAGCATGATCACTTTGCTTGTTAATTCCTTCTCGCATCTACTCGCTCTCCTCCTCTCACCTTTTCCCTTCGCTTGTGGACAAAGTGCATAACACATAAGCTGTCTGTGATCAGGTGAAAAAACCTTTCCAAGCCAAACCTTAATATCATAACCGCTAACTGCTACACACAGCCTTCATCATTGTCACCATATTAGCTAACATCATGGTCAACATAGCTACTAGAACTAACGCGTTAATATAAACCTACTACAATCATGCAGCACAGCGTATGGTCAGCAAGCAGTTAGCAGTTACACCGGTGGGCCCTGGTGGCAATAACTTCATAAAACAAAAAGCTTACCTTGACTTGGAAGAGTTCCAGTGTTGGCTAGCCATAGCCAGCTAGCTAACATAGCATCCTTTTCTGTTTGAGCCAGGTGTTTGAGTAGGTTAAACTATCATTGCTGTTCAACTATTGTCTTTCTCTCTCTTTGAGTCAACTAATCACCACATTTTATGCACCGAAGTGCTAGGTAGCTGTAGCTTCTGCTTTCAGTACTAGATTCATTCTCTGATCCTTTGATTTGGTGCACACCATGTCAGTTCATGCTGCAAGAGCTCTGATAGGTTGTAGGATATCCTCCGTAAGTTGTCATAATTACTGTGTAAGTCTATGGAAGGGGGTGAGAACCATGAGATTTCTAGGTTTTTTATTGAAGTCAATGTACCCAGAGGAGGACGGAAACTAGCTGTCCTCCGCCTACACCATAGTGCTATCCTAAGAGTGCTGTTGAGGCTACTGTAGAACTTTATTGCAGAACAGTGTGTTTTAATCAATTATTTGGTGATGTAAATATATATTTAGTCTAATTTTTTATATTTAGTTTAACTTTTTAGATATGTCACTATTTTTATTTTTCAGAAATTCACTGAGGAGGATGGTCCTCCCCCTCCTCTGAGGAGCCTCCACTGACTTAAACTGACACCCCACCACACACATACACACACACACATACACACACATTACACATACTGTACACCCACACACTCATAAGATGCACACACATACATACTGACGCCACACACACACATTTACACATACACACATACGCTCACTCACACACACACACACACATTACTACATACTGTACACCCACACACTCATAAGATGCACACACATGCATACTGATGCCACACACACATTTACACATACACACACACACACACTTTTACCCATACGCTGCTGCTATTGTCTATTATCTATCCTGTTACCTAGTCACTTTACCCCTACCTATATGTACATAGCTACCTCAGTTACCTCATACTCCTGCACATTGACTCGCTGCTGCTACTCCCTGTATATAGACATGTTATTTTGACTCATTATTGTTATTCGTTATTCACTGTATTTATTCCTCATGTCACTATTTACATTTTTTATATTATTTTGTATCTTTATCTTGAACTGCATTGTTGGAAAAAGACCCGTAAGTAAGCATTTCCCTGTTAGTCTACAACTGTAGTAAAATGTGATTGGATTTATTACAGTAGTTTAGATATAGAAGCCAATGTACATATCACAGTACAGCTCATGTTATGGCCACTGCTTCAGTTACCATGGTGCTGAATACTCTTTAGCCTTGTTTTAAAGCACTGTTCTTGTTGTTAAGCTGGTCTCCCACACACACCAGCATAGTCACAGCTCATTTACGAGACCTTGCCGTGTGTGTGTGCGAGTGTGTGTGTGTGTGTGTGTGTGTGTGTCTGTGTGCGTGTTGTTGTACGTATTAGCTGAAGCACCCACCTACTTTGTATTACATGTAAAGTAGTTGACTCTATCCTATCCTTATTTAAATGCAGTTGTAAGTTAATTAGCTCCGCGATCTTTCTATCTACAGTATGTAACTGACTATCATGTTCTATGTTTGGCTTAAGGCTAAGGGTAGTGAGGATGAGTGTTTTAACCAACTTGCTTCCTTTATGTTCAGGCCATGTATTCATAAAGTGTTTCAGAGTAGGAGTGCTGACCTAGAATCAGCAGTGTGGCTCAGATTTGGATTTTCTCTCCATGGCCCCTCTGCAGGTGTATAGCAGCATGGAGCACCTGTCCCAGTTGGAGCAGAAGGCCCCCTCAGTGACTCGACGGGAACACAAGGGCTCCCGGGAGGACAACAAGGGGAAGAGAGAGAGTCTGGGAAGCTTCCCTATCAGGGACAAGAGCTGGAGGACCGGATCACCTGAGATGTGAGTGTGGTGGGTTGAGGGGGGGGGGGGGGGGGTTCATGTCTGAGTTTCATACACAGGTTGGTTTATAGAAGTGAGATCCACGGTCTATAATTGACTCTAGTGAGTGTGATTGTGTGAGCTCTCACGCTGAGCTCCTGTATTGGAGAAGTGTCAGAACCTAAGACGGTGGTAGCAGCCATTAAATCATCCAAACGGAGAGATGTTAACACTAACTTTAAGGGGGTATACATAGGCATTCATGAAATGTACACAAGTCATGACACCTTTATACCAACATTCACAACACATTGATTCAACATCAGTTTAAAGAAGTTTTCAAAATAAAAGTCCCTTAGCATTGGGAATAATAGCCTCTCCTCTTCTCCTGCCCCCTCAAAGGAAGCGTCTGTCCGGTTCTGAGTCCCTCTACATGGACGGTGACTCCAGCCCTCCACTCGGGGCCCGGCGCCGTTTCTCTGCCCTCATGGACACGCATCGCTTCGCCTCACAGCAGGAGGACAACCCAGACCCCCTGACACGCCAGCCCCCTGTCAAGGCTAGGGGGACTTCACTGGAGGTGGCCTCCGTCCCCTCCACACCCCCCTCCACCCCTAGCACCACCCCCGACCCAAAGGAGGAACATGTAGAAGGTGAGGGAGAGAGAGAGAGAGAGAGAGAGAGAGAGAGGGAGAGGGAGAGAGAGAGAGGGAGAGAGAGAGAGATTACGGGGTGGTGGAGGTTTGTTTCACTTGTATTGTCACCTGACAAACTGGTGATTTTATCAGGTGAGGTGACAATTGAAAAGTCAGTAGAAAGTGATGATGTGTAGATTGTAAGAAAGCCAAGAGAGGACGCCAGCTAAATTCCAACAATGTACTTGAGACTGGAGAGTAATATGTTTTTCCGCCAACAGAGAAACCACCAAGGCCAGGCGAGACTCTGGGAGCCACGCCCACCCCCTCCACTACTCCTGGACCTACATCAGCCTATAGGGAGCTGGGGGCAGGGCCTGTGTATGACCCCCTGGGTCCCCGGGCCACGAATGACCTGGTCCTCCGCAGGGCGAGACACCAGCAGATGTCAGGAGACACAGGGGAGAAGAGGAACTCACGGCCTGGCAACAAGGTTATCAAGTCAGCCTCGGCCACAGCCCTGTCTGTCATCATACCTGCAGGTAACTATGTTGAATTTTTATGTGTTGTCTCTGGCTTGAATAGCTTTATATTTTAATAATCAAATACATTTAATCAGGAAGTCAATGAATCACTATGGCCTCCTGCCACTAGAGGGTGCTGTGAGCTGGGATGTTACTCTAATGCTGAGTTTACACAGCATGCTTCAAACCACATGATGAAATAGTACACTGTAATATGTGTATCTCTATGTCTAAAATCTTTCTTACTCTTTTTCTTACCTACAATCACTATTCCATTCTCTCCCAATTTGTCATCCCTTCATTTTCCCCTTTCCCATTACTCCTCTCCCTAACATTCTCCCCCCCACCACAGTAGACCAGTACGTCCACAGTCACAGCTCCCCCTTGGCCAGCCCCATGTCCCCCCGCTCCCTGTCCTCCAACCCCTCCTCCCGGGACTCGTCACCCAGCCGTGACTACTGTCCGGCCCCCGCCGTCAGCGTGCTGCGCTCTCCCATCACCATCCACCGCTCAGGGAAGAAGTACGGATTTACCCTCAGGGCGATACGGGTCTACATGGGAGATACGGATGTTTACAGTGTCCATCACATCATCTGGGTGAGGAGAGGGAGAGGAGAAGGGGGAGGGGTGGATTGATTAATTAATTAACTTGAAAGGGGTACACTATCCTATTTATTGATTGACAATGTATCCTCGTCCAATGGCAGCACGTGGAGGATGGAGGCCCCGCCCAGGAAGCAGGACTGTGTGCTGGTGACCTCATCACCCATGTGAATGGGGAGTCTGTCCACGGATTGGTCCACACGGAAGTGGTGGAACTCATTCTAAAGGTATGATGGAAGAAGAGACTGGGTTCTACAATAGACTTTGTTGATATTCGTAGGTTTGCGTAACATCCATGCGCTGTGTTGGTCTCTTAATCTATGAATAAGGGTGTTATTCGTCAATGTAGATGTGAAGGAAGTTGTTCTGTGACCATGCTCATGTGATGAGTAACTTGCCTGCATACTAGCGTTAGCTCCCTGAGCTAGTGCCCAGGCTTTAGCTCAGCACACTAACCTAGACTTGTGGCATGCAGAAAACCTGTCATCAAACCCCAGTCAGTCACATAGACATGGCTCATCATCATTCTGTGTGCCCCTGCAGAGTGGCAACAAGGTGACAGTGACCACCACACCGTTTGAAAACACCTCCATCAAGGTGGGTCCGGCACGCAAGTCCAACTACAAGTGCAAGATGGCCCGACGCAATAAGAGGCCCATCGGCAAAGAGGGACAAGAGAGGTACTGTAGTATGGCACTCTCATTTACAGTAGCTGTTATCATGTATGCTGCAACATGGAGAAGAACAGTTACATGTATTTATTTAGCAGTCTGCTAATACGTTTCAGTATCTCTCCATGTTATACATTGCGAAACATTTTTTATTTTTATGAAAACGATTCTCTACTACCCTCTCATACTCCATCCCCTATCCCTCTGTCCCCCTCCTCCCTCTCTCCTTCCTACAGTAAGAAGCATAGCTCCCTGTTCAGGAAGATCACTAAACAGTCTAACCTGCTCCACACCAGCCGCAGCCTGTCCTCTCTGAACCGCTCTCTGTCGTCCAGTGACAGTCTACCAGGTTCTCCCTCCCACAACCTGTCAGCCCGCTCCCCTACACAGCAGGGATACAGGTCCACACCTGAGTCCTCCTACCTGGGTGAGTAACAGACCTGAGGGGTATACTACAAAGCAGCATCAATGAGTTGGCCGGCTAACTTGCCTAACTATTCTGAAATACATTTATTTGAAAGATAAGCTTGAAATGTGCGTGGTCTAATTGACTCAACAACCAAAAACATATATCTAAGTTTAGCTTTCTTAATGAACAAGAAAATCAATAGTTATATCTGGTTGTTTATGGAAGTTAGCTGGCTAACTCATTGATCCCGCTTTTTATTATACCCCTCAGGGTTCCAAATAGTATTTGTTTTCTTTGAAGTAAATAGAGTGTTTGAGATTGTCAGATGGGTGTCAGATGGACAGAGTTTGGGAACCAGTTTTGGTTCCATTGCACCAGGCAAGCTGAATCAAACATTGTAATCCCAGTTGTGGCTGAACTGATTATTACTCTGTAACTGAAGAATGTTTTTCCCTCTTCCTCTCTCACCTTTCTCTTTTCTATCTATCTTCTCTCTTCTTGTCTCTCTTTCTCTACTGCTCTCTTTTTTCTCTTTATCTTCACTGTAACCTCTCTATTGTCTTTCTCTTTCCTCTCCCCTTAGGTGTGTCCTCTCAGAGCAGCTCTCCTGCCTCCAGCACCCCCAACTCCCCTGCCGCCTCCCAGCACATGCGCCCCAGCTCCCTGCACGGCCTCTCCCCCAAGCTCCACCGCCAGTACCGCTCGGCCCGCTGCAAGTCCGCCGGCAACATCCCCCTCTCCCCCTTAGCCCACACACCATCCCCCACCCAGTCCTCCCCTCCCCCACTCCCGGGCCACACCATCGGTAGCTCCAACACCACCCAGACTTTCCCTGCCGGGGCAAAGCTCCACTCATCACCACCCGTGGTGCGCCCCAGGCCCAAGTCCGCCGAGCCGCCCCGTTCCCCACTCCTCAAGAGGGTCCAGTCGGCAGAGAAGCTCACCTCGCCGCTGTCTCATTCCCAGTCGTCGAGTGGTGGGGTGGGAGGGCCTCTGAGGAAACACAGCCTGGAGGTATTGTGAATGTGGCGGTCTGAGATGTGTATTAGAGGTTTGACACATAGGTAATGTGTGCTATGTGTGTATTATGAATGTGTCCAGTTTGTAATGTACAGTATAGTGTTGATTTAGTTTTTTCATCTAATTTATTAGTTTAGGTATACACGGGGAAGACATTTAAATACAGTTAAAACAACACATTGGGAATTAAAAGAACTTGAGCCTTTTTTAGTAGACCTACTGTATACAGCATCACTATGTGTCTAAGACAATTTCCCCCTAAATAAAAGTTTATCCTATCCTAGGTCCAGCACTCTGACTTGTACCGCAAGGACCAGTTCCACTGTTGCGAGCTGGGGCTCCAGAGTTTGTTGGAGACGGAAGGGGAGAATCTACCACCTCCGAATCCCCCACTGCTGCCCTCCGCCCCGGGCTCCCAGGGTTCATCTACAGGGGCAACTACCACGACACCCGAGACGGGGGTGCTCAAGCCGATGAGGAAGTTAGGGAGGCAGGAGTCGCCGCTGAGTAGGGATACACTGCTGGCTGGTAGGGAGAGGGAAAGAGAGAGAGAGAGGAAGAGAGAGAGGGAAAGAGAAAGATCGAGGGAGAGGGTGGGAGAGATCATTATGGCTTATAGCAACAGGACAACAACCGTCCCAGAGAGGTCACCTAACCGAGGAGGAGGAGCCACAACAGATAATCACCAATCAATAGCTAGAAAACCCTCAACTAGTGAGCATACCTTTAGCCCTCAGAGTAGCCCCACATACAGAGCCCAATCCAGCCAATCGCCAAATCTGGAGTCCATCAAAACTACAAGTCCCAAAACTACAAGTCCCATTACTCCCACTGGGTCACCAGGTATCTTTAGGGGCCATCCAGAAGGAGCAGAGAAGAGCCAGCGTCAGACAAACATGTCTATCAAGCAACAGAGCCTCCGAACGGCCGTGAGTACAAGCCCTCTCAGCCAAGACTCCCAGGAGAATTACGGAGAGTACAGAACGGAACCAAAGCTAAATGGAGACAACAAGGTGTGTCCTCATCCTCCTCCAAGGCCCAGCATGCCCTGTGGGGGCCCTCTAGGGAGAGGCACTAGTCCAGACAGAGGCATGGGTATGGGTGGATCATCAATAACGTTAGGGTCTACAGGTATGTTCAAGGCTAGTAGTAAACCATCAGGAATAGTAGGAGAGAGCCTGAGAAAGAATGGAGCCGAGAACAATGGCTCTCCAAGAACTTCAGAACTGGGGTTGAGAAGCCCCCAAAGCCCCAAACCTCCAGCCAGGGCCCTGGCTCCGGCTGTCCCACCCCACGGACAACCCCTCTCCCTGGGCAAGGTGAGGCAGGGCCTGGGGCCTGTCAACTGCTACCGAGGGACCCTGGACTGGGAGGATAAATGTCGGCTGGAGGTAGTGGAAGAACACTCTCCATCCCCCTCCCCCTCCCCCACAGGCGTCACCCCCTCGCTCTGTGCACCCTCCTTCTGTCCAGGCAGGTCCAGGCCTGTTTCCCCCGGCGACAAGACCAGCTTCGTCACCCAGCTGACCAGTGCTGCTAAATTGGTCCTGGGGCCTATAAAGGGGTCAATGGTGTCCCAGTCCCAGGAGGGACCCAAGGGGAAGGAGCTGAAAGACATGCCCAAGCCGGGTGAGGAGAAGCAAGGTGCCTCGGCAGGAAAGTCTGAGGCTTCGTCTGGACTCGGAGTCCGGATGGTTGGCGGTGGCACCACAGTGGCCCAAAGTCCAGCTAACTCTGTTCCTCAGCCTGATAAGGCGAACACAGGTAGCAACCCCCCCAAATTGTAACCCTTCTATCTGAAGGGAGTTTAGAGAGGAGGGCATTGAGAAATGAGATGCCTTTTCAGAGTTCTAGAAGTTCTAGAATTCCACAATGTCAAGCACTTAAGGGAACATTCCAGTTCTAGAAGAGAATATCAACATGGTATTGACTGATCTGTAACCATGAGTGAGCAGAACTATTGTAAAGGTGCTTTTACGGCCATTTTCTATTATACAGTTAGTATGTATTAAGACAACGCTCCACTTTATGAACTATTAGATATCTATAACAGATCTGTATGTATGTATGTGAAATGAATGCATGTCATGTGGTACAGTTTGTGTGTTTCTAGAATAAAAAGGAGTGAAAAGTGCTTTACTGATCAAAACATGCTGAATACTGTGAAACACCAAATCCAGTTACTTACTCGGTTTTTCTATCTCGACTAAACGACCAATCACTTCTGTTTCTGTAATTCACTAAAATAAACATCATCACAAGCAGAGAGTATGCTGAGGCACAATCAAACCATTACAACCTTGACAGCAACAACAACAAAACACAAAATCCAATCGGCCACTGTAGATTTGTCTTTGGAAAGTAAATGACAAAATGACTACTGTAAAAGACAATGACGCGGCCACTAGATTTTATCTTTAGAAAGACACTTTCATCCAAAGCGACTTACAGTCATGCATGGATACATTTTTCAGATGGGTAACCCCAGTGGGAATTGAACCCACAGCCCTTGACTGAGCCACACAGGACCAATGACTACTGTAGTTTTCTGTTACTACTGTAAGGCCCATGACAAAGAATGATGGTCCAACACTACACCCACTGAAGTCCTCAGTTGATTAGCATAGCCAGATTAGCATAGCATGCTGCCAGTGAATGTCTGTAAGTGAAGGATGAAATGAAACAACCTTGAGTTAGTTCTGGGTGAATCTTGAAGGCTCTGGCACATTTGTGTGTCATAGATTGCGTCCGAAATGGCATCATATTCCCTATAAAGTGCACTACTTTTGATCAGAGCCCCTGTGGTAGTGCACTATATAGGGAATAGGGTGCATTTGGTGCCTTGGTAAAGAAGAGTAAAGCTCCTCTGACAGTTCTGAAGCTCAGAGCGCTTATCTCTGCAGAACAGGACTAGTACTGCAGCCCACACACACACACACACACGCACTGGTGTAAGCGGAGTTGATATTCATGGATTTAAATCCCATACCCCTGTGGTGGATTATTTGGGCCGTGTGAGTGTGTGCGTGCCCCAATGTGTGTGTGTCAGTTCAGGGATGGGTTCAGTAAGCCAGAAACTATATAGAAATGAACAGAATCCAAACTTGAATAACATTGATACACTAGAATAATTGTATTTAGTTGTGAATAAAATTATCTGTTACTTGATCCTGACTGCACAGCTACAGTAAGGAGATTACTGTAAATATCTGTAAAGACTTGAAAAAGACTTATTGTTATACTGAAGTATTTATTCTATGGCTCTACTATTCCTACGTTCTAATTGTCACTAATCATGTTTTGTTTTGAACCAAAAAGGCGAAGAAGAAAAAGCAGGTGAAAATGGATGTAGCATATTTAATAGATGTAAAATGCATATTAAGGGCTTTATGGATGGTTAAGGTTTTTCATTATTTGATGTCAAATGTTCACTTGCTGTTGCTGTTATCTTTTATCCATCTGTTTTTCTATTAACCTTATTTTCAAATTGGATTCCTTCCTAATTCTGGTGTCAGGTATCTGAGATTTTAACTGTCATTTTTTAGTCTGGGTGCCAGTCTGTTTCTTGCCAACTCTGTATGGAATTGTCATGCCAAACAATGGCAATGGAGTAGGCAAAATCACAAACAGATCTGGGACCAGGCTAGTCTGTGTTGTGAAATAATAATATGACTATCCATGTTTCACTCACCACAGTAGGATTCACTGTAAGTTGAGCACTACAACTGTATGTGTGTTAAGATAATACACTGTGCATTATTTCAATGGTGAAATTATGATCTCTCTCTCTCTTTCTCTCTCTCGCTCGCTCTCTCATGTATCTTCTCTATCAAACATGTAACACCCATAATCTTTATGCGAATGATTGGCAAATGTTTGTTAGCGGATGAAGAATATCAGATGTTGGAATTAGTCTGGTAGAATATTTTGTGACGATATGCAAGCTTTTATGTACTACATTACTTGGCTACTTTTCAGGTGACTTTCTGACTGTAGCCTATAACTTGCACCATACCGCCCCCTTATGGTGTGTGTATATCTACAGCACCAGTCAAATGTTTGGACACACCTACCCATTCCAGGGTTTTTCTTTATTTTTACTATTTTCTACATTGTAGAATAATAGTGAAGACATCAAAATGATGAAATAACACATATGCAATCATGTAGTAACCAAAAAAGTGTTAAACAAATCAAAATATATTTTATATTTGAGATTATTCAAAGTAACCACCCTTTATCTTGATGACAGCTTTGCACTCTCTTGGTGTTCTCTTAGCCAGCATCATGAGGTAGTCACCTGGAATGCATATGAATTAACAGGTGTGCCTTGTTAAAAATTTATTTGTGGAATTTCTTTCCTTCTTAATGCGTTTGAGCCAATCAGTTGTGTTGTGACAAGGTAGGGGTGATATACAGAAGATAGCCCTATTTGGTAAAAGACCATGTCCATATTATGGCAAGAACAGCTCAAATAAGCAAAGAGAAATGACAGTCCATCATTACTTTAACACATGAAGGTCAGTCAATCCTAAAAATGTCAAGAACTTTGACAGTTTCTTCAAGTGCAGTCGCAAAAACCATCAAGCGCTATGATAAACTGGCTCTCATGAGGTCCGCCACAGGAAAGGAAGACCCAGAGTTACCTCTGCTGCAGAGGATAAGTTCATTAGAGTTAACTGCACCTCAGAAATTGCATCTCAACATCAAATGTTCAGAGGAGACTCTGTGAATCAGGCCTTCATGGTCGAATTCCTGCAAAGAAACCACTATCAAAATACCCAAATAAGAAGAAGAGACTTGCTTGGGCCAAGAAACACGAGCAGTGGACATTAGACCCGTGGAAATATGTCCATTGGTCTGATGAGTCCAAATTTGTGATTTTCGGTTCCAACCGCCGTGTCTTTGTGAGTCGCAGAGTAGGTGAATGGAGGATCTCCGCATGTGTGGTTCCCACCGTGAAGCATGGAGGAGGAGGTGTGATGGTGTGGGGGTGCTTTGCTGGTGATACTGTCAGTGATTTATTTGAAATTCAAGGCACACTTAACCAGCATGGCTACCACAGCATTCTGCAGCGATACGCCATCCCATCTGGTTTGCACTTAGTGGGAGTATCATTTGTTTTTCAACAGGACAATGACCCAACACACCTACAGGCTGTGTAAGGCTTATTTGACCAAGGAGAGTGATGGAGTGCTGCATCAGATGACCTGGCCTCCAGCATTCCAGGTGAAGCTGGTAGAGAGAATGCCGAGAGTGTGCAAAGCTGTCATCAACGCAAAGGGTGGCTACTTTAAAGAATCTCAAATATAAAATATATTTTGATTTGTTGAACACTTTTTTGGTTACTACATGATTCCATATGTGTTATTTCATAGTTTTGATGTCTCCACTATTATTCTATAGTGTAGAAAATAGTAAAAATAAAGAAAAGCCCTGGAATGAGTAGGTGTGTCCAAACTTTTCACTGGTACTGTATATATATAAAACATTGTTCCATATCATAATCATAATGCCATGTAATTTAACATAGTTTATTAAAAATAAATATCTCATTTTATACTATAATGGAGTTTATTATCATCATATCTGAGCGCTATATATTGTTGTAACGACAGGTCAAGGTACTTAATATAGCAAGATATATTTTAGGGATGCTGTTGTAATGAAGAGGCCTAGGGCCGTGGCCTATTCAGACTTGAGATAAGAACACTTAACTTGGACTTAAGTCAAGAAATGTGGACTTAAATCCAGATTTTATTGACTTAAATCCATGTTAACTACTTATCTCAAGTCTGAATTTGGCCCCTACTGAATATACAGTTGTCTCTTGTTTTGGTAGATAACTGGAATGTTTGCAGTAGTTTACAATATATTCTTCTTGTTATATGAATCATTCCACTTCTCGTTATTCTCTAACTGTTCAGAGATGGGTGGCTCTTTAGCGTTATTCTGTGACTGTTAGTTCTACCTTCAAATATAAAGGGAACCAGATAACATTTTGTCATATTTCCCATGTTATCAACCTGATCGCTAAGGTGGTCTTTATCGTATTATAATCATTGAAACATCAGGAGTAGATACGTTAGTCAAAACTGGTCTGTGAAGAGAAAATACATACACATTTTGAATAATAAACTCTTGTTTATTTGTATGTGAGGTTTTTTTGCAGGCATATTTTACTCAAAACTTTGCATGGAGGAATTCCGTGGTATATAGAGATCTGTTTTATATGTTAACGATGGCAGATTATGCACATCCTAATCATGATTATGATGAATTGTTTGAAATGCACTTTATATTTTCAAGCGTTTTTTTCTTCATTTCTAAGTGTTTGTTTTGGTCTGTATTGCTACAGTTATGTATTATCTGGGAGAAAATAAAATATCAACTGTATTTAAACAAATGTACAATTATATTTATTCACAATGGCCACCAACGATGAATATATCTCATTCACCTCATTTGAAAATGTAGATAAAGGGCAAGTATGATGACATTCTACCTTTCTGTTGTTGTTTGTCATTTTGGTGTTTCTTATTTACATTGTACATGTTGGTCCGTTAGCTAGCAGATGCTCTTATCAAGAGTTACTTACGGTCAGTATAGTCAACTAAGGTAGATACAGCAATCACATATTACAGTCATTGCTGGTATTTCCTCAATAAACCAGATATCAGCTAAATCAGTGCTAGTAAGAAATGGGAAATGGGAGTGTTAGTGCCAGAAAGACAAGTACAACTGTCTAATACTATACAATTCAGAGAATTTATCCAAACTTGAACTTCTGCCACCGCCATTTTCTTGTGCATGCCGATTAGAAATACAGGCGTGGAGCTCATAACGTCAGCCTATGATCTGCACAACCTGACTCCAGATGGTCAATGTTCAACAGCAAAAGGATACAGAAACATTTTTATATTCTACAACCTTTGTTTTCCACAAAACACCTTGTTTGAATTTATTAAAATGACTCAAGTCTAGTGTAACCTAATGTGCATTCATAACTACATTATGTCCATCATAAAAAAATATATAATTATATGCAGATCAACTAGGCTAAATGTAGGAAACTAGACAACAGAGACCTTTGGTAGTAGTAGTAGTGGTTAATCATAATAAAATGCATGAACTAATTTCATTCACAATTTCACAGGTACGTATCTGTAGCCAACACCCATGGACGTCAGATGCTTTACATAACGTCAGTGTACAATATTATCCTATGAAACGTGCGCTATGCCTTTAAAAATATATATTTTGATTTGATAAATCATTCATTTTTATTACAAATTATACAGTACATCAAGAAACAGTAAACACAGAATTGTTGTATTACAAAACAGATGACAGAAAAAAGTGTCTACATTTGTCTCACTGCCCCCACTCTCTGATCATCGGTACTCTCTCTGATCACACTGATCAATCTTTTATCTCTCCAGATTAGACGAAAGACAGAATATCCACAGAGGGCATTCCCAGGCTCCATCACCACTGGCAGAGGCAGCTCCAGGCACTCCACCTGTAGCCTGTACTCATCCATCGCCTCCTCTGGTCTAGAGCCTCCAGGGATGCAGGGTGGCTCAGGCTTCCTGCGACGAGAGCCATCTCCCCAAGAGCTGCTGGTCTAGTTGGGGTGGGTCCATGGGCTTAAGGAGGTCCTCACAGCCTAGAGCAGCAGGAGTTGATTGGCTAAAAGACAGGAAGCAGAGGAGAGTCGTGTCACATAGAGCGAACATGGCTTCAGTGTCTAGGTCTCACTATATCTATGCACCAGTATATCAATAAAACAAATGTATTTATCAAGCCCTTTTTACATCAGCCGATGTCACAAAGTGCTATACAGAAACCCAGCCTAAAACCCCAAACTACAAGCAATGTAGATGTATATCTATCTACTGTGGGTCTATCTATATCTATAGTATCTACAATATGTATCACTATATCTATGTTATATATTTCTATGTCTCAATATATATTTCTATATCTACAGTATCTATCTACTGTATGTCTGTCTATGTGTCACTGATGTGTCTGTCTGTATCGAACACTGGTGCTTAGCTAGAGGGGTCCAGTCTTATACATGTAGCTCTGCTGTCATGCTATGGCACAATGTTCTTCAATATCAGAAAGTTCCCAGTTGCAACAGAGTACCAGTAAAATGGCCATTTTCCCTGGCAAATCCAGGATTGTGAAATAAAAACAATACTTTTTTGGTTTATCTATATTTTCTGCACGCGTATTAAGATATATTGACAAAAAAGAACAATTCAATATAAAAGTCAGGCAAGATCCCACATTACACACACCACTGTACACATACACATCTAAATAAATAATATAAATCAAATAAAGGAGATGAGAGATCGCAATTTCTTTATACATCAACAATAATATTTTAATGTACACATTTTTTTTTTTGTAACTTAAGGGAATTCAAAAGACCTACAAAGTCATATGTAAAGGCTTGAAATCTGGGGATCATTAAAAAAAGTTATTTATGAATATAGAATTTACTCATAAGTATCATAACATTAACAATGAATTCGAGTTTCTTATCTGTGTTATTGGAGAGAAAAAAAGTAAGTATTTTTTGCTCAGGGTAAAGTTATATAGAGACTTAGCTAGTTGAGAAATATACAACAAGATCATCCCAGAGTTCTACAATTATGACTGAACTATATTTAGACAACAGGCTTTTGGTAGTTTGCACGATTAGTCACATGACATGCTCAGGAGAGAATACCAAGGATAAGCAGTACAGGTTAATCATAATAAAATGCATGATCTCATTTCATTCACAGTTACACTAGGTCTATACACCAGCTTATTTACATAATATGACTAACGTCAATGTGTAAAATATTAGCTAATAAAACGCGCGCTATGATTTATTGTTAGGATTTAAATCAATATATTTGCTCGTATCAGTAGGTTGACCAATCATGTTGTTAGTACAGTCTGTCAGGAAGTATCTAGAGCCCTCCTTATTGTATGTTGTCAACCAGCTGATCCTGCAAGCTAACTAGCTCAGATGTAGAGCAACTAGCTAGCATGCGAAGTAAATCGTTGGGTGAGCTATAATTCGACTGAGTTTAACGTTACTCGTTGGATGTAGAATAATTCCTTTTAATCGCTGACATTGGCTGTGGTTGTCCTGGAGTCGTCAAGAAAGGCGAGACATTAACGCGTTAGCCTGTTTTCTACAAAGTTGCTAACCAGATGCGTTGACAGCTAGCTAGCTAGCTACTGTAGCTTGGCAGCTAACTATCAGTATTGCGTTACCACAGCAAAGCTACGTAGTACGTGGTCTCAACCCTGCACTTCCTGAGCCGTCGCCGTCCTATCAAGCAATTCTAAGATTTGACTTGGTTAAAGACCTCTCATGTCAATGACACTCTTCACAAAGTGGTAAGGTTAGGATCGTGGCTATGTTGTGTTGCATGAGGTTTAGCTAGTAACTAGCCGGCTAACTAGCTAGGTAAGTTAGTAGTTAAGCCAATATCATATAATTAAGCCAGCCTGTAGCCCCTTAATAGGTGTAACTAGCTGTCATGTTAGAGCTAGTGATTTTTAAGAAACGTGACAGCTTGGTTACTTCTTAAATAACAGGATGGTTATCATAGCTAATAGGTAAGTCACCGGTAGGCTACAGTGTAGAAAAGGCTAGTTAGTTAGCTACGTCTTTTGACCATCTGCTACCAAGGCTTCTCACTGTCACCCCCAGCTGTTTGTTGTCACACACCAATCACATGATGGCTATTCTATCGTGTTTTCCCAGAAAGAACAATAATTCCTCATTAGGTTAAATAAACTGTTTCCAGTTTCAGTACAGAGTAGGAAGTGAAGTCACTTGTTCTACATTCCAGTGTTACCGTGTCTGTTACTGTGTAACATCTGTTTTCTTGTCACTCAGGCACATCATCCTGTGATGACTCTAAACTAAGTGATACCCACAGCTTTTTTCAACTATACTGAACAAAAATATAAAACGCAACATGTAAAGTTTTAGTCCTATGTTTCATGAGATGAAATAAAAGATCCCAGACATTTTCCATATGCGCTAAAAGCTTATTTCTTTCAAATTTTGTGCACAAATTTGATTACATCCCTGTTAGTGACCATGTCTCCTTTGCCAAGATAATCCATCCACCTGACAGATGTGGCATATCAAGAAGCTGATTAAATGGCATACAAAGCCACAGGTGCACCTTGTGCTGGGGACAATAAAAGGCCACTCTAAAATGTGCAGATTTGTCACACAACTCCATGCCACAGATGTCTCAAGTTGAGGGTGTGCACAATTGGCATGCTGACTGCAGGAACGTCCACAACAGCTGTTGCCAAATAATTGAATGTTAATTTCTCTACCATAAGCCGCCTCCAAAGTCGTTTTAGAGAATTTGGCAGTACATCCGACCAACCTTACAACCGCAGACCATGTGTAACAAAGCCAGCCCAGCATATCTGTATTCCCAGTCATGTGAAATCCATAGATTAGGGCCTAATGAATTTATTTCAATTGAAGGATTTCCTTCTGTGAACTGTAACTCAGTAAAATCTTAGAAATTGTAGCATTTTGCATTTAATTTTGTTCAGTGCAGTTTCACTCGAGGAAGGAGGGAGAAGTGGTTTACTTTGAAACTCACTGTGACTAATATTGTTTTTCTCAATAGCATTCACTAGCCTAACCACTGCGACAGCTGCTCTGGTCTGCATAATAATAGCAAAGTCATCAAAAATGTTTAAGCCCAGCCACTTTCTTGTGAATCTGCATGAAATGAGATAAAATCAGCCTGGCATCAGTCATTGTTTAGACGCACAATTAGCTTAACCTCTCTGTCCTTCAATGTTAATGTTTAAACTTCATCTTAGTGCTGGACAGACAAAAAAGGAGAGCGACACATATAGCCCTTAATCCATAGCTAATCAAATTACACATGCATGCACTGTCGTAAACATTGATTTTCTATCTCTCATCCCTCTCTTCCGTCAGGTCCCTATTGCTATGAGGATCTGCAGAGCCCAGCTGTAAGCCTGAGCATGAACTCCGTGTCTCCCAGTGCAGTTCAGTATGTGGGGGGAGTAGGAGTGGTGGGTCAGGATGAACCCCTCCAGAGAGAGGAGACCAAGAGACCCCAGCAGCCCCAGCTGGTGGACCCTGGCGGAGGAACTAGCTTTGGGAACCGGCAGGGTACTGGTGGGGGTGGAACCAGAGAGGCCACCACCGCTGGAGAGCCAGACGAGGTGGACAAACTCAAGACCAAACTGATGTCGGCGTGGAATAATGTCAAATACGGTCAGTCAGTGGGTTCATTTGAACTTTTTTTTCTCCATAAGGCGGATAGTTCTATATAGCTGTTTAACAGCAACAGACATAACTTCCAGTTTTTCCGTACAGTCAGTTTAAACAATGGTTTTTTAAATTTTCTTAAGAAATAGCAACAAGGGAGATTTTCTAGTCTTTGTACTTTCTGTGTGAATAATCTTTTTTAGGTCTTTTTTATTTCTTCTTAACAGAAGTCTCATACAAAGCAATGTGTAATAGCCCTCCCGAAGTCAACTTCCCCCTTCCTCAACCAGTCATCAAGACATAAAGAATCCCCTCTAAAAAGGTCTGTTCTGTTTCTTTTCCCTCTTTAGGCTGGTCGGTCAAGTCGAAGACCACATTCAACAAGAGCTCTCCAGTGACTGTAATGGGCCACTCATATCTGCTCAATAGTGAAGGTAGCTAACCTCCAACAACCCCACTCCAACTTCAAAAGACTTCCTGGTAAAATAGATGACGCTCTCTGCTCCATACCCAGTGAGGAAAAACTGGTTGGAAAGATGTATTTTAACCAGTTCTACTCACTGGGTATCTCTCTCCCCTTCCAGACGAGGTGGAGCGGTTCAGGCGGGCGTTCGTGTCTCGGCTGTGGCTGACCTACCGTAGGGAGTTCCCCCAGCTGGAGGGCTCCACCTTGACTACAGACTGTGGCTGGGGCTGCATGCTGCGGAGCGGACAGATGCTGCTGGCCCAGGGCCTACTGCTACATCTGCTGCCACGAGGTGAGACAACTCATAGAGTTAGAAAGAGGGCTCTAAATGGGTAGAGATACAAAGATGGGTCCTCTTCCTAACTCTGAGACAAATACACCAACTCTGGCCCAATCCCAAATGGACCCCTATGCACATACAATTGTGGAGATCTGAGAGGACTTGTTTGGTATAAGCAATATGATCGGTGAAACTTACACCTAGCAGGGTGGAGCTATTAACATATTGCATACACCTGTCAGATCCTCTCAGATCTCCACCAGTGCGTAGGGGTCCATTTGGGATGGGGCCCCTGTCTGTCTCTCTCTCTCTCTTGTTACTCTTTCTGCCACGTCTCTCTTCAACTGTTTCTCTCTCTCTGTTTCCTGGTCTGTCTCCCCTCTCTCTCCTCCCTATGTCTCCTCCTTCCACCTCCCCATAGATCACTACTAACTGTCTGTATTGTGTTGTCTAGACTGGTCGTGGCCAGACGCCCAGCAGTTCGCCGACGTGGACTTTGAGGTTCTGAGACCCCGCTCCCCGTCCCGCGCTGGGGGTGTACCCATCCCCTCCTTCGGCTACTCCTCCTCCTCGCGGACCCCCACCACGCCCCAGAAGACCTCCATGCCAGGGGGCATGGCTCTCAACCATACCCAGAAGAAGAGGCCGGAGTCAGGCAGGGACAGGAAGGCTGAGCCCCTCCACCGGAGGGTTGTGGCCTGGTTTGGGGATGAGCCCACGGCCCCGTTTGGGGTGCACCAGCTGGTAGAATTGGGGAAGAGCTCAGGGAAGAAGGCGGGGGACTGGTACGGCCCCTCAGTGGTGGCACACATACTACGGTGAGGGGCCCTCCATGGGGTGTGGTCAAGATAATGATGCTGATCAGCCATAGAAGTAGAATCTATAGAACATACCTCATTCAAGTCAGTGATGGCATCAGCATGCATTTGATTTCTATACTTAGATTTTTGATAGATGTCTGTAATGCCATAGTGCATCAGAATGATCTTCAGCAGACATGTTTACGGATGCACCTTTATTGTGGAGATGTTTTGGTTGCTATTATATTTTTTAAGGAGGCTCGGTGGTGTGCCTGACTGCATGTTGATGTTTACCAGGGTTGGAGTCAATTACATTACAATTCCACTCAATTCAGGAAGTAAACTGAAATTCCAATTGTTTTCAATGTTGTTAAATGAGGAACATTTGGAATTAGAATCAACATTTGGTTTACTTTCTGAATTGAAATGGAATTGAACCAAACCCTGATATTTACTTCATTCCCAGTATTATCAGTATGTTGTGACATTAAACATGAGCCGTATGTTTGTTTTCTAGAAAAGCAGTTGCTAAGACTTCTGAGGTTCACAACCTGGCTGTATATGTAGCGCAGGACTGTACTGGTGAGTTTGACTTTACACTACCTTTCCTACTGGGTGGTTGGTTGGTGTTGTTGGTTGGTGTTGTTGGTTGGTGTTGTTGGTTGGTGTTGTTGGTTAGTGTTGTCATTTGTCGAATTCACCAGATATTGTATGTTTGGTCCATCTCAAATGTTCTCGTCATAAGTGATGTTTTTGTCATTGGTCTTCTGAATGTAGCTGAACTGTTTGTCTCATTTCTGTATCACAATTAAATTACAAAATGGGGAGGGAAAAATTACATTTCAGAATGTGGGGGGACATGTCCCTAGTGAAACTTAGGCCCATAGTGTCATTGTGTGTTTCTTTCAGTGTACAAAATGGACGTGGTGCATCTGTGTGACCAGTCGTTGAACCAGAGTATATCAGATCCTGAGCCCAGTGGTCCAGGCTGGAAGTCTGTCATCATACTGGTTCCAGTCCGACTAGGTGGAGACTCTCTCAACCCCTCCTACATCGAGTGTGTCAGGGTGGGTACACGCATGTACACTAGAGGTCGACCGATTATGATTTTTCACCGCCGATACCATTTATTGGAGGACCAAAAAACCGCCGATACCGATTAATCGTCCGATTTTTATTTTTGTATTTATTTGTAATAATGACAATTACAACAATACTGAATGAACACTTATTTTAACTTAATATAATACATCAATAAAATCAATTTAGCCTCAAATAAATAATGAAACATGTTCAAGTTGGTTTAAATAATGCAAAAACAAAGTGTTGGAGAAGAAAGTAAAAGTGCAATATGTGCCATGTAAGAAAGCTAACGTTTAAGTTCCTTGCTCAGAACATGAGAACATATGAAAGCTGCTGGTTCCTTTTAACATCAGTATTCCCAGGTAAGAAGTTTTAGGTTGTAGTTATTATAGGACTATTTCTCTCTATACGATTTGTATTTCATATACCTTTGACTATTGGATGTTCTTATAGGCACTTTAGTATTGCCAGTGTAACAGTATAGCTTCCGTCCCTCTCCTCGCTCCTACCTGGGCTCGAACCAGGAACACATCGACAACAGCCACCCTCGAAGCAGCGTTACCCATGTAGAGCAAGGGGAACAACTACTTCAAGTCTCAGAGCAAGTGATGTTTAAACGCTATTTGCGCGCACCCGCTAACTAGCTAGCCATTTCACATCGGTTACACCAGCCTAATCTTGGGAGTTGATAGGCTTGAAGTCATACACAGCGCAATGCATTGCGAACAGCTGCTGGCAAAACGCACAAAAGTGCTGTTTGAATGAATGCTTACGAGCCTGCTGGTGCCTACCACTGCTCAGTCAGACTGCTCTATCAAATCATAGACTTAATTATAATATAATTAACACACAGAAATACGAGCCTTAGGTCATTAATATGGTCCAATCCGGAAACTATCATCTCGAAAACAAAACGTTTTTTCTTTCAGTGAAATACGGAACCGTTCCGTATTTTATCTAAAAGGTGGCATCCCTAAGTCTAAATATTCCTGTTACATTGCTCAACCTTCAATGGTATGTCATAATTACGTAAAATTCTGGCAAATTAGTTCGCAACGAGCCAGGCGGCCCAAACTGTTGCATATACCCTGACTCTGCGTGCAATGAGCGCAAGAGCAGTGACACAATTTCATGTTAGCAGGCAATATTAACTAAATATGCAGGTTTAAAAATATATACTTGTGTATTGATTTTAAAGAAAGGCATTGATGTTTATGGTTGGGTACATTGGTGCAACGACAGTGCTTTTTTTCACAAATGCGCTTGTTAAATCATCACCCATTTGTCGAAGTAGGCTGTGATTCGATAAGAAATTAACAGGCACCGCATCGATTATATGCAACGCAGGACACATTAGATAAACTAGTAATATCATCAACCATGTGTGGTTAACTAGTGATTATGTTAAGATAAGTTTAACGCTAGCTAGCAACTTACCTTGGCTTCTTGCTGCCCTCACGTAACAGGTAGTCAGCCTGCCATGCAGGCTCCTCGTGGAGTGCAATGTAAGGCAGGTGGTTAGAGCGTTGGACTAGTAACCAGAAGGTTGCAAAAACGAATCCCCGAATCCCCCCTGAACAAGGCAGTTAACCCCCGTTCCTAGGCCGTCATTGAAAATAAGAATGTGTTCTTAATCTGACTTGCCTAGTTAAATAAAGGTGTAAAAATGTAATTTTTAAAAATCGGCAAATCGGTAGCCAAAAATACCGATTACCGATTGTTATGAGAACTTGAAATCGGCCCTAATTAATCGGCCGTTCCGATTAATCGGTCGACCTCTAATGTACACACAAACTTTCATAACCTAACCTTAGTCACAAAGCTTGTTATTTCTCCATGGTTGATGTCGCTCTAACATAAATATGGATTTCTTTGTGTCTTAAGAACATTCTCAGGTTAGAATGCTGTATCGGAATCATCGGCGGGAAACCCAAGCATTCGCTGTTCTTTATTGGCTGCCAAGGTAAGAACTGCACTCTACTTCCTGGTTCAGTTGCTTCTGATTGGACAGTGGGCTGTCATTTAACTTTGTCTTCTTCCTATTTCCTGTCCAAACAGACGAGCAGCTGCTGTATCTGGACCCTCACTACTGTCAGGCCGTGGTGGATGTCACTCAAGACAACTTCCCACTGGAGGTTGGTTGGACTTTATATCACTCTTCTCTCTCCTTTGCCGCTCCGTCTGTCATTGGACATTGTCTGTCTGTGCTATGACCCAGATAAGCTTGTTTTGACTGGATCAAAGTAGGTCATTTCAGATTGACGTGTACCTTGTCTGTAATGCCCTCCCTCTCCTCCCCACCTCCACAGTCGTTCCACTGTAGCTCGCCCAGGAAGATGCCCTTCAGTCGCATGGACCCCAGCTGTACTATAGGCTTCTATGCCAAGAACAAGAAGGACTTTGAGTCTCTGTGTTCCGCTGTCTGTGTGGTGAGCTCAGCCTCTTGGCCTCATTTCAAGTCTCTTCTTACTCATGTTTACATTCATCACTTATGTATCATTTTATACATTAGTTATGCATCACATATAGATCATTTATAGATCTCTAACTTTGACGCTGATATGATTTATAGATGCATGAGTTGAAGCGACACAACTTAGATGGCTTATTCGTCACTTATAGATAGACATGTTACACGTCTCTTACGCATCAGTGATACATCACTTATACATCTGTTACTGTATACATCACTTATACAGAACCATTCAAAAGTTTGGACACCTACTCATTCCACGTTTTTTCTTTATTTTGACTATTTTCTACATTGTAGAATAATAGTGAAGACATCAAAACTATGGAATCATTTAGTAACCAAAAAAGTGTTAAACAAATCAAAATATATTTCAGATTGTTCAAAGTAGCCACCCTTTGCCTTGATGACAGCTTTGCACACTCTTGGCATTCTCTCAACAAGCTTCATGAGGTAGTCACCTGGAATGCATTTCAATTAACACGTGTGCCTTTTTTAAAAGTTAATTTGTGGAATTTCTTTACTCCTTAATGCGTTTGAGCCAATCAGTTGTGTTGTGGCAAGGTAGGGGTGGTATACAGAAGATAGCCCTATTTGGTAAAAGAACAAGTCCATATTATGGCAAGAGCAGCTCAAATAAGCAAAGAGAAACAACAGTCCATCATTACTTTGACTGACCATGTCTTAATCTGGAAAATGTCAAGAACTTTCAAAGTTTCTTCAAGTGCAGTTGCAAAAACCATCAAGCTATGATGAAACTGGCTCTCATGAGGACCGCCACAGGAAAGGAAGACCCAGAGTTACCTCTGCTGCAGAGGATAAGTTCATTAGAGTTACCAGCCTCAGATTGCAGCCCAAATAAATGCTTCACAGAGTTCAAGTAACACTCATCTCAACATCAACTGTTCAGAGGAGATTGTGTCAATCAGGCCTTCATGGTCGAATTGCTGCAAAGAAACCACTACTAAAGGACACCAATAAGAAGAGACATGCTTGGGCAATGTAGAAAATAGTACAAATAAAGGAAAAACCATGGAATGAGTAGGTGTGTCCAAACTTTTGACTGATTACACTAACTGTTACTGTATTAAATCACTTATGCATCAGTTGTACTGTTACTGTATACATCACTTACATAAAGCTCTTATCTTATTCTGGGTGACTTTAATAAGTGACCAATTCAACACTTTCATACCCCCCCACCCCAGGCCCTATCGTTGCCCGAAGAGAAGTACCCCATCTTTACCTTCGTGGAGGGCCAGGCCCAGGACTATGGACTGGTGGGCCACAGCTCCTCCCATCCTCACTCTGACACCTCCCCTGGCCCCGCCCACATGCTGCCCCAAGGCAACAACATAGGCAGCTCTGACGACTTTGTCTTCCTGTGAGTACTGGTTTGTGTTGCTGAGGAACGAAATGTAAGCAAACGGGGAAAGACTGACTTGGAAATGGAATCCATCCCAAAATTCTCTGTTTTTATAGAGCTCAAAGTGGATATATGCTTTCTGCTATATCACAAACTCTGGCATTTGTGTCTGTCATATTCGAGGCGAGGCTTCAACTGAATCTCACTGTCGGTCTGTCTGGGCAGAAACAGGTCTTAGAAACTAACGCTAGGCATTACTCAATTGGACTGTTGCCCCATCCCAAATGGACCCCTAAGCCCTATACACTTATGGAGATCTGAGAGGATCTGACAGGTGTTAGTAATAATAACCAGGCTAGGTGTAATCTTCACCTTATTGCTTATACCAATCAAATCCGCTCAGATCGCCAAGGCCGTAGGGATTTGGGATGGGGCCTCTTGACTTCATTTTGGGAATAATAACAACTGGAAACACGGAGCCTGTTTGATACATGCTACATGACGGGGGTCACTAGTAGTGGAAGACAAGGTACTCAGCCCTCTTCTCTCTGACTTGTATTATAATACTGCTGTACACTTTTTACATTCATTTCTGTTTTGTAAGAGCTATTAAGTGCGTGTGTGAAATGATTTGTGTGTGAACTGAAGCTGTTGGTGTGTTGAGTTGCTGTTATGTTCACATTCCTCTACTGTACTCTCTCTTATATTCCCTATGCCATCTTAATTCAGTGTCATGGCTATAGTACTACATTCATACTACATGGCTATATGAATTTCATTGCAGCATCCCAACCCTGCCTTTAGTTGTGCCGTCCTTTGACACACCATTCAGACAACAGTAAATGGCCTGGGCTGGGCTCCCTACCTAACCTCGCTCACTGGTTTCCAGACCTGGGTTCAAATAGTATTTGCTTTTTTTTCCAAAAGGCACTGAGTTGATTTAACCTGCCTGGAGTGCCAGATGGGCAACATTTGCACTTTTGGGAGTATTGTTTTTGCCCTAGCAAGCTCAGAAAACACCAGGCAAGCTCAGAAAACCAATACTAATTGAACCCCAGGTCTGCTACACTCTCACACTATTTCATCAGCTCTCTCTTGTCAATTAGTCTACCAGTATCAACTTGCAACAGGAATCCACTGTTACAACAATATCCCCTTTTGTGTAATGTGTTACACTAGCTCCTATCTAGATGATGGGAAATTATCCATTTACCAAGAGGCTATGTCCAAAATGACACCCTATCCCCAACATTGTGCACTACATAGAGAATAGGATGCCTTTTTGGATGAAGACAGTTTTTGGTTGTCGTGAGACTTGTTGAATGAACGATTCTGAACTCTATTCCTTTTAGGGTCATAATGTTTTTAACAAGGTAGTGCTGCTGAGTACTGGCGGGGGGGGATGCCTCACTTTGAACTCAGATGTTTTTGAACACGTGTAACTTCAATTTATTATGGTTGAGTTAAAAGCCTTGCACTTTGGAGACCTGCATATTAATATCTAAGCCAGGGCTGGTCAATTCTGGTCCTGGAGGGCCAAAACACTTCTGTTTTTTTGTTTCTACCTGGTAGTTAATTGCACTCACCTGGTGTCTCAGCCAGGTCTGAATTAGGTCCTTATTAGAAGGAGAGGATGAAAACCAGGACTGACATTGAACAGCCCTGATCTAAGCATTAAACCCCCCAAGTTGGATATCAAAGTCACGTCACAAGCTCCCTCAACCCCAAAATAAAATGAAATAGTCTGGGCAGTGGTTAAAACACTGTTGATTGGATGCTTGATCTCACGTTTTAATTAGGCTTCTGACCTGTGTGCAACAGGTATCCTCTAAGGGGCAAATCTTGACTTTCACTTAACCTGAATGTTCACTGATCATTCATTGAAGTCAATGGGAGAATAAGTGAAAATGCGAGGTTAGCGAGTTAGGATTCACCCCAGTAATCTGTGTATTTCACTCTTGTCCATGTGTATATTATCTCATAAAGGTGACATTTTATTTTCTCAATAAAGTGAAGAATTGTCATGTGTAGAAGTCTTTAAATGTGCTAATGACCACCCTAATAAGGGACTGCATTCATGTGGACAACATGACTTTGTAAAACTGTTGTATATAATGTTATTAAAGGTAACTTTTTTTTGTATTTATTGTCTGAATATAAGATTGATTGAACTCTTGGCCTACATGTGTATGTTGTTTTGTGCCAGCCAGGATTCTGGCGAGTAACAACCTCCTTACCCAAGTGTCTATTGTCCCACATCGTCACAGTCTTTATCCTGTATAAAGAACACTCTCTCTTACAGTGACTTGAGAAAGTATTCACACCCCTTGACTTTTTCCATATTTTGTTGTAACAAATTGGGATTAAAATGAATTTACTTTTTGTGGAAGTAAATTATATTTTAAGGAACACTTTTTTTATATATATATATATATATATACTGCTCAACAAAAATAAAGGGGACACTTAAACAACACAATATAACTCCCAAGTCAATCACACTTCTGTGAAATCAAACTGTCCACTTAGGAAGCAACACTGATTGACAATAAATGTCACATGCTGTTGTGCAAATGGAATAGACAACAGGTGGAAATTATAGGCAATTAGCAAGACACCCCCAATAAAGGAGTGGTTCTGCAGGTGGTGACCACAGACCACTTCTCAGTTCTTATGCTTCCTGGCTGATGTTTTGGTCACTTTTGAATGCTGCCGGTGCTTTCACTCTAGTGGCAGCATGAGACGGAGTCTACAACTCACACAAGTGGCTCAGGTAGTGCAGCTCATCCAGGATGGCACATCAATGCGAGCTGTGGCAAGAAGGTTTGCTGTGTCTGTCAGCGTAGTGTCCAGAGCATGGAGGCGCTACCAGGAGACAGGCCAGTACATCAGGAGACATGGAGGAGGCCGTAGGAGGGCAACAACCCAGCAGCAGGACCGCTACCTCCGCCTTTGTGCAAGGAGGAGCACTGCCAGAGCCCTGCAAAATGACCTCCAGCAGGCCACAAATGTGCATGTGTCTGCTCAAACGGTCAGAAACAGACTCCATGAGGGCCCGACGCCCACAGGTGGGGGTTGTGCTTACAGCCCAACACCGTGCAGGACGTTTGGCATTTGCCAGAGAACACCAAGATTGGCAAATTCGCCACTGGCGCCCTGTGCTCTTCACAGATGAAAGCAGGTTCACACTGAGCACATGTGACAGTCTGGAGACGCCGTGGAGAACGTTCTGCTGCCTGCAACATCCTCCAGCATGACCGGTTTGGCGGTGGGTCAGTCATGGTGTGGGGTGGCATTTCTTTGGGGGGCCGCACAGCCCTCCATGTGCTCGCCAGAGGTAGCCTGACTGCCATTAGGTACCGAGATGAGATCCTCAGACCCCTTGTGAGACCATATGCTGGTGCGGTTGGCCCTGGGTTCCTCCTAATGCAAGACAATGCTAGACCTCATGTGGCTGAAGTGTGTCAACAGTTCCTGCAAGAGGAAGGCATTGATGCTATGGACTGGCCCGCCCGTTCCCCAGACCTGAATCCAATTGAGCACATCTGGGACATCATGTCTCGCTCCATCCACCAACGCCACGTTGCACCACAGACTGTCCAGGAGTTGGCGGATGCTTTAGTCCGGGTCTGGGAGGAGATCCCTCAGGAGACCATCCGCCACCTCATTAGGAGCATGCCCAGGCGTTGTAGGGAGGTCATACAGGCACGTGGAGGCCACACACACTACTGAGCCTCATTTTGACTTGTTTTAAGGACATTACATCAAAGTTGGATCAGCCTGTAGTGTGGTTTTCCACTTTAATTTTGAGTGTGACTCCAAATCCAGACCTCCATGGGTTGATAAATTGGATTTCCATTAATTATTTTTGTGTGATTTTGTTGTCAGCACATTCAACTATGTAAAGAAAAAAGTATTTAATAAGATTATTTCTTTCATTCAGATCTATGATGTTATTTTAGTGTTCCCTTTATTTTTTTGAGCAGTATATATATATATATATATATATATATATATATATATATATATATATATATATATATATACACACACACACCAGTGCATTCTAAAAGTATTCATACCACTTGACTTTTTCAGAATTCTGTCACGTTACAGCCTTATCCTAAAATTGATTAAATTGTTTTATTTTCCCCCTTATCAATCCCCTTACACAATGCCTCAATGACAAAAGCAAAAAAAGGTTTAGAAATGTATTAAAAATAAACTGAAATATCACATTTACATATGTATTCAGACCCTTTACTCAGTACTTTGTTGAAGCAGCGATTACAGCCTCAATTATTCTTGGGTATGACGCTACAAGCTTGGCACACCTGTATTTGGGGAGCTTCTCCCATTCTTCTTTGCAGATCCTCTAAAGCTCTGTCAGGTTGGATGGGGAGCTTCGCTGCACAGCTATTTTCAGGTCTTTCCAGAGATGTTCGATCTGTTTCAAGTCCGGGCTCTGGCTGGGCCACTCAAGGACATTCACAGACTTGTCCCGAAGCCAATCCTGCAAAGTCTTGGCTGTTTGCTTAGGGTCGTTGTCCTGTTGGAAGGTGAACCTTCACCCCAGTCTGAGGTCCTGAGCACTCTGGAACAGGTTTTTATCAAGGATCTCTCTGTACTTTGCTCTGTTCATCTTTGCCTCAATCCTGACTAGTCTCCCAGTCTCTACTGCTGAAAAACATCCCCACATGATGCTGCCACCACTATGCTTCACCGTAGGGATGGTGCCAGGTTTCCTCCAGCGGTGACGCTTGGCATTCAGACCAGAGAATCTTGTTTCTCATGGTCTGAGTCCTTTGGTTGCCTTTTTGGCAAACTCCAAGCAGACTGTCATGTGCCTTTTTACCCAGGAGTGGCTTCCATCTGGCCACTCCACCATAAAGGCCTGATTGGTGGAGTACTGCAGAGCTGGTTGTCCTTCTGGAAGGTTCTTCCATCTCCACAGGGGAACTCTGGAGCTCTGTCAGAGTGACCATCGGGTTCTTGGTCTCCACCTCAATTTTGAGTCTCATAGCAAAGGGTCTGAATACTTATGTAAATAAGGTATTTCTGTTTTTTATTTTTAATACATTTGCAAAAAATTATAACTGTTTTTGCTCTGTTTATTATGGGGTATTGTGTGTAGATTAATGAGGGGAAATGTATTTAATCCATTTTAGAATAATGCTGTAACAAAATGTGGAAAAGGGAAATGTGTCTGAATACTTTCTGATTTCACTGTATATCTATGTCTACAGTGCCTTCGGTAAGTATGCAGGCCCCTTGACTTTTTCCACATTTTGTTACGTTACAGCGATATTGTAAAATTGCTTAAATAAAAACAATTCCTCAGCAATCTACACAATACCTCTGTTTTTACTTTGACATTATGTGGTATGGTGTGTAGATTGATGGGGGGGTGGGGGTGATATTGTAGAATAAGGCTGTAGCGTAACAATGTGGAAAAAGTCAAGGGGTCTGAATACTTTCCGAAGGCACTGTCAATCTTTTGTATTCACCCCTGAGTCAATACATGTTAGAATCACCTTTGGCAGCAATTACAGCTTGAGTCTTTCTTGGTAAGTCTAAGAGCTGTACACACCTGGATTGTACAATATTTGCACATTTATTATTTTTTTAACTTCTTCAAGCTCTGTCAAGTTGGTTGTTGATCATTGCTAGACAGCTCCAGTGTATATTTGGCCTTATGTTTTGGGTTATTATCCTGTTGAAATGTGACTGTGTCCCAGTGTATGTTGGAAAGCAGACTGAACCAGGTTTTCCTCTAGGATTTGGACTGTGCTTAGCTCTATTCCGTTAGTTTTTATCCAAAAAGCTTCCTCGTTCTGGCCGATAACAAGCATACCTATAACAGGATGCAGCCCCCACCATGCTTGAAATGAAGTGGTTCTCAGTGATGTGTTGTGTTGGATTTGCCCCAAACATAATGCTTTGTATTCGGGACATAAAGTTAATTTCTTTGCCACATTTTTTGATGTTTTACATTTTGTGCCTTATTGCAAAAAGGAAGCATGTTATTTAGGTTCCATTTGTGGAGTAACTACAATGTTGTTGATCCATCCTCAGTCTTCTATCGCAGCCATTAAACTGTTTTAAAGTCACCATTGGCGTCATGGTGAAATCCCTGAGCGGTTTCATTCCTCTCCGGCAACTGAGTTAGGAAGGACGCCTGTATCTTTGTAGTGACTGGGTGTATTGATACACCATCCAAAGTATAATTAATAACTTCATCATGTTCAAAGGGATAGTTAATGTCTGCTTTATTATTATTGTTTTACCCATCTACCAATAAGTGCCCTTCTTTGCAGTGGAAAACCTCCCTGGTCTTTGTATTTATTAAGGATCCCGTCAACAGCTACTCTTCCTGGGGTCCAGCAACGTTAAGGCAGTTATATACTATTTAAAATATGACATGACATTACATAACCCTTTACACAATACATGAAGTGTTTGTGGTTGAATCTGTGTTTTGAAGGCACTGTACGCTCCTACATGGATAGTGGTATTTGGTTTAGATATAACATCTGTAACACAGAATAGACCCTTTGCTGTAATAGCTTCAAATCAAATAGTATCTCTGGAACTGATGTTGAGCTAAATTTAGTCTGGGAAAAATAGTCACTGCTCAGTCTGCGAAGGATTCATCTTTGCATTTGGTTTTTATCTAAATATCAATCATGAAATAACATATGACTTGGAAATCTAGACAAGACAAATAACTAATATACAAAGTACAGTGTGTAGCCTAGCCTACGGTCAGTTTGCAGCAATACACAATAGGCTACCTTGGCTCTGTTGCTGCACAGGGACGCATGCGCAATTCTCGGCGGCCGAGACTCTACAGTCGGTCATCACTGCAACCGTGAGGGAGGGGGCGCTCGAGCCACGTCGTTGAATCAAATAACCGCTTCAAGCGCAGCGCCAATGTTTACGAAAGAGCAAGGGTGAGAACATTAATTACGACAGTCGCGACGTCTCTAAAAGAACCAAATTCAGGACAACGGGACACCGTCGAGCCTTTCATTTATCCCGGGTAAGTCCGATTGTGGCACAATCACAGACAGTCCGCCATTCCCCCTTCATCGAGACTCCTATTTAATGCTCTATAGGCAAGGGATAATATAATTTTCATGTTTCCCCCTTTTCAAGTTGAGTCGATAGTCCGACGTGTATAAACAGCGGTATAATTACTATGGAACGGGAGGCTGTGCGCAGCGAGTGCTTTGATGCAGCGCAGGGTGTGAGTGCATCAAACAGCCAGACAGAAAGGATGGATAACTAGTGAAATCCTATTTGTCTATCATGCAATCGCGACTTAGTAGCGATAGACAGATAATCGATAGGTTATTGGCTTTATATATTTCTATATTTCTTCAATAAACCTCCGGCATGTCATCATTCCCGACCATTCATTTTATTATGGCCATACCATTTAGCTATCATGGGTGGGTCCTAATAAAACGCTCATTACATAGTCATTTATTTATTTATAGACATGACAAACTACACACATTTTAAAGGATTAGGCCCAATGGGATTTCAGTACTAATTCATTAATGATCAGTCTTAATGCATGTTTATCATCTATCTCGCTTTCCAGTGGTCCCTACTATCATCCAATAGCAGGAGGGTCTTCCCCCTCCACCCAACCCATCCATTCTGGATGTCCACTCCAGACCCTTCCATAGGGGGTACCCCTCGACAGGGTCCTTCCCCAGGCCCGGGGCCCTCTCCTGGGGCAATGCTTGGCCCCAGCCCTGGTCCTTCTCCAGGGGGGTCCTCTCAGAGCATGATGGGGCCCAGCCCAGGGCCTCCATCCTCAGGTCACCCCTTGCCTCAGCCTGGGCCCTCTGGATACTCACAGGAGAACATGCACCCTCTACACAAAGTAAGGACACCTTGTGGATTATTGAGTGCTACTGTACCTAACCAGCTGTACCCTTTAGAACCAAAGGCACATTTCCACATTGTGTGGACAATAATGTTTTTTCTTCTTCTGTTGTGTTCTATTCTATTCCATGCTACTTTGTCTGCCATCTACAGTACCAGTCAAAAGTTTGGACAGACCTACTCATTCACGGGTTTTTCTTCATTTTTACTATTTTCTACATTGTAGAATAATAGTGAAGACATCAAAACTATGAAATAGCACATATGGAATCATGTTGTAACTAAAAAAGTATTAAACAAATCAAAATATATTTTATATTTGAGATTATTCAAAGTAGCCACCCTTGGCCTTGATGACAGCTTTGAACACTCTTGGCATTCTCTCAACCAGCTTCATTAGGTAGTCACCTGGAATGCATTTCAATTAACAGGTGTGCCTTTTTAAAAGTTAATTTGTGGAATTTCTTTCCTCCTTAATGCGTTTGAGACAATCAGTTGTTGTGACAAGGTAGGGGTGGTATACAGAAGATAGCCCTACTTGGTAAAAGACCAAGTCCATAATATAGCAAGAACAGCTCAAATCAGCAAAGAGAAACAACAGTCCATCATAACTTTAAGACATGAAGGTCAGTCAATCCGGAAAATGTCAAGAACTTTGATAGTTTCTTCAAGTGCAGTCGCAAAAACCATCAAGCGCTTTGATGAAACTGGCTCTCATGAGGACCGCCACAGGAAAGGAAGACCCAGAGTTACCTCTGCTGGAGAGGCTAAGTTCATTAGAGTTACCAGCCAAATAAATGCTTCACAAAGTTCAAGAAACAAACATATCAAAACATCAACTGTTCAGAGGAGACTGTGTGAATCAGGCCTTCATGGTCGAATTGCTGCAAAGATATGGAATCATGTAGTAACCAAAAAACTATTAAACAAATCAAAATATATTTTCTGTTTGAGAATCTTCAAAGTAGCCACCCTTTACCTTGATGACAGTTTTGTACACTCGACATTCTCTCAACCAGCTTCACCTGGATTGCTTTTCCAACAGTCTTGAAGGCATTCCCACATATGCTGAGCACTTGTTGACTGCTTTTCCTTCGCTCTGCGGTCAAACTCATCCCAAATCATCTCAATTTGGTTGAGGCCGGGTGATTGTGGAGGCCAGGTCATCTGATGCAGCACTCCATCACTCTCCTTGGTCAAATAAGCCTTACACAGCCTGTAGGTGTGTTGGGTCATTGTTCTGTTGAAAAACAAATGATAATCCTACTAAGCGCAAACCAGATGGGATGGCGTATCGCTGCAGAATGCTGTGGTAGCCATGCTAGTTAACTGTGCCTTGAATTCTAAATAAATCACTGACAGTGTCACCAGCAAAGCACCATCACACCTCCTCCTCCATGCTTCACGGTGGGAACCACACATGCGGAGATCATCCATTCACCTACTCTGCGTCTCACAAAGACACACAGTTGGAACTAAAAATCTCAAATTTGGACTCATCAGACCAAAGGACAGATTTCCACTGGTCTAATGTCCATTGCTCTTGTTTCTTGGCCCAACCAAGTCTCTTCTTCTTATTGGTGTCCTTTAGTAGTGGTTTCTTTGCAGCAATTTGACCATGAAGACCTGATTCACGCAGTCTACTTTGAACAGTTGATGTTGAGATGTCTGTTATTTGAACTCTGTTAAGCATTTATTTGGGCTGCAATTTCTGAAGCTGGTAACTCTAATGAACTTATCCTCTTGCGACGGCACTTGAAGAAACTTTCAAAGTTCTTAATTTTCCGCATATACTGACCTTCATTTCTTAAAGTAATGATGGACTGTTGTTTCTGTTTGCTTATTTGAGCTGTTCTTGCCATAATATGGCCTTAGTCTTTTACCAAATAGGACTATCTTCTGTATACCACCCCTACCTTGTCACAACACAACTGATTGGCTCAAACGCATTAAGAAGGAAAGAAATTCCACAAAATAACTTTTAACAAGGCAAGAGTGTGCAAAGCTGTCATCAAGGCAAAGGGTGGCTACTTTGAAGAATCTCAAATATAAAATATATTTTGATTTAACACTTTGGTTACTACATGATTCCATATGTGTTATTTCATAGTTTTGATGTCTTCCCTATTATTCTACAATGTAGAAAATAGTAAAAAAATAAATAAAAACCCTTGAATGAGTAGGTGTGTCCAAACTTTTGACTGGAACTGTAACGCCTCCCTGTAAATACAGTACATAAACTTTTTTGAAACAATTCCTTGCAACAATCAAAACCTGTTTCCATGTAGATTTATCTACATTTGTTTGTATCTATGTCTCCCTCCCTGTAGCCACTGGAAGGTATGGAGAGAACTACCATGGAGAGAACTGCAATGGAGAGAACTGCAATGGAGAGGACTGGTATGGAGAGAACTGCAATGGAGAGGACTGGAATAGAGAGGACTACTATGGAGAGGACTGGTATGGAGAGGACTGGTATGGAGAGGACTGGTATGGAGAGGACAGGTATGGAGAGGACAGGTATGGAGAGGACTGGTATGGAGAGGACAGGTATGGAGAGGACTGGTATGGAGAGGACTGGTATGGAGAGGACTGCCATGGAGAGGACTGGTATGGAGAGGACTGGTATGGAGAGGACTGCCATGGAGAGGACTGCCATGGAGAGGACTGCCATGGAGAGGACTAGTATGGAGAGGACTGCCATGGAGAGGACTGCCATGGAGAGGACTGGTATGGAGAGGACTGGTATGGAGAGGACTGCCATGGAGAGGACTGCCATGGAGAGGACTGCCATGGAGAGGACTAGTATGGAGAGGACTGCCATGGAGAGGACTGCCATGGAGAGGACTGTTATGGAGAGGACTGCTATGGAGAGAACTGGTATGCATGAGAAGGGCATGAGTGAGGAGTCCCGCTTTGCCCAGATGAAGGGCATGCCTATGAGACAGGGAGGACACAGTGGCATGGGCCCTCCTCCAAGCCCCATGGACCAACACTCTCAAGGTAGGTACACACTCTCACCAGGGGTCTGTTCAGGAGGGTGCGCAGTTGAACAATGTTCAGAATTAACTGTATTGTATAGAACCTATATGATTATCTATTATGGTAGAATTGGATATTGTGTCAGATCTATTCATTTTTATATGTCATGTTTCACCTCACTAAATATCCCCTTTCTCTATCTCTCTCTCTTTCCGTCTCCCTCTCTCCCCACCAGGCTACCACTCCCCACTCGGCGGCTCTGACCACTCCAGCCCCGTCCCTTCCAATGGGCCCCCCACTGGCCCTCTCCAACCCTCTAGCGCTGGCCCAAACCCCTCAGACACCTCCTCCAACCCGGACTCCCAAACCCTGGGGGGCCAGAACCAGCAGCAGAACCGGCCCGGTGGGCCCCAGCAAAGTGGCTCCGGCCCTGGCCCTCATGGCCCCAGTCCTGGTCCCACCACCCCTGGTGGCCCCGGTGGAGGCCCTACTCCTTTCAACCAGAACCAGCTTCACCAGCTGCGGGCCCAGATCATGGCCTATAAGGCATGTACAGATATTGATGATTTAATGGTTGAAAGACCGATACGTGTTTAAGATGATACATTATAACTGATATATAATGTGTAATGACTGCCTATGGTTATTTATAATGTCTCCAAACTCTGAGCGGTCCACAATGTTGTTTTTAATATGTAGCTAATATGCCTTGTCACCGGTTGTATAAATATTGTAGTGACACTTCATATGCTTTTTCATTTAATTACAATTTCATGACTGAGGGGTAGACAAGCAAATCAATGAACATCATTCACGTTACAATAACTAACATTTAACGTACTGGATTGATACTTTAATAAACTGTTCTCTCTATAAGATGCTGGCCAGGGGGCAGCCACTACCGGACCACCTCCAGATGGCTGTCCAGGGGAAGAGGCCCATGGGGTGCAGCCCAGGGATGCAGGGTCCGGGGCCAGGGCAGGGGGGACTGGGGCAGCCCATGCCCAGCCTGGCTCCTGGAGGTCCTGGAGGTGT
>NC_042970.1:74036728-74046728 GCF_901001165.1 Salmo trutta | reverse complement strand
TTGTAGAGTCAGTGTGTAGATGTGTTTGTGAGCTGTAGTCAGCACTAGTCTCTGTAGGGAGTTTATAGAGTCAGTGTGTAGATGTGGTTGTGAGCTGTAGTCAGCACTAGTCTCTGTAGGGAGTTTGTAGAGTCAGTGTGTAGATGTGGTTGTGAGCTGTAGTCAGCACTAGTCTCTGTAGGGAGTTTATAGAGTCAGTGTGCAGATGTGTTTGTGAGCTGTAGTCAGCACTAGTCTCTGTAGGGAGTTTATAGAGTCAGTGTGTAGATGTGTTTGTGAGCTGTAGTCAGCACTAGTCTCTGTAGGGAGTTTATAGAGTCAGTGTGCAGATGTGTTTGTGAGCTGTAGTCAGCACTAGTCTCTGTAGGGAGTTTATAGAGTCAGTGTGTAGATGTGTTTGTGAGCTGTAGTCAGCACTAGTCTCTGTAGGGAGTTTATAGAGTCAGTGTGTAGATGTGTTTGTGAGCTGTAGTCAGCACTAGTCTCTGTAGGGAGTTTGTAGAGTCAGTGTGTAGATGTGGTTGTGAGCTGTAGTCAGCACTAGTCTCTGTAGGGAGTTTATAGAGTCAGTGTGTAGATGTGGTTGTGAGCTGTAGTCAGCACTAGTCTCTGTAGGGAGTTTATAGAGTCAGTGTGTAGATGTGGTTGTGAGCTGTAGTCAGCACTAGTCTCTGTAGGGAGTTTATAGAGTCAGTGTGTAGATGTGTTTGTGAGCTGTAGTCAGCACTAGTCTCTGTAGGGAGTTTATAGAGTCAGTGTGTAGATGTGGTTGTGAGCTGTAGTCAGCACTAGTCTCTGTAGGGAGTTTATAGAGTCAGTGTGTAGATGTGTTTGTGAGCTGTAGTCAGCACTAGTCTCTGTAGGGAGTTTATAGAGTCAGTGTGTAGATGTGGTTGTGAGCTGTAGTCAGCACTAGTCTCTGTAGGGAGTTTATAGAGTCAGTGTGTAGATGTGTTTGTGAGCTGTAGTCAGCACTAGTCTCTGTAGGGAGTTTATAGAGTCAGTGTGTAGATGTGGTTGTGAGCTGTAGTCAGCACTAGTCTCTGTAGGGAGTTTATAGAGTCAGTGTGTAGATGTGTTTGTGAGCTGTAGTCAGCACTAGTCTCTGTAGGGAGTTTGTAGAGTCAGTGTGTAGATGTGGTTGTGAGCTGTAGTCAGCACTAGTCTCTGTAGGGCGTTTATAGAGTCAGTGTGTAGATGTGGTTGTGAGCGTGATAAACACACTGATGTGTGGATGTCTTTCCTACAGAAGCTGGAGAACGCTGAGGGTCAGACTCCTGTACTGGGACCTGATGGAGAAGTGAGTGGGATATTAAACTAACGTACTGGACATTTGAGTCATTTAGCAGACGCTCGTATCCAGAGCAACTTACTGTAATGAGTGTATACATGTTCATACTTTTTCATAACCAATCTACAGTACACTGTTACATCACTATGGTTACCACTATGTTACCTGTTGTTATACAGTAATTCTAGACATAGTATTTGCCAGCACAAAAACATCCTGTGGCGTACTGCACTAGCATCGAAGAGTCCCCGCGATATGCAACTTTTCAGGGAAGTCAGGAACCAATATACACAGTCAGTTAGGAAAGCAAAGGCTAGCTTTTTCAAACAGAAATTTGTATCCTGTAGCTCTAACTCCCAAAAGTTTTGGGACACTGTAAAGTTCATAGAGAATAAGAGCACCTCCTCCCAGCTGCCCACTGCACTGAGGCTAGGAAACACTGTCACCACTGATAAATACACGATAATCGAGAATTTCAATAAGCATTTCTCTACGGCTGGCCATGCTTTCCTCCTGGCTACCCCAATCCCGGCCAACAGCTCCGCACCCCCCGCACTACTTGCCCAAGCCTCCCCAGCTTCTCCTTCACCCAAATCCAGATAGCTGATGTTCTGAAAGAGCTGCAAAACCTGGACCTGTACAAATCATCTGGGCTAGACAATCTGGACCCTCTCTTTCTAAAATTATCCGCCGCAATTGTTGCAACCCCTATTACTAGTCTGTTCAACCTCTCTTTCGTATCGTCTGAGATTCCTAAAGATTGGAAAGCTGCAGCGGTCATCCCCCTCTTCGAAGGGGGTGACACTCTAGACCCAAACTGTTACAGACCTATATCTATCCTACCCTGCCTTTCTAAAGTCTTCGAAAGCCAAGTTAACAAACAGATCACCGACCATTTAGAATCCCACCGTATCTTCTCCGCTATGCAATCTGGTTTCCGAGCTGGTCACGGGTGCACCTCAGCCATGCTCAAGGTACTAAACAATATCATAATCACCATCGATAAAAGACAGTACTGTGCAGCCGTCTTCATCGACCTGGCCAAGGCTTTCGACTCTGTCAATCACCGTATTCTTATCGACAGACTCAACAGCCTTAGTTTCTCAAATGATTGCCTCGCCTGGTTCACAAACTACTTCTCAGATAGAGTTCAGTGTGTCAAATCGAGCGGCCTGTTGTCCAAACCTCTGGCAGTCTATGGGGGTACTACAGGGTTCAATTCTCAGGCCGACTCTTTTCTCTGTATATATCAACGATGTTGCTCTTCCTGCGGGTGATTCCTTGATCCACCTCTATGCAGATGACACCATTCTGTATACATCTGGCCCTTCTTTGGACACTGTGTTAACAAACCTCCGAACAAGCTTCAATGCCATACAACACTCCTTCCGTGGCCTCCAACTGCTCATAAATGCTAGTAAAACTAAATGCATGCTCTTCAACCAATCGCTGCCCGCACCCGCCCGCCCGACTAGCATCACTACTCTGGACGGTTCTGACTTAGAATATGTGGACAACTACAAATACCTAGGTGTCTGGCTAGACTGTAAACTCTCCTTCCAGACTCATATTAAGCATCTCCAATCCAAAAAAAATCTAGAATCGGCTTCCTATTTCGCAACAAAGCCTCCTTCACTCATGCTGCCAAACATACCCTCGTAAAACTGACAATCCTACCGATCCTCGACTTCGGCAATGTAATTTACAAAATAGCCTCCAACACTCTACTCAGCAAACTGGATGCAGTCTTATCACAGTGCCATCCGTTTTGTCACCATAGCCCCATATACTACCCACCACTGCGACCTGTATGCTCTCGTCGGCTGGCCCTCGCTACATTTTCGTCGCCAAACCCACTGGCTCCAGGTCATCTATAAGTATTTGCTAGGTAAAGCTCCGCCTTATCTCAGCTCACTGGTCACCATAGCAACATCCATCCGTAGCACGCGCTCCAGCAGGTATATCTCACTGGTCATCCCTAAAGCCAACACCTGCTTTGGCCGTCTTTCCTCCCAGTTCTCTGCTGCCAATGACTGGAACGAATTGCAAAAATCGCTGAAGTTGGAGACTTATATCTCCCTCACTAACTTTAAGCATCAGCTATCTGAGCAGCTTACCGATCGCTGCAGCTGTACATAGCCCATCTGTAAATAGCCCATCCAACTACATACCTCATCCCCATATTGTTTTATTTACTTTTTTGTTATTTTGCACACCAGTATCAGTACTTGCACATCATCATCTACACATCTATCACTCCAGTGTTAATTTGCTAAATTGTAAATACTTCGCTACTATGGCCTATTTATTGCCTTACCTCCTTACTCCATTTGCACACACTGTATATAGATCTTTCTATTGTGTTATTGACTGTACTTTTGTTTATCCCACGTGTAACTCTGTGTTGTTTTTTGTCGCCCTTCTTTGCTTTATCTTGGCCAGGTCGCAGTTGTAAATGAGAACTTGTTCTCAACTGGCCTACCTGGTTAAATAAAGGTGAAATAAAAAAATATTTAAAAAAGGTCATGGTTCAGCAGGTATCTAGTCATGGTTCAGCAGGTATCTACATTACCCAGCAGCAGGTATCTGCATCAGTATCCAGAGCCGTTCTGACTCTTATCACCAGACATATTGGACCCCAGGAAGAGTAGCTGATGTTTTAGCAGCAGCTAATGGGGATCCTAGTAAAATACAAAAAATTATCAGTATTAGTAGATGCCAAGAATAGTATATTTCCCCTTCAACGTCAGCATCCAGTGTTTTTCTGACTCGCCCCCCCCCCCCCCCTCCAGCCTCTAGATGAGACGTCCCAGATGAGTGACCTACCAGTGAAGGTGATCCACGTGGACAGTGGTAACATCCTGACAGGGGCGGACGCTCCTAAAGCTGGACAGCTGGACACATGGCTGGAGATGAACCCTGGGTACGAGGCTGGAGGATGAGATGGGCCTATTAGGTGTTTAGGGGTATATTTTAGAGGGGGTAAAGGTATATTTGTGGTTGTAATACTGATGTTTTCTGCTGTTCCAGGTACGAGGTGGCCCCTCGCTCTGACAGTGAAGACAGTGGATCGGAAGAGGAGGAGGTGGGTTTGGTCATAAAAGATAGTACCCAACCATGACTAAACTCTTAATACAGAGATTACAGGATGAAAACGCTACAAGTAGGAACCAAATCAACTGAATTGGTTGTACAGCCATAAAGACTAGATTCATTCCACACTCTCTCTGTACCAAAGCTATGACCAGTCTGTCTGAGTGGGGATTGACAAGTTGTTGTTGTCCCGCCCCTGGCCTGTCATTGGCCTGTCAGGAGGAAGAGGAGGAGCCCCAGCCAGCAGTGCCTCCAGTAGTGGTCCTCTCAGGGTTAGTGGGGTTAGAGGAGAAGAAGAAGAAGATCCCAGACCCAGACAGTGAAGAAGTATCAGAGGTGGACGTACGACACATCATAGAGTGAGCACACTACACCTGGGTCCCTATAGAGTAACAAAGTATGAGTCATAATACCCATAAAACCTAGCGGTCAAACAGGGAAATGGTTCCAATCGTCACCATTCCTTTTTCCCAATTCTCGATTTTAGAAACATTTAAAATAAGGGCTGTGTTTCGTGTAGGCTTATCCTGGCGTGACGTTTTGATAACCGTGGAAATCTCTCTGGGTCAAGGTGACTTTTATCAATATATTCGCCTGTATTTATCCCCCAAAAATGGAATGCTAATGAGCTGCTAATGTAGCATTTTTGAATATCGTAGTAAATGGAGACGAATATATTGATAAAAGTCACCTTGTCCTAGAGAGATTTACATGGTTATCAAAATGTCATGCCAGGGTAAGCCTACACGAAACACAGCCCTTATTTTAAGTGTTTCTAAAATTGAGACGTGGTTTACTGAAATCATTTGGAAGGGCCCATAAGTAAGCATTTAACTGTTAGTCCACACCTGCTGTTTACAAAGCATGTGTCAAATACATTTAGATTTGATTTGAAATGTCTGGTGTATGATTCGAGGTTGGAGTCAAAAGAACTGTTGATTTTCAGTGAGGAATTGGGTGAATCTCAAACCTCTGGCCTTCTCCAATGTGTTTTTGGCCTTCTCCAATGTGTTTTGAGGAGGCAAGAAGATAGGACACAAGGAGACACAATTAAGATTCACCTGTTGTGCACTCCTGCCTACACATTGGATTTATTTAAATAAGCCATAAAGACAGAAATGCCTACAATTCAGTTCTGGGGTGAAAAGTCCCATTAATATTCAGTGAGAAATTGACCCTAATGCTGTTTTGCTGACTTGCAAATCCTTATCAATGACGGAGTGAATTTTCCAGCTAAAGATGCTTGTCTCTCATAGCGATAGAATTGAAAAAAATAGCACACTTACTTTATAGGGCTCATGCCAATATGTAATAATAATACATTGAATTTATAACACGTTTTTCATTGAAAAACTATCATAAAAGTGCTACAGTGATTGCATTAACCTGTTATGGATAGGGGGCAGTATTTTCACGGCCGGATAAAAAACGTACTCGATTTAATCTGATTATTACTCCTGCCCAGAAACTAGAATATGCATATAATTATTAGCTTTGGATAGAAAACACTCCAAAGTTTCTAAAACTGTTTGAATGGTGTCTGTGAGTATAACAGAACTCATTTGGCAAGCCAAAACATGAGAAGATTCTGTACAGGAAGTACCCTGTCTGACCATTTCTTGCCCTTCTTGATTATCTCTATCCATTACAGTGGATCTCTGCTGTTACGTGACACTTCCTACGGCTCCCATGGGATCTCAGAAGGCGGCAAAAAGCTGAATCGTGGCTTTGCAGGCTCTGGCTGAAACAAAGTAGCGCGTTTGGATAGTGGCTAGTCACAGTACTGTGAGACTCAGGCTCGTGCACGAGGGGATAGCGTGCTTTTATTTTCTCTCTCTTTGTATGTATACACGCTTTGCCGGTCGGAATATTATCGCTTTTTTTACGAGAAAAGTGGCATAAAAATTGATTTTAAACAGCGGTTGACATGCTTCGAAGTACGGTAATGGAATATTTAGAAATCTTTTGTCACGAAATGCGCCATGCTCGTGACCCTTATTTACACTTCGGATAGTGTCTTCAACTCACGAACAAAACGCCGCTGTTTGGATATAACTATGGATTATTTTGGACCAAACCAACATGTGTTATTGAAGTAGAAGTCCTGGGAGTGCATTCTGACGAAGGTAATCAAACTTTTCTAATAGTAAATCGGAGTTTGGTCAGGGCTAAACTTGGTCGGTGTCTAAATGGCTAGCCATGATGGCTGGGCTATCTACTGAGAATATTGCAAAATGTGCTTTCACCGAAAAGCTATTTTAAAATCGGACATATCGAGTGCATAGAGGAGTTCTGTATTTATAATTCTTAAAATAATTGTTATGTTTTTTGTGAACGTTTATCGTGAGTAATTTAGTAAATTCACCGGATGTTTGCGGGAGTTCTGAACGTCACATGCTAGTTCTGAACGTCACATGCTAATGTAAAAAAGCTGGTTTTTGATATAAATATGAACTTGATTGAACAAAACATGCATGCATTGTATAACATAATGTCCTAGGGTTGTCATCTGATGAAGATCATCAAAGGTTAGTGCTGCATTTAGCTGTGGTTTTGTTTTTTGTGACATTATATGCTAGCTTGAAAAATGGGTGTCTGATTATTTCTGGCTGGGTACTCTGCTGACATAATCTAATGTTTTGCTTTCGCTGTAAAGCCTTTTTGAAATCGGACAGTGTGGTTAGATTAACGAGAGTCTTGTCTTTAAAATGCTGTAAAATAGTCATATGTTTGAAAAATTGAAGTTTTCGGATTTTAGAGGAGTTTGTATTTCGCGCCACGCCCATCATTGGATATTGGAGCAGGTGTTCCGCTAGCGGAACATCTAGATGTAAGAGGTTTTAAAGCTATTCAGCCACTGATATTGTTTCTTCCCTGGTTCCGTCCCTAGGCACGCTAAACAGGATGTGGATGATGAGTATAACAGTGCAGAGGCAGCGTTCGCTCGGGGACTCCAGTCTTACTACGCTGTGGCCCATGCTGTCACTGAGAGAGTGGAGAAACAGTCCACTATACTCATCAACGGACAACTGAAACAGTACCAGGTGAAGCAGCACTGACAAGAGGCTGAATAAGCCTGAGAAGTGACATTTCCTTTCATAAGTCATTAGAAGAAACCCAGACCAACCTGTACAATTTTGGCTGACTGACATTGTCCTTTGTCTTCCTCTGTTGATTCTCTCTCCTCTTCCTCTCCTTGTCTCTCTCCTCTTCCTTTCCTTGTCTCGCCTTTCCACTCAAACTGTTTCTCCCTCTGTCCCTCCCTCCGTCAGATTAAAGGTCTGGAGTGGCTGGTGTCTCTCTACAACAACAATCTGAACGGTATCCTGGCTGATGAGATGGGACTAGGAAAGACCATCCAGACCATCGCTCTCATCACGTACCTGATGGAGAACAAACGAGTCAACGGACCTTTCCTCATCATAGTACCGCTCTCGTGAGTACTGTACCGCTCTGCCACGCACGGAGAACCATGGCTTCAATTACAATTAAACTTTAAAGGGACATTACACTCCAAAATCAATCACGTTTTCAAGACCCCAACATTGGTCGTTCGTTGAGCTACTGTAAGTCCGTGTCACAGGCCGTTTTGTACATTCAGCTATATGCCACAATCCAAAATGAATGGAAGACATAAGCTCCACATCATTTTCCAGATTTCTTGTGCTTATTTTCTCCATGAATTTGTGGTTGAGGTACAGTATATAGCTGGATATACACAACTGATGGCGTGGGACTTTTGAAGAGTACTGTCCCTTTAATTGTAACTGTATTCATAGTACACTTAACGTGACTGTCATACATGATATGATGGAGTACAGTACTGATGAGAGGGAAACAATGATCCGGAGAGAGGGGTGGGTAAGGTTTGGTACAATCGCATAATTAAAAAGTAATAATAAAATCTAAATAGAATAGTAATATATATGTATCTATCGCTATGGGTACAGTGCTATTTGTTTGCTTAGGTAAGTTTGGCCCTCTGTTTTCCTCTCTTCTCACATTGACAGAACTCTCTCTAACTGGGTGTATGAGTTTGACAAGTGGGCTCCGTCTGTAGTGAAAGTCTCCTACAAGGTGAGTTGGAGCAGCTAACCTTCTGCCAACTATATGGTAACCATGGTAACACTAATTACTTGGGGTCCTGAAATACAGCCATATGGGCGGCCGTGTGGAAGCCTGTCTAATGCATTCAAATCAAAAGTGGATCACTTGCAGTCAGAACAACAACAACTAGGCCTGTTATGAATACAAATGTAAAGTCACACCATTCTAGTAATTATTCATTTCATTCATTCATTCATTCATGTCAAGTTAAATCCAAGTTCTTGTCCTTCATGTTGTCTCTGCAGGGTTCCCCTCAGGCCAGAAGGGCCTTCATCCCCCAGCTACGCAGCGGCAAGTTCAACGTTCTCCTCACTACCTATGAGTACATCATCAAGGATAAACAGGTCCTAGCCAAGGTAACACACAGACACACACTCTACCTCCAGCGTGATTCTGAACAACTCTCACCATGACCATTTGACTGATGACCTATATACCCTCTTTCTGTCTTCTCCTACTCCCCAACCCTCTTTCTCTCTCTCTCTCTCTCGCTCTCTTTCCTCCATCACTCCCCTGCTCCCTCTCCCCCCACAGATCCGGTGGAAGTACATGATCGTGGACGAGGGCCACCGGATGAAGAACCACCACTGTAAGCTGACCCAGGTCCTCAACACCCACTACCTGGCCCCCAGGAGAGTGCTCCTAACTGGGACACCGCTCCAGAACAAGCTGCCTGAGCTCTGGGCCCTGCTCAACTTTCTCCTGCCCACCATCTTTAAGAGCTGCAGTACCTTCGAACAGTGGTTCAATGCACCGTTTGCTATGACTGGAGAGAAGGTGAGTTTTTTTAGCTGAAAAAAATTGAGAAATGCTATATATACTGAACAAAAATATGAACGCAACATGTAAAGTGTTGTTTCATGAACAGAAATAAAAGATCCCAGAAAGTGTATTTCTCTCACATTTTGTGCACAAATTTGTTTACATCCCTGTTAGTGAGCATTTCTCCTTTGCCAAGATAATCCATCCACCTGACAGGTATGGCATATCAAGAAGCTGATTAAACATTATGATCATTACACAGGTGCACGTTGTGCTGGGACTCGAAAATGTGCAGTTTTGTCACACAACACAATACCACAGATGTCTCAAGTTTTGAGAGAGTGTGCAATTGGCATGCTGACTGCAGGAATGTTCACCAGAGCTGTTGCCAGAGAATTGAATGTTAATTTCTCTACTGTAAGCCACCTCCAATGGCGTTTTAGAAAATTTGGCAGTATGTCCAACCGGCCTCACAACCGCAGACCAGGTGTAACAAGGAGTCGCTAGAGCGCAATGAGCCCTCCCCTAAACCGGACGACACTGGGCCAATTGTGCGCCGCCCTATGGGACTTGCGGTCACGGCCGGTTGTAACACAGCCTGGAATCAAACCTGGGTCTGTAGTGACGCCTCAAGCACTGCGATGCAGTGCCTTAGACCGCTGCGCACTCGGAAGGCTGGGGCCCACATTTAATCGGCTCATCTGTCCTGCGGACCGCCAGCTACCAATCACTGCTACGTACACTACT
>NC_042970.1:73806728-74031728 GCF_901001165.1 Salmo trutta | reverse complement strand
ATCATGGAGGACTACTTCGCCTACCGCAACTTCAAGCACCTGCGTCTGGACGGTACGGCGTGTGTGTGTGTGTGTGTATCGGTATCAGAACTGGGTTCAAATAGTTACTTGGCGTCTTTCTAATACATGCCTGGTGCAGTGGAACAAACGTTACAAACCCCACCCATCTGGCATTCCATAAGGCTCAATCATACTCAAAGTATTTTATAGTCTAGAAAAGAAATACTTTTTGAACCCATGTCTGCTACGCATATGATACAAAATCAAAGTTGGGATTTCTGTCTCTTAGTTGCTGTGTTTTACTCATCCACTTCCCTCTCCTCTCTCTCTCCTCCCTCCGCCCGCCGCCCCCCTCTCCCTCCCTCCCTCCGCCCCCTCTCCCTCCCTCCCTCCCTCCCTCCGCCCGCCGCCCCCCTCTCCCTCCCTCCCTCCGCCCGCCGCCCCCCCTCTCCCTCCCTCCCTCCGCCCACCGCCCCCCCTCTCCCTCCCTCCTCCGCCCCCGCCACCCCCTCTCCCTCCCTCCCTCCGCCCGCCGCCCCCTCTCCCTCCCTCCCTCCGCCCGCCGCCCCCCTCTCCCTCCCTCCCTCCGCCCGCCGCCCCCTCTCCCTCCCTCCCTCCGCCCGCCGCCCCCCTCTCCCTCCCTCCCTCCGCCCCCCGCCCCCCTCTCCCTCCCTCCCTCCGCCCCGCCGCCCCCGTCTCCCTCCCTCCCTCCGCCCGCCGCCCCCCTTTCCCTCCCTCCAGGCACCACCAAAGCAGAGGACAGGGGCATGCTGTTGAAGGCGTTTAACGACCCGGCCTCCCAGTACTTCATCTTCCTGCTCAGTACCAGAGCCGGCGGGCTGGGCCTCAACCTGCAGTCAGCTGACACCGTGGTCATCTTCGACTCTGACTGGAACCCTCACCAGGTAGGGGGAGTAACACACACACACACACACACACAACTCCTAAGGGATTGGCTGGAACCCTCACCAGGTAGGGGGAGTAACACACACACACACACACACAACAAAGGGATTGGCTGGAACCCTCACCAGGTAGGGGGAGTAACACACACACACACACACACAACAAAGGGATTGGCTGGAACCCACAGCAGGTACACTTGCAATGTTAGTAGTTGAAGTCATTTTTGAACATTACTTGAGTGAATATTCAGTTAGAAGTACAAAATAGCCCACTAAACTTGCCATGTTAGTGTTGACATGCCACCATGGGCCAGATACTAACTGAATCATTGCTAGCCATCGGGATTTGAACTACGAATATCTAACGATTCAGCCCAAAGTATCCTACCGTATTCTAACCATCTCTCCCTCTCCTCCCTCTCTCTCCAGGACCTGCAGGCCCAGGACCGTGCGCACCGCATCGGCCAACAGAACGAGGTCCGCGTCCTGCGTCTCTGCACCGTCAACTCCGTAGAGGAGAAGATCCTGGCGGCGGCCAAGTACAAACTCAATGTGGACCAGAAGGTCATCCAGGCCGGCATGTTTGACCAGAAGTCATCGAGCCACGAGCGCCGGGCTTTCCTGCAGGCCATCCTGGAGCACGAGGAACAGGACGAGGTCGGGGCCCCGGGGGGCGTGTGGAAGTCTGGGGGGTCTTGGGTGGGTGTGACTGACGAAAGCCCGGAACTCCCACACCCTCAGAATACCCACGCTGCCCACTGACACACCTACCTCTGTCCGTTGTACTGTTCTTCCCTCTTCCTCTTTTTCATCCGTTGTACATCTCTCTCTCTCTCTTTCTTGCTTTCAATCCCTCTTTCTTCTTTTCACCACTCTCTTTCTCTCACACATTTTGTCCCTTGTGTATTTTGTCCCTTGTGTATTTCCCTTGTGTATTTGTCTTAGGTGGACAAACACAATGTGGATGGTATTTCATCTACACTTCTTTTGAATGCTAATACTGTTTTAAAGACTTTACATGTACTGTAAATTACATGTTGTGTATATTCACCCATTCCTTGATGATTTTACAGAGTGGTGGATTGGATAGTCTGGTCCCAGACCTGTTTGTTCTGTCTGACAATTCCTCGTGTCATTGGTCATATGGTCACAAACAGATCTGGAACCAGGCTATAGAGCTATAGCTTTGCTCATGTCCTTCTGTCCTGCTGTGTGTTGTGTCTGTGTCTGTCCATTGATGTGTGTTTGACCGCTCAGGAGGAGGACGAGGTGCCAGACGATGAGACGGTCAACCAGATGATCGCCAGGAGCGAGGAGGAGTTTGACCACTTCATGGTTAGTTAGTGTCTGATGGTCATTTCTCTGGGTCAACGTGTCAAGGGCCAATCCAATATCTATACATACAATGATGCAGAATACTTTGTTTCTCTGCCTACTACATTACACTTTCGTTTCCTCTCTCTTCTCCTCCTTTCTCCTCCCTCTACCTCTGTCCCATCCTCTGTTTTCTCTGTCTTCTCCTCTCTCCTGCCCCTTCTCCTGGTCTCTATCTCCCCGCCCCCTCCCCCTCCAGCGTATGGACCTGGACAGGCGGCGTGAGGACGCTCGGAACCCCCGGCGTAAGCCCCGTCTGATGGAGGAGGACGAGCTGCCCACCTGGATCGTGAAGGATGACGCCGAGGTGGAGAGACTCACCTGTGAGGAAGAAGAGGAGAAGATGTTCGGGAGGGGGTCCCGCCAGCGCAAGGAGGTGGACTACAGTGACTCACTCACCGAGAAGCAGTGGCTCAAGGTTAGAGGTCAAGGGTCAGGGGTTAAATGACACTCTGGCATTGGTGTATTCATTTGATGTTGTTTATTAAGTGACAAGGTGCTCATCATGTGTTTGCCTCTCTGTTTCTCCCTCGCTCTCTCTTTTTCTCGCTCTCGCTTTCTCCCTCCCTCTCTTTCTCTCGCTTTCCCCCTCCCTCCCTCTCTTTCTCTCTTTCTCTCTTTTTCCCCATCCCTCCCTCTTTCTCCCCCTCCCTCCCTCTCTTTCTCCCCCCCTCTCTTTCTCCCTCCAGGCCATTGAGGAAGGCACGTTAGAGGAGATCGAGGAGGAGGTGCGTCACAAGAAGACCACCCGGAAGCGAAAGCGTGACCGCGATGACCTCCCTGGCCCCTCCTCTTCCTCCTCGGGGGGCAGGCGGAGCCGGGACAAGGACGAGGACGGGAAGAGACAGAAGAAGAGGGGACGCCCCCCCGCAGAGAAACTCTCCCCCAACCCGCCCGCTCTCACCAAGAAGATGAAGAAGATAGTGGACGCTGTTATTAAATACAAAGACAGGTAAGACTGGGGCCAGTGTTCTCTTTAGCTTGCTTTACAATTTTGACTTACATGCTGGTTGGAGCTAGCCTGGGTACCAGTCTGTTTGTGCCGTCACGCCACTCCTTGTCATGCCAAACATGTTTGGGACCAGGCTAGGTTGGATCAAGGTGCTTGCAACACCAGAGTTGTGAGACTGATTTCCCATATGGGCCACAACATGCTGCAGTACTGACAGTCTGTGTAACTGCTGTGTAACATTAGTACTACGGGTACTAACGTCAGTATCTCTGGTGATGTCTTTCACAGCAGTAATGGTCGTCAGCTGAGTGAGGTCTTCATCCAGCTGCCCTCGCGCAAAGAGCTGCCAGAGTACTACGAGCTCATCCGCAAGCCTGTCGACTTCAGGAAAATCAAGGTAAATGAACACACACACTCTCATTCTCATCCCCCCTCTAATCGCTCTCTCTCTCCATCTCTCCTGTCTGTCCCTCCTGTAGGAGAGGATCCGTAGCCACAGATACCGTAGTCTAGGAGACCTGGAGAGAGATGTGATGCTACTCTTTCAGAACGCACAGACCTTCAACCTGGAGGGATCACTGGTGAGACACACACACTTTATACTGGAATGAGTACACAACAACACAAGCACATCGATAACAATAGATGTAACAATAGATTAAATAAGTGAAAGACTTTGTGTGTTTATCGACTTTAACTCACATCGTCCAGTAACTTCATTAGAGATGCTACTTACAGGAGTTGTAACTGCTCTTCCTATATGCGCTCTTGTTCCTGTATAAAAATGTATCAAGGGACCAGTCCTTTTTTTGATCAACTTTTTATTTTAATGTTTTGACCAAATAACAATACCATTGTTGGCACATGTCCAACTGCATCTGTGCATGAGCCTAAAATGGCTACATCCGTCTATCATCTGGTTGCTGCCTCGTTCCCAGATCTACGAGGACTCCATCGTGCTCCAGTCGGTGTTCACCAGTCTGAGACAGAAGATCGAGAAGGAGGAGGACAGCGAGGGAGAGGACAGTGAGGAAGAGGAGGAGGACCTGGACGAAGGCTCCGAGTCAGAGTGTGAGTCATCGCTGAAGAAAGGAAGTAAGGAATGAAGAAGCACAGGAAGGAAGAAGGAAAATAAAAAATATTGAGAAAAATAAAGAATGAATGAAAGACAGAGAGAGAGAGCGATTAAACCAGCCATCTCTGTGACCTTGCAATAAACTGTGTCGTGTTGATCCTGTGGTGTGTGTGTGTGTCTGCATCTGCATGTGTATGATATGAACGTGTGTGTGTCCATCCTCTAGCCCGCTCAGTGAAGGTGAAGATCCGTCTGGGACGGAGAGAGAAGAGTAGTGACCGGGGGAAGGGTAGGAGACGTATGGGACGCACCCGAGCCAAACCTGTAGTCAGCGACGACGACACTGAAGAGGAGCAGGAGGAGGTGAGGGGAGAGGAGGTGTGTGTGTTTTTGCACCTTCCATCTTTGATGTTTTGTTTTATGATCCCTTTGCAAAAATGTGTTGACACCCAGAAATGTTCCCCCTTCTCTCTCTCTTTATATTTCTGTCTCGTTCCTCTCCTGTTCCACCTCTCACAGGAACGCTCCCCCAGTGGCACTGATGAAGAATCCTAAATGGAAACTAGCTACTTCAAGGTCCAACTCTACTTCCATTATTACCAGGTTTTGTTCAGCTCCATTTCATATCTACTTGGGAATGGGGAATTTCACTTAATATTGCCGCCAACTCCCTCCCTGTTATGTATATTAGCACAGCTTTCATAACAATAACTACTGGACAGGAAGCACTGCTTAGGTGTGGAAAATAGAGTCATTCTGCCTCATCCTGTTAGTCGATCTAAACAACCTTGTTAATGTAATATGTGTCAATTACTAAAAGTGTTATTTATTATGTCTGGTGTCTTTTGGGGGGTAAGTTGAGGCCATATACAGTGCCTTCAGTAAGTATTCATACTGCTTGACTTATTCCACATTTTGCTGTGTTACAGCCTGAATTCAAAATATATTTTTTGGACACACATCTACACACAATACCCCATAATGACAAAGTGAAAACATGTTTTTCGAAGTGTTTGCAAACGTATTGAAAATGAAATATCTAATTTACGTAACTTGAGTCAATACTTTGTAGAAGCATCTTTGGCAGCGATTACAGCTGTGAGTCTTTCCGGGTAAGTCTCTCAAGAGCTTTCCACGCTTGGATTGTGCAACATTTGCCTTTTATTCTTTTCAGAATTCTTCAAGCTCTGTCAAATTGGATATTGATCATTGCCATAGATTTTCAAGTAGATGTATGTCAAAACTGTAACTCGGCCACTCAGGAACATTCATTGTCTTCCTGGTAAGCAACTCCAGTGTATATTTAGCCTTGTGTTTTAGGTTACTGTCCTGCTGAAAGGGGAATTAATCTCCCAGTATTTGGTGGAAGGTAGACTGAACCAGGTTTTCCTCTAGGATTTTGCCTGTTCTTACCTGCATTGTTTCTGTTTTATCCAGAAAAACTCCCCCACTCCTTAACAATATGTAGAGTGGTACTCGGTAATGGATTTGACCCCAAAAACATTGCATTGCTTTTCCAAATTTTTTGTAGTATTACTTTAGTGCCTTGTTGCAAACAGGATATAGTTTTATTCTGTACAGGCTTCCTTATTTTCACTCTGTCATTTAGGTTAGTATTGTGGAGTAACTACAGTGTTGTTGATCCATCCTCAGTTCTCCTATCACAGCCATTAAACTCTGTAACTGTTTTAAAGTCACCATTGGTCTCATGGTGAAATCCCTGAGCAGTTTCCTTCCTCTCTGGAAACTGAGTTAAGATGGACGCCTGTATCTATGTAGTGATTGGGTGTATTGATACACCATCCAAAGTGTAATTAATAACTTCACCATGCTCAAAGGGATGTTCAATGTCTGCTTTTTTTATTTTTACCAATCTACCGATAGGTGCCCTTCTTTGCGAGGCATTGAAAAACCTCCCTGATCTTTGTGGTTGAATCTGTGTTTGAAATTCACTGCTCAACTGAGGGACCTTACAATTATCTGTATGTGTGGGGTACAGAGATGAGGTAGTCATTCAAATAGCATGTTAAACACTATTATTGAACACAGAGTGAGTCCATGCAACTTATTATGTGACTTGTTAAGCACATTTTACTGCTGAATTTATTTAGGCTTGCCATTACAAAGGGGTTGACTATTTATAGACTCAAGACATTTCAGCTTTACATTTTTTATTAATAAAAAAAAAATCCACTTTGACATTATGGGGTGTTGTGTGTAGATCAGTGACACAAAATCTCAATTGAATCAATTTTTAATTCAGGCTGTAACACAACAAAATGTGGAAAAAATCCTTTCTGAAGGCACTGCAGGTGTGTGTTCATCGTCTATTTTGACAGAGGCCCTCTGTTTGACAGAGGCCCCCTGTTAGAATTGCCACCGTTTCTTTCTGTGGTGGTTCTAGGAATCTGTGTACATTTGAGCAAGGCTTCGTCCTAAACTGACTTGAGTTGAAATGGAATTGACCCCAAGCTAAAACTGACATACAGTACCAGTCCCATGTATTATACCATAACTCACCCAGTAACTGCACCAGAGATGCTGCTTACAGTAGTTGTAACTGCTATTACTATATACTCTGTTATTACTGACGATTGTATAACAATTAATTAAGGGGCAAATCCTAACTTCCATTTAGGTCGAATTTTCACTTAGTCTCACTTAGGCCTGGATTCAATCCGGAAGCGTGGATGATCCTCGTTCTAGCGCATTTGACATTTAAAGGTAATTCCCGATTGAGCCTACATAGGCAGCGTTTACCGTGAATGCGGTCTCCTCCAACGCGGAAATGTTGACTTTCAATGGTGCATAGTCGGAAAGGGCCGATCGAATTAAATCTATCCCAAAGTCTCCCATTGACGTCAATGCTGACTACGTGAAAATTATATTTAAATGGAAGTTAAGTTTGCCCCTAAGTATTAATAATACATTAAGTAATGTAGCAGTAAGTGAAATTTCAAATGCTTCTATTTGGATGTTGTGCTGCTTTCCTAGCGTAGCTAAGCAAAATGTCAGAATGTTTGAATCTACTTTTTGGCACATTTTCTTCCATGTTTGTTGTTTTTAAGATGACGGACCAGAGGGACAATAGTTCTTCTCTGTATTCATGTATGCCTCATGGCGGTATGGTGTTAGATATCTATGGTTATGTCATTCTAGATATGCATGTAAACACTGAGTGTACAAAACATTAGGACCACCATCCTAATATTGGGATGCGCCCCCTGTTGCCCTCAGAACAGCCTCAATTCGTTGAGGGGATGGACTCTACAAGGTGTTGAATGCATTCTACAGGGATGCTGGCCCTTGTTGACTCCAATGCTTTCCACAGCTGTGTCAAGTTGGCTGGATGTCCTGTGGATGGTGGACCATTCTTGATACATATGGGAAACTGTTGAGCGTGAAAAACCCAGCAGCGTTGCAGTTCTTGACACACTCAAACCGGTGCACCTGGCACTTACTACCATACCCCGTTCAAAGGCACTTAAATATGTTGTCTTGCCCATTCACACTCTGAATGGCACACACACACACACACACACACACACACACATACACACACACACACACACACACACACACACACACACACACACACACACACAATCCATGTCTCAATTGTCTCAAGGTTTAAAAATGTATTATTTAACTTGTCTCCCCCCATCGTCTACAGTGACTTGAAGTGGATTAACAAGTGACATCAATAAGAGATCATAGCTTTCACCTGGATTCACCTGGTCAGTCTGTCATGGAAAGAGCAGGTGTTCTTAATGTTGTGTATACTCAGTGTATGTGTGTAGGATACAATCCAATGTACTTTATTTTTTCATATGACAAAGTTAATGTTATGAGTAGGTCTGAGTGTTTTGTGCAATTATGTGACATGCCTGGATTTTAACCTTTTATTTAAAGCTTTTTCATCAAACTGTCCCCTTTTACTTTCATGTTATATGGTTCAGGGCCATCCTAAGTCAATTGCTTCGATTTTTTGTGTAATTATCATTTCTGGAAAAGGTTTTAGACACAAGATAAATGATTGCGCAAAACACAGGGCCCTAGAAGAGGTATTAACCAAAGCGGCAGTATTCAACACCCTCCTTCGATGTTGGGGAGCTCTGTATCGTGTTGTCATTCACTGGATCTTCAAGACTACAGTAAACTACAGTAAGGAAACTATTGATATATATATATATATATATATATATATATATATTAGGTTACAGTATTCATATTCAATTTCTTATAAAGAAACGTGATGATATCCATTTTATTTCAGATCTACAGGTAATTGTGATTAGTGCGTGATGGTGTAATGGCAGTTCTTGTCCACAGTGAGGCGATCTCACGCAAACCTCCCAAGCAGCCTTTCCCAGCTAAACGGAGGTGTGTTCCTATCTTATTAGCAGACTAGATAGATGAGAGAGATCTTTTTAATGCATTTTTATTTCTTCTGTTTCCTTCTTCCGTCTCAGTGAGTGTGTGTTAGTGGGGTATTTTGACAGAGGGTGTATGACTTGGAAGGGTTTCTCTCTGACAGAGAAGCAGTGATGCAAGGAACACTTCTTGACAGGTCAACCTCAACCAAAAACACATTTTATGTTATTCCACAGACACAAACTCTCATCAACAAGAGGTTGCAAGAGGTCCATTTAAGGTCAGGTGACTCAAGTCAATAAATTAATGTCTTTCTATCTAACCTGTTTAAGCTACATGGAATACACCAATCAGAAGTGATGTTTATTTTTGCGGCACATTGGGTGGATTCGATTATGTCGAGTCATGTGGCACCAGGCAAAACCCGTCACCTCATTGGGCAAAAGCTAGTAGGGAGGAGCAGCCTTCTCAAATAGAACAGTTTAGGCCACTGGTTAATTTTTTTATTTTAGGAACTTTGTCGGGCTTTCAACTTATTCTCGAAAGTTGTAGTAGTAGAATGCGCAAGGTGCCATTTCGAAATTGGGTAGTGCATCATCAGTATTCCTCTTGTCATGTCAGTCATTGCAGACCTTAGAGAGATATTTATAACTTGTCAGAAATGTCCAGATCAACTAGCCCATGTCAGCTAACGTTTATTTTAGCTCGGATTTTTAGCCCACAGATGTTGTTGTAATGTTTCAGTCACTCAAATATCACATGAATAAACATTAGACATGGCAAAATGTATATAATTGCAAGAAAATTAGCTTTAAACTTCAAAATGTTCTCTCCGCCAACAAGAGGGGTGTGAACAGTTTGAAATAGACGTGCAGCGTGCGTACGTGCGTGTTCCCCAATGCTGGAAGGGGGACCTGAGTGAAAAAGTTTAGGAACCACTGATTTAGGGGGTTAGAAATAAATTCCTACGCCACCGTGATCTATAATAGCTTTCTGGACATAATTTTTTGGGCATTTATACCAATAGAGTATTCGAAGGGGGACGCAAGCTCTTTTTTGCTGAATGTTAAATACAGCAGCCAACGGGTAGTTTGAAAGAAGAGCGATGGCGTTAGGCTATAACAGTTATTTATTCAGACCCATAACCATTCAATAGTTTACTATTATTACAGGCCCTATTATATTTCAACATTTAAATCCAATTTGCTAGCCTATACTTGTAACTTTGTAGGCCGCATGTGCTGCACCAGAATCGCATGTTCTCTTCTGCTTTATCATGGTTTGAACGATATGCATTATTCCAGTCCGTATAATTACAATACAGTAATACAGTTCACACTCAAAAATATTAGTCTACTGGAGCTCATTTCAGTTATTCACCCAAGAGAGCATATAGCTAGCTACATCTATGGGCGTTTATGTTTTTATGTTGTGCGAAGCCTATGTACATCATATACAGTGCATTCCCGAAAGTATTCAGACCCCTTGACTTTGTCCACATTTTGTTACGTTACAGCTTTATTCTAAAATTGATTCAATTATTTTGTTCTCATCAATCTACTCACAATACCCCATAATGACAAATCAAAAACAGGTTTTTAGACATTTTTGTAATTCTATTGAAAATGAAATAAAGAAATATATGATTGGAGTACACCTGTGGTAAATTCAATTGATTCAATTGACACCTGTCTCTATAAGATCCCACAGTTGACAGTGCATGTCAGAGCAAAAATGACCTGGTCTGATGAAACCAAGATTGAACTCTTTGGCCTGAATGCCAAGCGTCACGTCTGGAGCAAACCTGGCACCATCCCTACGGTGAAGCATAGTGGTGGCAGCATCATGCTGTGGGGATGTTTTTCAGCGGCAGGGACTGGGAGACTAGTCAGGATCGAGGGAAAGATGAACGGAGCAAAGTACAGAGAGATCCTTGATGAAAACCTGCTCCAGAGCGCTCAGGACCTCAGACTGGGGCGAAGGTTCACCTTCCAACATGACAATGACCCTAAGCACACAGCCAAGACAACTCAGAAGTGACTTCGGGACAAGTCTCTGAATGTCCTTGAGGGGCCCAGCCAGAGCCCGGACTTGAACCCGATGGAACATCTCTGGAGAGACCTGAAAATAGCTATGCAGCAACGCTCCCCATCCAACCTGACAGAGCTTGAGAGGATCTGCAGAGAAGAATGGGAGAAACTCCCCAAATACAGGTGTGCCACGCTTGTAGCGTCATACCCAAGAAGACTCAAGGCTGTAATTGCTGCCAAAAGTGCTTCAACAATGTTAAGGGTCTGAATACTTATGTAAATGTTTAATAAACTAGCAACATTTTTTTCTTTTTTTACCGTTTTTGCTTTGTCATTATGGGGTATTGTGTGTAGATTGAGGGGGGGGGAACGATTTAATCAATTTTAGAATAAGGCTGTAACCTAACAAAATGTGGGAAAAGTCAAGGGGTCTGAATACTTTCAGAAGGCTGTGTGTGTGTGTGTGTGTGACACAGTACCAGTCAAAAGTTTGGACACACCTACTAATTCAAGGGATTGTCTTTATTTGTACTATTTTCTACATTGTAGAATAATAAGTGAAGACATCAAAACTATGAAATAACACATATGGAATCATGTAGTAACCAAAAACGTGTTAAACAAATCAAAATATGTTTATATTTCATTCTTCAAAGTAGCCACTCTTTGCCTTGATGACAGATTTGCACACTCTTGGCATTCTCTCAACCAAAAAAAGAGATATCTAGCTTAAAAGAAAAATCACCCAAAACCACTCATTCATTTCATTTACAGTGTTAAATAACACTAATATGCGAGATCAATACTTTTGGTAAACAAATGTTTCATTTTGGCATTATAATAAGGTTGGTGGCAACTACAAAATCCATAATGCAATGCTCTCTCTATTGGCTAGCTAGCTAGCAAACGTAGCTACACACAATAATACCAAAGACAATATCAGCATGTAAAGTAGCTAGTTAGTGCAGTTTGTTTAGGTGAGTTTACAGCTATCAATTTAGGAGTCTACAATCTCACCATGTTCAACCTGCAGATCGATGTCCCACACAGAGTGGAGTCTGATATTCACAACGGCAGATATACTTTTGAGGAGATGGGAAACGTTGTCCATGTTACGTCAATGGGACGCGCTCTCCTTCAAGGAATGAATGGGAGTCTATTGGGCGCTAGCTCAAAAACCCATCATTAGCACGAATTTCGTCAACAAGAAGTACAACATTACATATCTTTTCCAAGATGTGATAAAAATAGGCAAGTTTCTCGTCATTGACTTTGAGAAGTGATTGCGTGACAATTAGCTTACCAACCGCGTAACGCAGCATGACAACGTGAACGCGATTGGTCGACAGTCTGCTGGGTGGGGAGTTAACGTTCCATTCATTCGAATCATTTCTCCTCTATAATATCTCTGACAACGGCACCATGCAATGCACCCTGGACTAAAGAGGCAGAATTTGAACAATTTACTAGACCCTCTGTTAAATTACACATTTCTCGAGGTAGTAATATCACAAAAATATGATCAATGGCTCATTCGAGAGAAGACATACTTCCGAGTTACGACATCGTATTGAAATTTGACATGTATGATAGACGTTTTGGCGATGTAAAAGTCTTATTCCTATTATCTTCCAGTGTAGTGAGAGACTTTATCACAGTGCTACGTCATACCGTCCAGATTTCTGCCTGCTTGAACGCCAATAACTCAGATACGTGAAAACATGACATGACTAAGGGAATCGATAGAACATCACTCAGAGATGCACAAAAACAATATAATATAAAACATCAGTACACCTTTCCTTTAAACTGATGGATTTCGATGGGGATTTTTTCAATTGTTACTTAGATTGATGCACTGGTGCGTCAATCAACTCTAGGGGATTAATTACAAACTGCAAAAAATGTTATGCTTATGGAGCCTATATTTTTGTTTCTGGTTGATGTTAAGTCACAACATTAGGTCATAGTTCAACCTTACCTTACTCACTTGATGCAGGTCAACCTTAACTGTTAAAAACACATTTCATGTTTGTCCACAACATGACAAGAGGTCCAATAAATGACTCACTATCTGACTGATAAACAACCTGGATTACACCAATCAGAACTGATGTTTATTTATGTGGAGCATTGACAGTAGGCACATGATAGAGAACGGTCAGTGTGCTGTGCAGTCTCATCTAGGGGGGCGACTTGATGGCAATACGGTAGTGTGTGTGTGTGTGTTTTGACAGGGGCCCCAGTGTTTGACTTGGAAGGGTTTCTCACTCTGGAGCCGTGCTTCGAGGAACACTTCCTGACTTCTAGGAACCCCTCGTCTGGACCTCTGGAGGAACGCGCACACACACATCCAGAGCAAGTCTCAGCGAGCTGTTCACATCTGTCAAGGGGGAGGGGCAGCACATTCATGATCTCCCAGTCGGAGGGAGGATGGGGAGTGGGAAAGCCATGTGCCTAAAGCTAACTCAAAGCCATGTAGAAAGGGTCCTAAATGTGAGTAGAACAGGTAGGGTAAACACTACCTAACTTGGAAAACAAGTTGTTGTTGTTTTGAATGTAGAGTCCTTAGGATTGCTATCTAAAGGTCATATGAAAAAGGTTATATGAAGTCAATCAATAGCCTCTGAGAAAATATGTTTTACATTCGCGCACACCAACAGGGCCAGACAATATTAAAGCTAAAGCCATCTTGTCCATTACGAGGGATGAGGAGTGGTCCCATTTTCACAGGCCACATGAGTCTGTTTGTGTGTGCTTGCTAGTGTGTGTATGGAGACAATGGTCATCACCCCTCTTGCTGTACCAAAGTATGAAGCACTTATCAGAGTCAGAGGGCCCTAATTGGAGCAGAGTGGAGCTCTCTTCCTCCCACCCTATCCTAGCACTGGGCTTGAGATGCTGTATACAGAGTACAGGGACGTGGTATCAGCTTCCAGTCCAACCGGCACATGGCCTGACTGGCTGCATCTATCGATCTGTCAAGGACACACACACACACACACACACACACAAAATAATCACTGTAGGACATGCAATGTTACTTGATTGAAGACTACTGCACTGAAAAGCCTGTGTTGTTAGATAATGTGATATAGGATATTGCTGGAGTGTTGCCCAGGCAGGAGGTTTGGTTCCCACAAATGCTCCATGTTGCACTTTCTGTCTGAAAGAGACAGATCAGTTGTCAGCCTCAGGGTTCGTTTAAGTTCAAGATTCCATTGTGTTTTATAGGAGTCAATGATTCAAATCAAACATCATTTAAAGTGAGTATAAAATCGCAACACACATGACAGAAGTAAAAGCACACAGGAGCAGTGAAAGGGATGCATAAAAGAACATGAAAACACACAGGATGTCTAAAACAATCAAATCCAAGGAGTGACAGTGGTGTGAACTACCTTGATTCAGCACCTGAGTGAGCCAACTCATCCAGCATGCAACAGTAGATAGAATGGAATGTGATGAAAATGAGTCCTCGTTATCAACAAGAAGTGTAGGAAAGTAATTAATACTTCACAGTTTCTGTTGGGCAATCATTTTTGGTAACAGTAGTAGCCCTAACCCTACCTTCATGTCCACATCCTATTTTCACTGGTCACGTGTGTATGGACACAATGGTCATCTCCACTCTTGCCGTGTCAGAGGATGAAGCACTTATCAGAGGCCTTGTTAGTTAGACCTGAGCTGGAGCAGAGTGTAGTCCTCCTCCCGTCCTATCCTATAGAGCTGGGCCTGAGAGTACAGCAGTGGAGGCTGCTGAGGGGAGGACTGCTCGTAATAATGGCTGGAATGGAGTGGTATCAAATATATTTTGTAGTACCATTCCATCGACTCCATTCCAGCCATTATTATGAGCCATCCTCCCCTCAGCAGCCTCCACTGGAGTACAGGGCCGTGGTATCAGCTTCCAGTCCAACCAGCACATGGCCTGACTGGCTGCATCTATCTATCTGTCAAGGACACACACACACAAAACATTCTACTGTTCAGCAGAAAACAAAATAATCACTCTCTAGGACCTTCAGTGTACACTAGCACTAGAACCCATGTGTTTTTAGATAATGTGATATAGGATACTGCTGGAGCGTTGCTCAGTCAGGATGTTTGGTTCTTTAATGCTCTGTTGAAGTCTGTCTGAGAGAGACATATCCATTGTGATAGGAGCCTTGATTCAGCAACCAAATAATCCAGCATGCAACAGTAGATGTGATGGAAATGAGTCGTCATTATCAACAAGGAGTGTAGGAATGTAATCAATACTTACAGTTTCTGTTGGGCAAGTATTTTCGGTAACAGTAAACCCTAGCCTCATGTCCACACCCTAGTTCAACCCTAAACCTAGCTTCATGTCCACACCCTAGTTCAACCCTAAACCTAGCTTCATGTCCACACCTGAGTTCAAACCTAACCCTAGCCTCAACCCTAAACCTAGCTTCATGTCCACACCCTAGCTCAACCCTAACCCTAGCTTCAAGTCCACATCCCAGCTCAAACCTAACCCTAGCCTCATGTCCACACCCTAGTTCAACCCTAAACCTAGCTTCATGTCCACACCTGAGTTCAAACCTAACCCTAGCCTCAACCCTAAACAGCTTCATGTCCACACCCTAGCTCAACCCTAACCCTAGCTTCATGTCCACACCCTAGTTCAACCCTAACCCTAGCCTCAACACTAACCCTAGCTTCATGTCTACATCCCACTTCAACCCTAACCCTAGCTTCAACCCTAACCCTAGCTTCATGTCCACATGTCGGTTCAATCCTAACCCTAGATTCATGTCCACATCTCAGTTCAAGCCTAACCCTAGCCTCAACCCTAACCCTACAACAGAGTTACTATGGACACCTTAACAGGAAGTGTCAGTCAGGGAGTTGATCCACATCCACTTCCTGCTCACCTATGTTCCTTCTTGTAGAAGTCAGAATATAATGTAGTTTACAATGACAGGAAGTCACAACTATCGTAAACCATGTTTTGTTTGATAACTTAAAGGAAGTCAAGGCCATAGAGTACATTGTATAGTGAACATTTCCACTTAATAAGTTACATATTTGACTACCCATATCTAAATTGGAATAGGATTGAAAATAGTTTATTGCCCATGAACAAAAGATGACAGGAATTTGCTCTGACAATGATTAACCCAGGACAAAAGTATTTCTGTTACTACTATTTCTTCTTCTTCAGTCATGCCATTCTGTATGTAGGTAGGTAATTAACGTGCACTTGTCTCTTTCTATGTCAGTCTGTCTACATTTATGTGTAGGTAAGGAATTAACATACACTAATTCATACACTTGTCTCTGTCATGTCAGTCTGTATGTATTTACACTACATGATCAAGTTATGTGGACACCTGCTCATCGAACATCTCATTCCAAAATTATGGGCATTAATATGGAGTTGGTCCCCCCTTTGCTGCTATAACAGCCTCCACTCTTCTGGGAAAGCTTTCCACTAGATGTTGGTACATTGCTGCGGGGACTTGCTTCCATTCAGCCACAAGAGCATTAGTGAGGTCGGGCACTGATGTTGGGCGATTAGGCCTGGCTTGCAGTCGGCGTCCCAATTCATCCCAAAGCTGTAGGATGGGGTTGAGGACAGGGCTCTGTGCAGGCCAGTCAAGTTATTCCACACCGATATCGACAAACCATTTCTGTATGGACCTCGCTTTGTGCACGGGGGCATTGTCATGCTGAAACAGGAAAGGGCTTTCCCCAAACTGTTGCCATAAAGGCAGAAGCATAGAATCGTCTAGAATGTCATTGTATGCTGTAGCGTTAAGATTTTCCTTCACTGGAACTAAGGGGCCTAGCCGGAACCATGAAAAACTGCCCCAGACCATTATTCCTCCTCCACCAAACTGTACAATTAGCACTGCATTGGTGCAGGTAGCGTTTTCCTGGTATCCGCTAAACCCATATTCGTCCGTAAGACTGCCAGATGGTGAAATGTGATTCATCACTCCAGAGAACGCGTTTCCACTGTTCAAGAGTCCAAATGTGGCGAGCTTTACACCACTCCAGTGGACACTTGGCAATCTTAGGCTTGTGTGCGGCTGCTCGGCCATGGAAACCCATTTCAAAAAGCTCCAGACGAACAGTTCTTGTGCTGACGTTTCTTCCAGAGGCAGTTTGGAACTCAGTAGTGAGTATTGCAACCGAGGACAGATGATTTTTACGCGCTTCAGCACTCGGTGGTCCCGTTCGGTGAGCTTGTGTGGCCTACCACTTTGCGGCTGAGCTGTTGTTGCTCCTAGACATTTCCACTTCACAATAACAGCACTTACAGCTGACCGGGGCAGCTCTAACAGGGCAGAAACTGCTCTAGCAGGGCACAAACTGACTTGTTGGAAAGGTGGCATCCTATGATGGTGCCACGTTGAAAGTCACTGAGCTCTTCAGTAAGGCCATTCTACTGCCAATGGAGATTGCATGACTGTGCTTGATTTTTATACACCTGTCAGCAACGGGTGTGGCTGAAATCGCAGAATCCACTAATTTGTAGGGGTGTCCACATAATTTTGTATATATAATGTATGCATGTACTGACGAGCCGCCCCCAGGTGGTAAAGGTAGGCAACAACACATCTGCCACGCAGATCCTCAACACGGGGACCCCTCAGGGGTGTGTGCTTAGTCCCCTCCTGTACTCCCTGTTCATCCACGAATGCGTGGCCAAGCATGACTCCAACGCCATCATTAAGTGTGCGGACGGCACAACGGTGGTAGGCCTGATCACTGACAACGATGAGACAGCCTGTAGAGAGGAGGTCAGAGACCTGGCAGTGTTGTGCCAGGAAGACAACCTTTCCCTCAACTCGATCAAGACAAAGGAGCTGATTGTGGACTACAGGAAAAGGAGGGCTGAGCTCGCCCCCATTCACATCGACGGGGCTGTAGTGGAGCAGGTCTAGAGATTCAAGTTCCTTGGTGTCTGTGTCTACATCACCAACAAACTATCATGACAGTCGTGAAGAGGGCACGACAATGCCTATTCCCCCTCAGGAGACTGAAAAGATTTGGCATGGGTCCTCAGATCCTCAAAAATGTCTACAGCGAGAGCATCTTGACTGGTTGCATCACCCACTGCCTGGTATGGCAACTGCTTGGCATCTGACCACATGGAGCTACAGAGGGTAGTGCGTAAGGCCCAGTACATCACTGGGGCCAAGCTTCCTGCCATCCAGGACCTCTATACCAGGCGGTGTCAGAGGAAGGCTCGTTAACAGCTTCTACCCCCAAGCCGTAAGACTGCTGAACATTTTACATTTTAGTCATTTAGCAGACGCTGTTATCCAGAGCAACTTACAGTAGTGAATGCATACATTTCATTTCATGTTTTTTTTTTTTTGTACTGGCCCCCCGTGGGAATCGAACCCACAACCCTAACGTTGCACACACCATGCTGGCGTTGCAAACACCATGCTCTACCAACTGAGCCACAGGGAAGACCAGTTAATCAAATGGCTACGCGGACTATTTGCATTGCCCCCCCCCGCCCCCCGCCCCCTTTTTTTACGCTGCTGAAACTCGCTGTTTGTTATTTATGCAGAGTCACTTTACCCCTACCTACATGTATATATTACCTCAATTACCTTGACTAACCTGTACCCCCGCACATTGACTTGGTACCGGTACCCCTTGTATATAGCCTCGTTATTGTTGTTTTATTGTGTTACTTTCTTAAACTTTCATTTAGTAAACATTTTCAAAACTGCAATGTTGGTTAAGGGCTTGCAAGTAAGCAATTCACTAAGGTTGTATTCGGCGCATGTGACATAACATTTGATTTGATTTTATGTCAATCTGTCTGTGTTTGTAGGTATAGAAGGAGGAGCATGTCAGTCTTTCAACGTACAGTAAGTCGGATGTTGCAGGAGGAGCTACACATGAGAAGAGTAAAATAGGTTAACGTTATGGCTGGGCTCTGTTGGCAACTCACTACTATATCCATGGTGATATAAAGTTAAAACACTATCTATGGTGATATACAGTTATTAAAACACTATCTATGGTGATATACAGTTAAAACACTATCTATGGTGATATACAGTTATTAAACCACTACTATATCTATGGTGATATACAGTTAAAACACTATCTATGGTGATATACAGTTATTAAAACACTACTATATCTATGGTGATATACAGTTAAAACACTATCTATGGTGATATACAGTTATTAAAACACTACTACAGTGGGGGGAAAAAGTATTTGATCCCCTGCTGATTTTGAACGTTTGCCCACTGACAAAGAAATGATCAGTCTATAATTTTAATGGTAGGTTTATTTGAACAGTGAGAGACAGAATAACAACAAAAATATCGAGAAAAACATGTCAAAAATGTTATAAATTGATTTGAATTTTAATGAGGGAAATAAGAATTTGACCCCCTCTCAATCAGAAAGATTTCTGGCTCCCAGGTGTCTTTTATACAGGTAACAAGCTGAGATTAGGAGCACACTCTTAAAGGGAGTGTTCCTAACCGCAGCTTGTTACCTGTAAAAAAAGACACCTGTCCACAGAAGCAATCAATCAATCAGATTCCAAACTCTCCACCATGGCCAAGACCAAAGAGCTCTCCAAGGATGTCAGGGACAAGATTGTAGACCTACACAAGGCTGGAATGGACTACAAGACCATCGCCAAGCAGCTTGGTGAGAAGGTGACAACATTTGGTGCAATTATTCGCAAATGGAAGAAACACAAAAGAACTGTCAATATCCCTCGGCCTGGGGCTCCATGCAAGATCTCACCTCGTGGGGTTGCAATGATCATGAGAACGGTGAGGAATCAGCCCAGAACTACACGGGAGGATCTTGTCAATGATCTCAAGGCAGCTGGGACCATAGTCACAAAGAAAACAATTAACACACTACGCCGTGAAGGACTGAAATCCTGCAGCGCCCGCAAGGTCCCCCTGCTCAAGAATACATATACATGCCCGTCTGAAGTTTGCCAATGAACATCTGAATGATTCAGAGGACAACTGGTGAAAGTGTTGTGGTCAGATGAGACCAAAATGGAGCTCTTTGGCATCAACTCAACTCGCCGTGTTTGGAGGAGGAGGAATGCTGCCTATGACCCCAAGAACACCACCTCCACCGTCAAACATGGAGGTGGAAACATTATGCTTTGGGGGTGTTTTTCTGCTAAGGGGACAGGACAACTTCACCGCATCATTTGACGGGGCCATGTACTGTCAAATCTTGGGTGAGAACCTCCTTTCCTCAGCCAGGGCATTGAAAATGGGTCGTGGATGGGTATTCCAGCATGACAATGACCCAAAACACACGGCCAAGGCAACAAAGGAGTGGCTCAAGAAGAAGCACATTAAGGTCCTGGAGTGGCCTAGCCAGTCTCCAGACCTTAATCCCATAGAAAATCTGTGGAGGGAGCTGAAGGTTCTGTGGAGGGAGCTGAAAGTTGCCAAACGTCAGCCTCGAAACCTTAATGACTTGGAGAAGATCTGCAAAGAGGAGTGGGACAAAATCCCTCCTGAGATGTGTGCAAACCTGGTGGCCAACTACAAGAAACGTCTGACCTCTGTGATTGCCAACAAGGGTTCTGCCACCAAGTACTAAGTCATGATTTGCAGAGGGGTCAAATACTTATTTCCCTCATTAAAATGCAAATCATTTTATAACATTTTTGACATGCGTTTTTCTGGATTGTTTTGTTGTTATTCTGTCTCTCACTGTTCAAATAAACCTACCATTAAAATTATAGACTGATCATTTCTTTGTAAGTGGGCAAACGTACAAAATCAGCAGGGGATCAAATACTTTCCCCCCCACTGTATATCTATGGTGATAAACAGTTATTAAACCACTGCTAATGTAGGTCTGGATTGAAATCATTGCATGCTTCATCCATGGCCTGAAGAAGGGTTGTACGCTCATGGGGATGGCAATTGTACATCTTCCACCTGTATTGTAATCGTGTATTGTATTTTACTGTACTTATGTATTGTTGTGGTCCTGTACCTGGCTCAGTTCATAAGAGCATGGCACTAGAGTTGTGGGTTCGATTCCCACTGGGGTCACATACCAAAATGTTGTCACTTTATATCAAAGTGTCTGCTACGTCAATGGCATATATTACAGTATTACAGTACTGTATTGGCCAATGCAATTTTAGTAAAGGGATGCATTTCTTTATTGTTTTGGCCTATTTGCGTATTGTATTAATATTGTATTATTGCACTGTAGAAGCTAGAAACACAAGCATTTCACTGCACCTGCTGTAACATCTGTTAATGTGTATGCACGACCAAAATGAAGTTGCTGGGGTCTTTTAGATCGGGGGGGGGGGTTCACACTGATTTACTAAAATCACAAACTCATTATGTTGTGTTTTGGTGATTAAACCAATGTACTCATTATATCTCACAGTAAACGTATACCCTGAGTGTACAAAACATTATGAACACCTGTTATTTCCATGACAGACTGACCAGGTGAATCCAGGTGAAAGCTATGATCCCTTATTGATGTCACTTATTAAATTGACTTCAGTCAGTGTAGATGAAGGGGAGGAGACAGGTTAAAGAAGGATTTTTAAGGCTTGAGACATGTATTGTGTGTGTGTGTGTACCATTCAGAGGGTGAATGGGCAAGACAAAAAGATTGAAGTGCCTTTTCATGGGGTATGCTAGTAGGTGCCAGGCGCACCAGTTAGAAACTAACACTGCTGGTATTTTCACGCTCAACAGTTTCCTGTGTGTATCAAGAATGGTTCACCATCCAATGGACATCCAGCCAACTTGACACAACTGTGGGAAACATTGGAGTCAACATGGGCCAGCGTCCCTGTGGAACGCTTTCAACACCTTGTAGAGTCCATGCCTGACGATTTGAGGCTGTTCTGTGGGCTAAAGGGGGTGCAACTCAATATTACGAACGTGTTTTTAATGTTTTGTACACTCAGTGTATTTTGGATCAATAGTTGCGTGGTAAAAGATGTCTACAAACAAAATCAAGGAACAATTTTTAATTTAAGACTGGCTGCGTTACAAGTATTACCAGTTTGGAATTTTGTACTAATTCACCACATACTCGGGAAAATGGTACCAAAACGATTATAAAGAAAACTAACACACACTTGTCCCTTTGTGCCGGTCCCTGAGGGTGTGCGTGTGTTTGTGTGTGTGTGTGTGCGTGCGTGCGTGCATGCACGTGTGTGCATATGTTGAGTCATTGTGGGCTTTGTGAAATATGTCATGCAGCAGCCATTTCAGCATTACAGGAGTACCAGCCTGCTACCTTCACTACCAGGAGTACCAGCCTGCTACCTTCACTACCAGGAGTACCAGCCTGCTACCTTCACTACCAGGAGTACCAGCCTGATACCTTCACTACCAGGAGTACCATCCTGCTACCTTCACTACCAGGAGTACCAGCCTGCTACCTTCACTACCAGGAGTACCAGCCTGATACCTTCACTACCAGGAGTACCAGCCTGCTACCTTCACTACCAGGAGCTGGGTCTCAACTAGTAACTTACTAGCCCCTCCCCCCATCGAAAACACACACATCACCCAATTGAAATACTTCCTCTGATTATTAACTATCCTACCCCATCCGCACACACAGATAGGCAGATACACACATACACACCTCACAAGCAGGAGCCAGCCAACAGGGCCGACCAGAAGTGAACTTGGAGGATGAATAAAGTAGTATCTTATCTTATAACTGATAACCAATTAACCCCTCCTCCTACTGCAACACAAACACACATATCACCCCATGGAAAGATTTCCTCTATTCTATAAATATTAACAAGGCTTCCCCCTCTTACACACACACACACACACACACACACACACACACACACACACACACACACACACACACACACACACACACACACACACACACACACACACTATCACCTCATGGAAAGATTTGCTCTGACACACACATTCTATAAACATTAGATCCCCCCCACACTCTTAGAATCTCTCTCTCCATTCCAATGGGCTTGCTCACAGACAACCTCTCGGTCTTTCCTTTATCCACTAGGGGTGTGTGGGATATGTCATCTTGACATGTAATGTTTTTTTGTGTTTGAATTCCTAGTGATTTTACAGTAGAGAGTTCCGAGAGTTCCATTTAATAGATTCTAGGAAAATGTATGACTTTCCAAGATGAACTGTAAACAGCTAGAGGGGCTGGATCGAGGAGAGGGGGAGCGGTAGACTAGGAGAGAGAAAAGGGGGGCGGGATTTCCATCATCCCTCCATAGTCTTATTTCGGGAATCCCCAACCGATGATTGTACACCAAACATGTGTATCAATACAGGCTGAATGGAGGGGACAACATGATGGCAGGAAACATAACATAAACATAATAACATAAAACGATTGTGTCAACAATGATTTTCATTTATTTTGTCCTTCCAGTTACTGAATCTTTGTAATACCGGATTTATATATAAATACTCACTAAATAGAAGAGTGACAACAATGTGGAGAATAGATATTGAATATACAGTATATAGATAGCCATCATATCTATCTAATGTGTTAAAGGTATCTTCTAAGTGTGACATCCCTCCCACTCTGTCTGCTGGGATCTCCTGTTTGGCCTCCTGCGTGTTGCAGGAGACCAGTGGGCAGAGCCGGGAAGATCGTCAGCTGATGTGGCACACCTGGGCAGGCTTGGCCTGCAGGCTATAAAGGGTTGTCACATCAGCCAACTCTCGGTCTTCCCTGACTGGCAGGCTGGCTTCCACCACCTTTTGTTGTTTTGTTGTTGTCTGTTTTCACCATACAACACCCTCTCCACTCATCCACACACTTCATACACTACTGATCCTACAGACGTCCACAATATGTTACATTTTTGTATTTCTTGTTATTTAGTTGAATAAATGTATTCCTTTTCACATTTAAGTCCTGTGTGGTCTCCCTTTGTGGTTACGAACTACGAGTCAGGTCGTAACGCAAGTTACTAAATCTGTTTTGAACTGTCTGTCACACCCTTGGGAGTCAAGGCATCTTGCTCAACAACCCAAATACCTCAGTTACGTCAGCCAATAGGACTCCTATAAGGAGTAGCCTGTTCACTCTAGTCATACTTCACATACAGTAAATCATTTATGATCCACAAGACTTATGTTTTGCAATATTTATTACATTTTTGCATCTGAGCTCCTAGAGTGTGCGGCTCTCCCTTATTTTCTAGTTTTCTACTCCGCTAGCCAGCACCTCGCCTTAATAGGTGTGCGTTTCTTTTTTCTAGATTGCAATATTTATTAAGCCTTACATTTGTTTTGCAAATCTGCCCACGTTGCTTACTTAGAGAAACTAGGCTACATACACGATGTGGTAGAAATGATGAACATTTGAATACAGATAGCATGCTGCCATTGGCTCAGGATAGACTTTACAGTATGTAAACTAGTGTCTAGTTGATTTAGATATTTTAAATGTTCCATTCATTTACTACATTTTCCAAAACAAAAGTCTGTCTAGGTGAAGTTTAACCTTCTGCTGTGAGAAAAAGTCTTAGATTCCTAAAATGGATTACTGTGATATGGAATAGAATGTGACAGCTTACATCATAACTGTTATCTTGTGTAAATGGCACTTTGTTCATGGGAGTAACATTGAAACTGTACAATTGTATTGTGTAACCGTTTTGAAATACTTTTCTATGGCCAAGAACATACCATTGAAGCTTAGATTGACACAGCTGTCGAAGGCAGCTAGTGAGTTTCCTAATATTTGACTTCATGAAACTATCTAGCAAATACTCTGCAAAGCATTTGGCAATGATTTCACTACTGAATAGGGCATTTTCTTATGTAATACTTACAATAGGCTTCATGTAGTGATTCAACAAAGATACATTCCTACATGTATAGTACAATAGCTTATTGTTGTTATTGTATAACACTTACAAAAATTAAATGTTATTTTACCTCCCCCAAACTTTACCCAGGTGGTAAATTCTCTGTTGAAATCATCCTGTTTAACTTTATTAAATGTTTAATTTCTTGTTTTTAATTCTTCTTCATGAACACAACAGAAAAACACAAGCTTTTCTTTTGCACATGATTTGTGTACATGTGCCAGCCACAAGACCACAACAATAGTGCCCTGCCTCTCACTCCCTGAGTGTAAAACATCAATGGGAACGTCCTAGACTAGAGAGTGGTATTTTATGGGAAGGAATTCTGAAGGCCTCTGTCTCTCCATTTCTCTCAGGGGAGAGATCAGATGACACACACACAGGAGAGGGGCTGGAGATGCACACTCACCCTGCCCTCGCCCCTCCACACACACCCACCCCTCTCACACACCCACAGAGAGAGAGAGAGAGATTTTGTTTGTGTAATGTTTACTGTTCATTTTTATAAACTTAGCAAAAAAAGAAATGTCCTCTCACTGTCAACTGCGTTTATTTTCAGCAAACTTAACATGTGTAAATATTTGTATGAACATAAGATTCAACAACTGAGACATAAACTGAACAAGTTCCACAGACGTGATTAACAGAAATGGAATAATGTGTCCCTGAACAAAGGGGGGGGTCAAAATCAAAAGTTAGTCAGTATCTGGTATGTAGTGCATCTCCTCCTTGTGGACTGCACCAGATTTGCCAGTTCTTGCTGTGAGATGTTACCCCACTCTTCCACCAAGGCACCTGCAAGTTCCCGGTCATTTCTGGGGGGAATGACCCTAGCCCTCGTCCTCCGATCCAACAGGTCCCAGACGTGCTCAATGGGATTGAGATCCGGGCTCTTCGCTGGCCATGGCAGAACACTGACATTCCTGTCTTGCAGGAAATCATGCACATAACGATCAGTATGGCTGGTGGCATTGTCATGCTGGAGGGTCATGTCATGATGAGCCTGCAGGAAGGGTACCACATGAGGGAGGAGGATGTCTTCCCTGTAACGCACAGCGTTGAGATTGCCTGCAATGACAACAAGCACAGCCCGATGATGCTGTGACACACCGCCCCAGACCATGACGGACCCTCTACCTCCAAATCGATCCCGCTCCAGAGTACAGGCCTCGGTGTAACGCTTATTCCTTCGACGATAAACGCGAATCCGACAATCACCCCTGGTGAGACAAAACCGCGACTTGTCAGTGAAGAGCATTTTTTGCCAGTCCTGTCTGGTCCAGCAACGGTAGGTTTGTGCCCATAGGCGACGTTGTTGCCGGTGATGTCTGGTGAGGACCTGCCTTACAACAGGCCTACAAGCCCTCAGTCCAGCCTCTCTCAGCCTATTGTGGACAGTCTGAGCACTGATGGAGGGATTGTGCATTCCTGGTGTAACTCGGGCAGTTGTTGTTGCCATCTCGTACCTGTCCCGCAGGTGTGATGTTCGGACGTACCGATCCTGGGTGTTGTTACACGTGGTCTTAGGCGTCTCACAATACAGACATTGCAATTTATTGCCCTGGCCACATCAGCAGTCCTCATGCCTCCTTGCAGCATGCCTAAGGCACGTTCACTGAGGTGAGCAGGGACCCTGGGCATCTTTCTTTTGGTGTTTTTCAGAGTCAGTAGAAAGGCCTCTTTAGTGTCCTAAGTTTTCATAACTGTGACCTTAATTGCCTACCGTCTGTAAGCTGTTAGTGTCTTAACGACCGTTCCACAGGTGCATGTTCATGAATTGTTTATGGTTCATTAAACAAGCATGGGAAACAGTGTTTAAACCCTTTACAATAGAGATCTGTGAAGTTATTTGTATTTTTACAAATTATCTTTGATAAACAGGGTCCTGAAAAAGGGACGTTTCTTTTTTTGTTGAGTTTAGTTGATTTCACTTGTATCTACTTCACTTGCTTTGGCAATGTTAACATATATTTCCCATGACAATAAAGCCCTTAAATTGAAATTGAAGGTGGGGTCAGGCTAGGCAAGACAGGGAAGCCAGCCCAGCCAGATAATGATAACAGTAACATTGTGGTTGGGTGAGTCTCTTTCTTTCTCTTACTCTCTCTGTCAGTGACTGCTGTAGCTCCACCCCTGCGGTGCTGATGTCGAATTTCAAATATCACACCACTCTGCTGATCCCGCCCACTTGTAGGACCACATAGAAATAGTCAGAAGTGACTCAAAAAATATAATATTTCTCCCTGGCACTAGTCCTAGACACAGACACAAGTCCTCTCTATATACCCAAACAACAGTCATTCGTTTATCCCAGTTTGTTTTAGCTGTGACTGCAACATCCACAAAGAAATAGAAGCATCTCTCAGTTGAGTTGAAATAGTGCTGTTCAGTAGGCTAGCTGTCAAACATTTTGCGTGCCGGGTGGTCGATATTAGACCAAGAAGAAACACTTCGAATTGCGTAGAAGCCCAAAGGAGAAAAGATGCTACCGACTCGTGTGGGAATCACCGGGCTGACAGCATGTTGCCTGGTGTTGCTTTCCCACTGTTTTGCTCCTACAGGTAAGGATGTGAAGTCAATTGTATCATACAAGATGCTTATGATGCGTATTTTTGGGTCTGACTCCGGCTGAGTGCAGAGCGGGTTTTGCCCTTGGGGTTCTCTAGTCTAAACGATCTGACATGGGATTTGACATCTTTAAATTACTTATAACATGACATAGTTGTCAATTGCCTATATTTCAGTGAGCTTTTTATTTTATGTCTGACATGGAATTGCAAATGCAGCCGTGCTGCTCACATAAAATTAATGGCTAAATTTACATTTTCTGAATTAATTTCTGTTTTGGTGCTTTAATACCAGTCGAATGTTCAATTAAACCAATGTTTATACCCTCGTATCCTAGGCTGAACTTGTAATAGTGGGTTTAGTGCGCAGGAAGGGGGCATGTTCTTGACATTGAGAGTCAAGCGCTAACAGCTTTTCAAGACATTTTCCCTTTCAAAGCCGATTAAAGTTTAACTTAAGCTATCATTTTCGTTGACAATATGTTTATCTATAAAAGTTCAAATGTATCTATTTCGTCCGTATGAACGGAAGCTACGCTCGGGAAGTCGATTGGCTGTTCTTCAAATAGTATGTAGCCGCGAGCCAATCAGAATGAGAAATAGGCTCGTCACATCCAGTAGACCTACCTGTCAAGGCTGTCTGGTCTTACCTGTGGGCTTGATGTGTTGGAGGAAAAAGACGGTTGTCAACGAGTAAGGGCGCGGCAAAAGAGCGTCTAGCCCAGCTTCTGTACCGTGTGCCAAGAGGTTATTTAGCCCAGCTTCTGTGCCATGTATGGAGGAACTTGAACAACTTCGATTTTTACAGGAATGGTTTTATCTTACACCTCTGGATAGCCTATTTTGCTACAAAATTCTGATTGTTGCAGACCTTCTTGATCACTAATGTTATGCATTTGTAGGTTAGATGTAGCTTATGTCAAAATACATTCTCAATTGGCATTTAAAATCATAGCTTTTGTCATCAACAATTAAATGTAATAGGTTTATTAATAGATGTATGTTATGAGGATATGTTTATCACCTCAAGCAAAGTCTGCTTCCTTCTTTAGATGTCTTGATTAGAGGTCGACCGATTATGATTTTTCAATGCCGATGCTGATTAGGAGGGCCAAAAAAAAGGCGATGGCGATTTTTATTTATTTATTTGTAATAATGACAATTACAACAATACTGAATGAACACTTATTTTAACTTAATAAAATACATCAATAAAATCAATTTAGCCTCAAATAAATAATGAAACATGTTCAATTTGGTTTAAATAATGCAAAAACAAAGTGTTGGAGAAGAAAGTAAAAGTGCAATATGTGCCATGTAAGAAAGCTAAGGTTTAAGTTCCCTGCTCAGAACATGAGAACATATGAAAGCTGGTGGTTCCTTTTAACATGAGTCTTCAATATTCCCAGGTAAAAAGTTTTACCTGTTACTGTATGTGTGAAGCCCCAGCAGTAGGTCTGGTGTTACTGTATGTGTGAAGCCCCAGCAGTACTGTAGGTCTGGTGTTACTGTATGTGTGAAGCCCCAGCAGTACTGTAGGTCTGGTGTTACTGTATGTGTGGAGCCCCAGCAGTACTGTAGGTCTGCTGTTACTGTATGTGTGAAGCCCCAGCAGTAGGTCTGCTGTTACTGTATGTGTGAAGCCCCAGCAGTACTGTAGGTCTGGTGTTACTGTATGTGTGGAGCCCCAGCAGTACTGTAGGTCTGCTGTTACTGTATGTGTGGAGCCTTAGCAGTACTGTAGGTCTGCTGTTACTGTATGTGTGGGGCCCCAGCAGTAGGTCTGCTGTTACTGTATGTGTGGAGCCCCAGCAGTAGGTCTGCTGTTACTGTATGTGTGGGGCCCCAACAGTAGGTCTGCTGTTACTGTATGTGTGGAGCCCCAGCAGTAGGTCTGCTGTTACTGTATGTGTGGGGCCCCAACAGTAGGTCTGCTGTTACTGTATGTGTGGAGCCCCAAGGGGCTGTATTAGTTGACACCATGAAGAATAATGGGAAAATCCCTGTGGAGTTGCATCAGTGGTTCTAGAATAGATTCTAGAATAATCCTCATGAATCATGCAGCCCCAAGAGCATCTTCTAGGCATAGCATGATGCACATTCTCCTAACACACCAGATCTCTCAATCAGTCACCAGTGGCATGCAAAAACACCCTTCATAACCTCACAATGAAGGTCAAGTGGAATTGGATTAACTAGTATAAACCAAGTGCAGTTAGATTAGCTAGTATAAGCCGAATGCAGTAGGATGAATGAGTTTAAACCAAAAATGCAGTTAGCTGAACTAGTACAGACTGAGTTCTGTTGGTTTAGCGTCTTGACAGACGACCATTAGTGGTCACCTAGTTCTAAATGAATCTGTGGCTATGGAAAGACCAAGCCCTGACCTTTGGCAAGATTTGTGTATACATACAAACACTTCTCTCGCCGTTTGTGTGTGCCACTGCCCACGTGCCAAAACAATCAGAAATGCATAGGCAAACTAACTTAAAGAAACAAGCCTGTCACACACAATGACAAGGGTGTTGATGAGGACTCCAATATTAGCCTCTCCTTTGACCTATATGGACCGTCCTCCTGTTGTCATCCAGTGTAGCCTTTCATACACTTCAACTAAAGCTGCAGAGACGGTTGGTGTTGCTGCAAAACAATATAGTCTTTTCAGCTGTGGTTTTACATTGACATTTCAGTCATTTAGCAGACGCTCTTGTCCAGAGCGACTTACAGTTGGATTCATTCATCTTAAGATAGCTAGGTGGGACAACCACACATCTCAGTCATAGTAAGTACGTTTTTCCTCAATAAAAGGAGCTATCAGCAAAGTCAGAGCTAGTAAGGCGGAGGAGTCACGTGCTAGTGTTGTTGGATTACTTAAGATACTCTTTGAAGAGGTAGGGTTTCAGATGGTTTCTGAAGATGGGCAGGACTCTGATGTCCTAGCTTCAGGGGGAAGCTGGTTCCGCCATTGGGGTGTTAGGACAGAGAAGAGCTTTGACTGGGCTGAGCGGGAGCTGCCCTCCCGTAGGGGTGGGAGAGCCAAGAGACCTGAGGTGGCAGAACGGAGTACTCGGGTTGGGGTGTAGGGTTTGAGCATAGCCTGAAGGTAGGGAGGGGCAGTTCCTCTTGCTGCTCCGTAGGAAAGTACATGGTCTTGTAGTGGATGCGAGCTTCGACTGGAAGCCAGTGTGGCGTGTGCGGAGGAGCGGGGTGACATGGGAGAACTTGAGAAGGTTGAACACCAGGCGGGCTGCAGCTTTCCAGTTTAAAAATATAAAAGGTTACATGGATGACATTTGGGGCTAATGGAAAGTCTATTGCAGACTAGGGTCTGGTGTTCAGTGAGCACGTTCTTTCTCTTCCATCCGTAGCCAAAAAAAAACAGCGTTGAAGGACCTTACATGGTCAAGTTGTCATCAAGCAGGACGCAGTGTTTATTAATAGAACCTGATGAAGATTGGGAGGTGGGGACTCTCTCTATAAAATGCATCTCACTCTCTCTTTTTCTCTCTTTTTTCTCCCGCTCTCGTTCTGTCCCTCTCTAACTTTCTCTCTCTTTTTCTCTTTCCTTCACTGTCTCTTTCTATCTCTCTCGCTCTGTCTCTCCTCGGTCAGCAGCACGGCTAAATCAAAGTGATTTCCGTTGTATGTCGGCAGCCATATGAAGGTCTATTCAGGTCAGGATGTAACTTGGTCATGATGCTAACCTTTTAAGACAGTAGGCGTACATTACAAGGAGTGAGCGCTGTCTGTCTGCAAATAGGGCTTCCTCTATTTAACTGTGAGCCAGCAGCAGTTTATAGGCCCTGACAGTAAATTGGCCGCATCCAACAAGCACCTAACTACATTAAGGCCCTGTCCAGATGGCAGCTGTGGTCAGCTGTGTCCAGGTACACGGGTCAGCTGTTTATTCACCAACACCCACCCGCAATTTCTAATAAGCCATCCACAACCGCCCGACTATATGTGATCAAGTGTAAATCTGAGGCCCGCATCCAACCTTAACCCACAAATATAGGCTACAGTCAAAGACGGCAGAAGATCTTTTGACATCTGTTTGACCAGTTGTAAGGGGGAAACAAAGCTGTGAAAATGACTGGACCCAACATGTTTCTGATAAGATTTCAGTTGGGCTTCAATGCACATGTTATGTGGTTGAAATACTATCAGCTTTTATGGTGAAGACAGCACCGCTACAGATGGCATCTAACTGAGCAATGCATTCTCTCAAGATGCAGAAAGAAATCATATTTCTCCACTCCTGTTCCCAAGTCCAAATTCTGCCTACGTTTTGGTTTATAATTTTCCTGCAAGAAAGGCTTAATTCTGCAGGAGTTATTAAGGCTATGTGAGAGGTTATAGACCTACAGTCACTGTCCAGATTTCAGTTTCCATTTAACCCATCTGAACAGTAGGCTACAGTTCCCTTGACATAGGCTTATTTTAAGTCCCGTCTTGTGACTGTCAAATTTGTATAGTGTCTCACAATCACACATAACACAGCCAGCACTGCTATCATCCTTTCACCACTTCACCAAATCTTTCCCAAACATTTCTTTTCAGGCCCTCCTCTTTATTTTCAACTCTCCTTTTGCAGCTTTTGTCTTGTTGAATGAAATTTCAACCATGTCCTTAACTTTTTCCTGTTTCCCGAAAGCATTTGGCAATTGGCTATGTGGAGTGCAGCTAGGCCCTAAAGCTTAGTCTTATGCACTAATTCCAGATGGCCTACAATAATAAAATAAGAAGCCCAATGTAGCCTGTTGATAGAAATTGCACTAGAATTATACATTGATGGATATTTTGAAGGTATTGTTTCTCTTTATTTAACCCGCCTGCCACACACATCCGCCAATATTTAATTACCATGAACCCGTCCGCCCCGCGGATATAACTGCTGGGACTGCGGGTTAGGAGTCAACCCCCTCATCACTAGTCTCTGCCTCGCTCTGTCTATTTGTCTCTGCCTCTCCTCCCCCGTGGGTCAAATTTTGTGGGGATGGCGTCAGGCATAGGAAGGAGAATGCGAATCAGGTGACTTGCCGGTAATTCCATTTGCAAGACAGACATGCAGACAGGCAGGCAGACACCTAAGAATGTGCTGATTGGTGAATAAGGAAGGTTGCTCATAATGGCTTTTTGGTTCTTAGAATCTGAGATTATTACGCAATAGTTTACAGGCTGCATGCAGAGCTAGTTTGAATGGGATTTGCTGTTACTAATGAAAAGTACCCTGCTGGTAGAACTGTGTAGATTTGTTAAAGTAACGTTCCACTCAAAATACAACAGGATTTTCCCACTCACTTTGTCTGAAGTCGATTTCCCCAAGACAATTCTTTTCTGGAGTAATTGTGAAGAAAACCAATGCAATACAATACAACTATTATCCCTCAAGGAAACGCGAGAGAGAAATCACCCCATATTTGTTATCTTGATTTAGTTTAGTCACAACCTCAAAGACAAACGAAATGCCCATATGGTGACTCACTGTACATACAGTAACTGTACAGACAGTAGGTGGACTGCATTAAGTGGGCCCATAAGGAAGTTAAGTAGACAGGAACCAAACTTCTATTTTATGATTGTTTAATAATAATTAACTGTAACCTGAACAGTGTACCACAAACAAACGTCCTCCGTCTTCTGTGATTGGTTACTACGCCAAGTGCATGGCTTAGTTATCGATCAATGATATGCACCACACACACAAATACACTCTGACGTCACGACACACCCACACTGAGAGAGAGGGCTATGTATTGCAATGGCGTGGCCCAACCTTTCCAGCCAGACGGTTTTTGGTTCAAATGGAAGCTAAACTTGGCCTCTGTCGTTGATAACGTCTCACATTCAAAGCTAGTCAATGGAAAGAGGTTTCCATTCAGAACTGGCTGGGCTTTTTAAAAAGGTAAACGACTTACAACATCCTGGGGAAATAACTCTCACCCACTGCATTTCAATTAGAGACCAAGTTGAATACAGTACAAGTCCTCTATTACCCAATGTATATCTAATCGTATAGGCTACAAAGAGAGAGTGCAGTACAGTATGCTTGGGAGCGGAGATTTGTGACCCAGAGAGAGAATGGTAGACATAGTTGTGACGTACGGTACAGTCTAACATACTGTACACACAGATGCCTGTTGAGAGAGTACAGTGGGCTATGCTGCTGGAGGTTGAGCGTCTTGTGACCTAGAGAGAGAAGGGTAGAGAGAACACAGTATGCAGCTTGAGAGGCGTGTGACCCATTTGTAGATGATGGGACAGAAGATTAGCAGGAGAGAAAATGTAAAACACAGACAGAGAAATAGGGGAAAGATGAGGGGAGAGACAGACAGAAAGGGGGAGGGGAGACAGAGGATCATGGAAAGAGAGAGAGGAAGAGTGCGTGTCGGGGCCAAGTAACGTCTCCGTTTTCAGTTGAGAGACTAAGTCTCAGGGCGGGCTAACAGTCGGCCTCGTAAATGTATCACCACTCTCTCCAAGAACAGCTGGAATAGGATGGGGGGAAACTATTCCTGGAACCTGTGTGTGTGTGTGTGTGTGTGTGTGTGTGTGTGTGTGTGTGTGTGTGTGTGTGTGTGTGTGTGTTGAGTTCACTGGAGACACAGTCCTGGCGGTTACAGTGCCTGTGTATCATAATGTAGGCTATTGTAGCATTTGAGGTGAGGGGTTCAGCAGTTGTTTTTTCCCCATGAAAAGCCCTGATTCATCAAGTCAGGCCAACATTTCTCAATACAAGATTGTCTTATGATAATATAGTCCCACATCTCTACAGGAAGGTGTGAGCATTGGTGACATCACATGTCAATAGATGGAGCAAGCACCCTCTATCTTCTGAGTCTACTTCACTAACTCTCTGTGTAGCAACCGACTTTACGACTTGAGTCATGCTGGTGTAGCCGCGGTTACTATTACAAGTGTCAACATCCGAAAGCTTGAGTTCAGAAAATTCAGAAAATTCCTGGTGTTGTGACCGGTTTTTCCCCCACCTCCCCCTGTTGCTCTCACTAGTGCTCTTGTTGTGAGTATTTTGAGGAATGTCCCTCGAGGGCCAATCAGCAGCTGGTGGTGTGATTATGACTCCTCCCCCCTTCCATTGTCTTAAAGAGACAGCCGCAGGCTCTGACTCATTCTCTGTTGCCTCAGGCACAGCGGAATTTGACAGTGGAAGGAGAAACTGACTTACAGTGACCGAGACCTTGCAGAATATTGATGGTTCCATGCTAGCTCTACCTGTTGGCTCTCACTTCCTTGTTGAAGACATCTTCACTTTGATTGGGCAGATGAGTTCAACGAGGTTGTGACCTCAGCAACCCAAAATAAACTGGGTCGTTTTGGGGTTAAATCTCGTTTCACTGTTGAATAGGCTAGTCAAACAGTTATGTGGTATTCATTCATAGGCCTACTGGCAGAAACTAGAAAAAAAAATGATTTCTTTGCTCAAGTCTGTACAGTAGGTCTATAAGTTGTTTAACTTTCCCTTACCGGATTCTGTATATGTGGGCCAATGGTGTGTGCGTGTGAGTTGACACTTGTGTGTGTTCTGTTTGGGCAACCTCTTGTCCTGCACTAATTTCCTTCATTTGAAAGTTTACATGAGAAACGCACAAACAGTAGTTGCCAAGCAACAGTCTTGAGTGCATAACAAAATGGCTGTCAAGTTCTCACTGTCTGCTGAAAGACCATGAGATACAGTAGCTCCAGTGTGTGAACGATAAGAGATAAGTCTCTCCCATGGGAAACTCCTTCACTTCCTGTTTAGAAATGCTCCATATTGTAGTCCTTTTACCTCATATCCTGTTCCTTTATCTCTGGACTCTCACTACCGTAGCTCTTATCATACATAATTGCTGGTCCCAGAGGGGCACTACAAAACATTGTAGAGGATGTGTTCTTCTCACCAACAACAAGATATAATCCCAATCATAATGGCCGTCAGATGATTGCCCTCTGTTGTCATCGAGCGTTGTTGAACATGAACTAACCGAGGGAAGTTACTTAGTTAAATGTTAGTTAACATCCGTCACTACTACAGACCTATTCTATCCTCTGCGTGAGCCTAATGTTATGTGGTACTAGTGTCACATGACAGAAAATATGTATAATGAATTATTGCCCTATATTGTAAAAACTCACTGAGTCAGTATCAAATACACTGTTAAAATGTCTACCTTGTATATTATATTTGTACTACCTTAATTAAATATTTTAGGCCGTCATTCTAAATAAGAATTTGTTCTTGACTGACTTGCCTAGTTAAATAAAGGTTAAATAAATAAAACCATTATTTTTATTTTTTTAAATTACACTAGTATAGATTTATAAAAGATGAAATGTGTCCTGTCTGTCATTTACAGTAATCCTGGGCTTTTCTTCCCCTAGATGCTGCGTATACATGTGGGACAAGTCAGTTCAGGTGTGGCAACGGGAAGTGTATCACTAACCGGTGGGTGTGTGATGGAGCTGATGACTGTGGTGATGGAACTGACGAGCTGCCAGCCGCCTGTGGTGAGTAACTGACTCTTCCTCCTCTTCCTCCTCTTTTACTCTTCTTCTCTCTCCTCTTTCTTTTCATACTCTTCTTCCTCATCCTTCTCCTCCTCCTCTTCAGATAAGATATAGCTGCTAAGATGTGTCACACAGACTCTAATGTCTGTATCTGTTGATGTCTCTCTGTGTCTCCAGAGGCTAAGACCTGCCTGCCCACTGAGTTCAGCTGTGGAGGCCCACTGAACAAGTGTATCTCCGGAACGTGGCACTGTGATGGCAAAGCTGACTGTGACAATGGAGCTGATGAGAAGAGCTGTGGTAAGATAACAGTACGGATGTAGGATCTTCATTTGACCACCCTTTTGCAGGAGAACTTTCCTGCAATGCAAGACATTTAACATTTGTAGTGTATTTGAAGTTTGTAATTTCCACTTTGAAATTTGACTTGATTTTTCCTTACGAAAAATGTATCAAACTCTACAGAAATGTCCATTAATTATAATCCACGTAATAATTCACATTTCCGGTTGCTGCAGGATTCTTTTCCTTCTGAAGCAAACTGTCTCAAATTAAGATCCTACATATTTACATTCACTAGTCTAGTCCAATAGTGTATAAGCTGTAGCCAACTCTTCTATCGTTGTCATACCTGATAAACTACACTGCAGTCATCACCATACTGAAGACAAACTGTTCTGTTCATCACTGATTACCTCTGTGGTTCGTGCATGATGATGTGTTAAGACTTCAGTTTGTAATCACTAACTGGTACTATCACCACATCACTGTGGTCCTTGTGTCTACTCTGCACACGTTGAACCCTTAAACAAAAACCTCTCATTATTTTAGTGACAATAATATTATTTACAGATATAATAACATACTAAAGACACAATAGAGTACAAATACTGTGTCACCCAGTCCCAACCCTTCCATATTCCTAACCCTCCATCCATCTCTCTTCCTCCCTCCCTCCCTCCAGCTGCAAAGAACTGCACCGACGACGAGTTCCACTGCTCCAACGGTCAGTGCATCGCCGTCTCCTTCGTGTGCGACAAGGACAAGGACTGTTCCGATGGTTCTGACGAGACTTCCTGTCCCACCGCCACCTGCGGTCCCAACGCCTTCCAGTGTAACAACACTGTGTGTGTACCGCGTCTCTGGGCCTGCGACGGCGACGCCGATTGTGCCGACGGTTCAGACGAGTGGCCCCAGAACTGTGGCGGGAGGGACACCAAACCGACAACAAAGCCATGTGGGCCACATGAATTCCACTGTGGGAGTGGGGAGTGTATCCATAGGAGTTGGAGCTGTGATGGAGGCAAGGACTGTCAGGATAATTCAGATGAAACCAACTGCAGTGAGTGAAAGGTTTTTTTGACAATATTCTACTCTGCTTCCGTCCTTTCTCTCTGAAACAGCTGTTTTTTTCAAAGACAGAAATATGCTTATTTAGTTAAGCGTTTACAACAACAAATGTTCATCTTCTAAGATATACTGTATGAACAGATACTAAACTAAGGGACTCTTAAGAGAAAATCCCAATCGCTCTTTCTTTATCTGTCCATCTGTATTGTTTATCTAATCTCTCTCTCTGTCTCTCTCTGTCTGTCTGTAGGTCGGCCCACTTGCCAGCCAGATGAGTTTCAGTGTAACGATGGCTCCTGTATCCATGGTAGCCGTCAGTGTGACCGCCAGTTTGACTGCAAGGATCTGAGCGATGAGATGGACTGCAAGAGCGGTGAGGCTCAGCCCTAATGGACACACACACACACACACACACACACTCCCTATAGCTGTACTATATGTCTAATAATATTCTCCTCTTTCTTATTCTCCCCCCAGTGGATGTGTGTGAGGGCCCGAATAACTTCAGGTGTAAGAGTGGGGAGTGCATCACCGTGGACAAGGTGTGCAACGGGCAGAAAGACTGCCGAGACATGTCCGACGAACCTATCAGGGAGTGTGGTGAGTTGGAACCGTAGACATATGCTGCGTCCCAAATGGCACCCTAATCCCTGTTTCGGCCACTACTTTTGACCCTGGGCCCACAGGGAACTCCCTTTACACTCACATACCATTCAGTGGAAAACAGAGGAGAGAGACCACATCCCAGCTAGGAAAATATGATGGAGACAGCTAGCCAAGTGGTTCAGCCAGTCTGGTCTGGCCAAACGAGTTAGTGGTTGTAAAGAGTGAGGTGACTGGTTTAGTCTGGCCTAAGGAAAAAGGCTGTCATCATGGACATTGAGGATGATGGTTGTTTCTTATAGATTTCTAGATGGATATATTTCTTCTAACTGATTTCCGGTCTGATTCTGCAGGCAACAACGAGTGTTTGACCAATAACGGCGGTTGCTCTCACAGCTGTACCGACCTGAAGATTGGCTTCAATTGCTCCTGTCCTGCTGGGTACAGTCTGGCGAAGGACAACAGGAAATGTGAAGGTGTGTGGAAATAAACGTTTATATGACACTTTTCTAAGACTGAACTCTAAGTCACTATAGTGACGAGTGCCAGATTAGATCGCAGGACATTGGATTTGGATCAAATCATACTATGAATTGCCACAACTGACCCCTGACCCTATCTTCTGACCTCTAACCCTGTTTTCTTCCTCCTGTAGACATTGATGAGTGTGCTGACCCAGACACCTGTACCCAGATCTGTGTGAATATCCTGGGAAGTTACAAGTGTGAGTGTGAGGAGGGCTACGAACTGGACCCCAAGACCAAGACCTGCAAGGCTGCCACAGGTACGTGTGAGATGGAGGGACACACTAGCTATGCTACATTCCGACAGCCACCCCAGCATACCACTTAGAATGGATGCTTGATAGATTGCTTGCTAGTGTGGATATATGAACAGAGCCTTGGGAGGAATTCTGATATAGTCTGAACAAATCAAAGCAAAGAAGAGGTTTAGGTAGCTTCTCTGAGGCCTCATTATTAAACGACAACTTTTTAAATGTGATGTAAATACAGTTAGGTAAAGTGGCAGACTTGAGGTCGAAATCTAAAACGTTCTAAATGTAATTGTTTGTCTTCCAGGTACTGTCCCCTACCTGTTGTTCACCAACCGCCACGAGGTGAGGAAGATGACTGTGGACCGTAGAGAGTACGTCCCTCTCATCCCCAGACTGAAGAGCGTGGTGGCCCTGGACATGGACATGCCTGGACACAAGATCTTCTGGTCTGACCTGCACCACAGGAAGATCTACAGGTGAGGACCTACTGGGGGAAGGGGAGTGTGTGTTTGTGTGTGTATATATACATCTGCAAACAGACAATATACAGTATTTGTTCGTTAACAAACATCTATTTTGTCCCGCCCCTTCCCCAGCGCTGACATGAACTTGGCAGGGGACTCCTCCCACCACAGCGTGGTGATTGACAGCCAGATGGAGGCGCCGGAGTGTCTGGCCGTCGACTGGATTCACGGTAACATCTATTGGACGGACAGCGTGCTCCAGACCATCTCCGTGGCAACCACGGACGGAACACGGCGAAAGACGCTGATAAGCAAAGGACTGGAGAAACCAAGAAGCATCGTGGTGGACCCAGCCAACAAGTAAGAAACTTGGGTTTTGATTGATTGGTTTTATTAACCTTGTTTGGGTCATAGCCTATTGATCTGTATTCATTAGTATCATGTTTAATAGGGCGTTGACTGCCATGAAAACCAAAAAGATAAATCTTCGACAGGATGCTTTTGTTGTCGAACATATTGGAATAATTGAGTGAGTGAGGATCTCTTTCGCTAACAAGAAACATGGCAGAAGCTCAACGTGTGTGTGTGTGTGTGAATTGTGTGTGTGATTTTTCTCTAAAGACTTCCAGATGTCTTCCAGATGTTGTGCTGAAGTGTGTTCGAGGTAGGAGTTCTGACTGACGGTAATGTGTCTGTTTCCAGCTTCATGTACTGGACTGACTGGGGCTACGAGGCCAAGATCGAGAAGAGTGGGCTGAACGGTGCCGACCGCGTCGCCTTGGTAACGGACAACATCATGTGGCCCAACGGCATCACGCTTGGTAAGAAGAGTCCACTGATTGGACACTGCAATATAGTGATGTGTGATTGGACACATTGGTGTTTGCTGTCTCACATGGTTCTTATACTCGTATACAGAACAGTTGAGATTTTGTGTTGTGTTATTGTTGGAGTTCTATCATACTGTAGCTGTACATTATTTACATTCAAAATAATCTGCCTCGTTATCATGCATGGAAGCATTGTTTATAAGTTAATGATTATACCGTTGGATTTCTCTAACGCTCTCTGTCTCTCGAACAGACATGGTTAACCAGCGTCTGTACTGGGTGGACTCTAAGATGCACACCCTCTCCAGCATCGGCGTAAACGGAGAAGGACGACACACACTCATCTACAACGAGGACAAGCTGGCTCACCCCCTCTCTGTCGCCGTCTTTGAGGTAAATAGTGATAGAATGTGGACATTAAGGTCTCGCTAACTTGAGTTCTATGAATGGAGTTCCATCTGGAGTATAGTTATGGACAGGTCTTAGAGGAATTGTAGGAAGGGAAAGGGAGACTTTCCTGAGTCCAGTCCATGAGGGCAATGGCTGTGGCCCCAGAACCTCCTTTAGGTCCCTGGGTCGAGCACCATGGTCTCCCCCCTCCAGCCCACACCAACCTGGCTGTGGTACACCAACCTGGCTGTGGTAGCTTTAATTAAAGGGGATTTCCAGGTTCAGAGTCTTATACACCAGCCCGGTTAATGAGTTTAGCCATGCAGCTAGCCAGCTTTAGCTGTATTACAGAAATCCATCCATGTAGCTGCTGAATGGAGACCAAACTGATCTTACAGTATCCAGGCCATAGGAGGTTAATAAGCCCTATATCTGAAACTGTTGGTTTCCCCCATTTAAATTAGGACAGATGCATTAAGTCTTTGTTTGTGGATGAATTTGTAAGTACGCTATGTTCTGACTATGATATGCTATGTACTGACTATGTACAGTTGGTTAACTTTAAGTACTGTATGTACTGACTATGTACAGTTGGTTAACTTTGGGTAACCTAGTTTTTCTTCTTGTCTCTCTTTTTTCTGGTTTCTCTTATTTGTTTCACAGGAGAAAGTATTCTGGACCGACATGGGCGACAGAGCAGTCATGAGCGCCAACCGCCTGACAGGAAATGACATCACTGTACTGGCGGAGGACCTGTTGCAGCCAGAGGACATCATTGTATACCACAACCTCAAGCAGCCCATCGGTATGGCAACGCACGCTTTTTAAAAACATAACAAATCTCATATGAATAACTGTAATTAACTTTAAAAGCTGAATCAGGTGGTCTAAAACTCTCTCTCCCTCTCTCCCTCTCCCTCTCTCCTATAGGAAAGAACTGGTGCACAGAGAAAAACTTTGTGAATGGAGGTTGTGAGTTCCTATGTCTGCCTGCTCCCCAGATCAACCAACACTCCCCCAAATACACCTGTGCCTGTCCTGATCACATGACCCTCGGCCTGGACATGAGGAAGTGTGTGGCAGGTATGTGTTTTCCTCTGTCGAACCCTATGGAACTTTAGAGAAGGGTGCAACTCTTGCCCTGTAGACCCCTTTCCTGCAGTCAAATGACCCGATCGCCCACCTCATGGGTGGAATGTTATTCATATTTTCATGATTAATCATCATTAAAATCCGTTTAAGACCAAATATTTTGTAGTTAAAAGCTAGTTCAAAAGCCAATGGATGTCAAAGTGTTAGTGTTTATCCTCATACTCACTGTTCATGGTCATTGAACCTTTTCTCAAACTAACTGACACGTTCTTGTGTGTCTAACCTTTAACCTTTGGTGACCTTTACCCCCGTCTCTTATCTCAACAGCTCCAACAACTACCGCTCCCCCCACCACTCCCAAAACTGCAGCCCCCATCCCTACCGGGGTCCCAACCAAACAGCCAGCTCGTCCCACTTCCACCACAACTACCACAACTACCTCCTCTGCCCGCCGGGCCCAGCCTCAGGACCCTGATAGGTCCTCGACCACTCGCAGTCCACAGGAAACTGCGGTGACAGGTCAAAGTGGCTATGTTGCCATGCCCAAAGTAGCTGAGACATCACACCATACTGTGCTCTACATTGTCTTACCTATCAGTGAGTATTTTACCTTGTAGTATCAGCATAATGTCTAGTGCACTGATAAATACAGTAGTACTGCAGTAACCTACTCTCTGTTTATGTATTGACTTACGTGTTGATATACACCGAGTTTACAAAACATTAGGAACACCTGCTCTTTCCATGACATGGCTTTCACCTGGTCAGTCTATGATCCCTTATTTATGTTACGTGTTAAATCCACTTCAATCAGTGTAGATGAAGGGGAGGAGACAAGCCTTGAGACATGGATTGTGTACATGTACCATTCAGAGGGTGAATGAGCAAGACAAAAGTTGAAGTGCCTTTGAATGGGGTATGATAGCAGGTGCCAGGTGCACCGGTTTGAGTGTGTCAAGAACTGCAACGCTGCTGGGTTTTTCACTCTCAACCGTTTTCCGTGTGTATCAAGAATGTTCCACCAACCAATGGACATCCAGCCAACTTGACACAACTGTGGGAAGCATTAGAGTCAACATGGGCCATCATCCCTGTGGAACGCTTTCAACACCTTGTAGAGTCCATGCCCCGAAGAATTGAGGTGTTCTGAGGGCAACAGGGGGTGTAACTCAATATTAGGAAGGGGTTTCTAATGTTTTGTACACTCAGTAAAACACTTATCATTGTAAAAGTTAAACTGGCTTTACCTACCATACTTTATCAACAACAACAACAAGAACTAACCTTTGACCCCCTATCTCCTCTCTCCAGTGATGATGTGCCTGGTGCTGTTTGGTGCAGTGTTGCTATGGAGACACTGGAGGCTGAAGAACACCAACACCATCCACTTTGACAACCCCGTGTACCAGAAGACCACAGAGGACGAGTTGCACATCTGTAGAAACCACAGCCAGGACGGATACACCTACCCACAGGTACTGTCACCTAGCAACCCACCAAGCAACCCAGTCACTGTCTTATTACTTATGTAGACTACACGCATCACCAGGGTTAGAGTTCATTCCTTTTAAATTCTCATACTGTGTTAAGATCAATACCATTTCGATTAAGTAAAATAATGGGATGAATTGCCCATCGTTTTCCTATGTGGAGTTGCAATCCACTCAATTTCCTGAACGGAGTTTAAATGGAATTGACCCCAATCCTGCAGGTGTTCTGCAGTGGCTAACAGATAGCATGTGACCGTTGATTATGGTATAGCCTATGAAATACTGCATGTAGCTGTTTTCAGTGTTGCATGACTTTGTGTTTATCGTTATTTTCTGTTTCCCCTCACAGAGACAGATGGTGAGCCTGGAAGAAGACCTGGCATGACTAGTAGAAGAAGAAGTGGATATGAAGAATTGTATTTAAAGAGATAGAAATTTCTGTTTGAAAAAGAGACAAACAAAAAACAATGGAGGTCATTTTAACCCTAATGCTACTGACACGTCCTTTCCAATCCTATGATGATGACCATAGTTCCTGGCTTCCTGTTCCGAAGATTCTGTTCCGACCTCAACACTGTGCTGCCATCCAAGACGAAGAAGAAGGAAAAAAGAAACTCAAAAGAAGAAAAACTTGGTTGCCGTGGAAACCCACCCAAAAAAAGGAATGAAAGAAGAATAAACATACAAACGGAATCGCACAGAAAATGACTTGGTAGCGTTGTGGTCACGAACACAACCCTGAAGAGAAAAAAACATCTGGAGGCCATTTTGTCAAACATCGGAAGGACTTGAAAATGAAAGACACAGTAAATGCACAGTTGGACTGTAGTCGTCCGTTCTTTCATAATGTAAGAGCTCTTACCTAGGTGGCCTGGTCCCAAATGTATTTTCGGCTAACTCCTCGTCAGAGAGAAGAATAAATGTCTAAGCACATAATGTACAGATTTGGTACCAGGCTAGGTCCTGGACCATGGCTCTTTGACACATGGAAGTTCAAAATGACAACCATCTAACACAGCTTCAACTTTGTTTGTTTTTGTTACATATCACTTAGCAGCTCTTTTGTAAATGAGTGTACATTTGGCTACTTACTGTAAAATAGGCAAACTTTTATTCTAATGTTGCATAAGATTGTTCATAGCGCTGTACAGTAGACGTCCTACACTTCCAACCCATTTGATTCTTGAGTTCAGTCTGATCCCACTTCCTTTGTCAGCCTGACGAAAGCACTAGAAAGCACGATATGAAGAACGTGTTGAAGATTGTGAGTTTAAAACAGGCTGCAGTCAAAAAGCAGTCTTGTCATATCTTTTGAAGGTCAAAAACGGGACCTAGTTTGTATGTTTATGGTGTACTTAACAATGGACATTGAGACCTCTGGATGACCTTATCGCCTGACATTGACACATGCACGTCCATAGTCACTTAGCACCAAACATCACCACATCTTAAAGTGGAGACTTTCCCAGGGGGGACATTGAACTATGGTGTGACACTACTCTGAGCTGAAACGTGTGAGTTGTCGGCACTATTCAAAGCTGAAACGTGAGTTGTCGGCACTATTCAAAGCTAAAACGTGAGTTGTCGGCACTATTCAAAGCTAAAACGTGAGTTGTCGGCACTACTCAAAGCTAAAACGTGAGTTGTCGGCACTATTCAAAGCTAAAACGTGAGTTGTCGGCACTACTCAAAGCTAAAACGTGAGTTGTCGGCACTACTCAAAGCTAAAACGTGAGTTGTCGGCACTACTCAAAGCTAAAACGTGAGTTGTCGGCACTACTCAAAGCTAAAACGTGAGTTGTCGGCACTATTCAAAGCTAAAACGTGTGTTGTCGGCACTACTCAAAGCTAAAACGTGAGTTGTCGGCACTACTCAAAGCTAAAACGTGAGTTGTCGGCACTATTCAAAGCTAAAACGTGAGTTGTCGGCACTATTCAAAGCTAAAACGTGTGTTGTCGGCACTACTCAAAGCTAAAACGTGTGAGCTGTCATTGGTCTCTTTACATATTTGTGCCTTTGCCATCATCAATGCAAGCATTTCTATACTCACTCCAGCAATGTGTGTAATGTCTAGTGACGTACATGTTCTTACGGTATGTGGTATACAGTGTTTAGAAGAACCCAAATGCCTTAGACCTCCTTTCACTATAGTCAACTATAGCTGACATAATAGTTCTCTTGCCTTTGCACGTGCAGCAGACATTCTGTCTCTTGGTATATATGATCTTATAGCCCCTGTCAACTGTTGCCTTACACAAGTTAGTGAGTTGAGTTGTTGCCTTATATCTGGTTATGGCTTTACACGCCTTGTGCATTTTCGATATATTCCAATTTGTGCATCAACAAGTTACATCTAAATCGATGAGCATTGTTTGTTTTGTGGCCAATTTTAAAGGTAGCGGAAGGCCAGTAGCGGAAGGCCAGTAGCGGAAGGCCAGTAGCGGAAGGCCAGTAGCGGAAGGCCAGTAGCGGAAGGCCAGTAGCGGAAGGCCAGTAGCGGAAGGCCAGTAGCTGAATGCCAGTAGCTGAATGCCAGTAGCTGAATGCCAGTAGCTGAATGCTAGCTGAAGGCCAGCAGCTGAAGGCTAGTTGAAGGCCAGCAGCTGAAGGCTAGTTGAAGGCCAGCAGCTGAAGGCTAGTTGAAGGCCAGCAGCTGAAGGCTAGTTGAAGGCCAGCAGCTGAAGGCTAGTTGAAGGCCAGCAGCTGAAGGCTAGTTGAAGGCCAGCAGCTGAAGGCTAGTTGAAGGCCAGCAGCTGAAGGCCAGCAGCTGAAGGCCAGCAGCTGAAGGCCAGCAGCTGAAGGCCAGCAGCTGAAGGCCAGCAGCTGAAGGCCAGCAGCTGAAGGCCAGCAGCTGAAGGCCAGCAGCTGAAGGCCAGCAGCTGAAGGCTAGTTGAAGGCCAGCAGCTGAAGGCTAGTTGAAGGCCAGCAGTTGAAGGCTAACTGAAGGCCACTGGTTTATGTCTGTATGCTGCTCACTGTACTAAAGAGTTAAGCCATGAAGAAAACACCCTCCGTTTGATTTTTTATTAAGGTGGAAAGCTGACAAAATAAATGATGGTGAATGATGTTGAATGACATCCTGGTATGATATGACAATACTAATTATTATTTTTGAGAATATGTATATAGTTTGTATGTTTCTGTAAATACTACATCCTCAGTTCGCTGTGGTATCACCCTGTTCATTTTGTACATTTTAAAACGTGAAAAATATGTTGTACATATTACAGATTCATTTTATTTATTTATATATATATACATATATAAATATCTTGATTGTGGTGCTTTCTATTCCCAAGCCCTCGTGTCTACTGTGAATGGTTACACAGTTGTTCATATTGTCCCATCATCATAACCAACCAACCAACCAACCAATGTTCATTATCTTGATTCATTATCCTGGTTGTGTGAATGACACTACTGGTTCTGAACAGCGGTGTAAAGTTCAGATCCATATATAGACATATCTATGGTTCTGGTGAAGTTAATGTTTGTTCTGTTATATTGTTGTGCTTTCATTCAAAGCTGATTGAAGATCTTACATTTTATAGACTAAATTGCCCCTGTTGTGCAATGTTTTATGACATCAGTTGTGATCATGGTTATCAGTTGTGGTGTGTAAAGCACAATGTTGTGTATCACCCTAAGATGTACGAGTCCACAGGACAGAGCACCAGCTGCAGCTTGCCTGTTACATGCAAAATGCTCTTATTTTTTATTCTTCATTTTCCTGTTCAATGAATCCTATCTCAAAGTGACCATTTGTTTTGTTTGTGTTGTGATTATTTTGTTAAATAAAAGATAAATAATGATCAAGTTTTATCTGTCACGTCTCTTTCATCCCACTGCACAGATAGTGTCTTCCTTGTATGGCTGTGTTATCGTTAGAACAAAAAAATACAGAACTTGTACTTAACGTTCTAGCTACATACTGTATTACTCAACCCGTTCCTGATAACGGTGGTAAGCCAACCTAAAGGCTTTTTGATGTAGATAACAAAGGATTTTAGTTGTAGGCTTTCAGTTTTACCGTTTTTTGGGGGGACGAAGGCCTAACCTGCAACTTATTTGTGTTCTCAGTCGGTTGTTGTTAATGTTTCATAAAGTTGATTTTTGTGCGCAGTATTGCATTCAGTCTCTCACTGACATCATCTCCTTCCCGTCAGTGTGTGTGTTTTACAAACCCTTTCACCACCAGTGTAAGTCCAGCTTTTGTTATCACGTGTCAAGGTGAAGATACAGCGAGGTATAAAATAAATGGAGACGGCACACTCGTAAACTCCACCACGCACCTGTATTCATAAACAATGTTTCATCAGGACCTGATGAAGATCCTTACAGGAACTAAACGTTGTGGTTAGAGCGTAGGGCCAGTAACTGAAAGGTTTCTGGTTCGAATCCCCGAGCTAACGAGGTAAAAATCTGTCGTTCTGCCCCTGAACAAACTGAACGTTGTTCCCCGGTTGGCCGTCATTGTAAATAAGAATTTGTTCTTAACTGACTTGTCTAGTTAAATAAAGGTTAATACATAAATAGGTGAAGCTTCTGAGAGTGCCGGAACTTTATTTTATACCAACTGTTTTCAGCCCTGCACCCAACCTATTTCTTTATTAACCTTTAACTAGGCAAGTCAGTTAAGAACAAATTCTTACTGATGGAACATGTCAGTTTGATCACACTTGACTACTAATAAGGAATGCAATGTGCAGGCTAAGCTAATTTAAACACGTTTTTATTCTCACTTAGAGAATATTCCACTTGAGTAATGCAGTGTTGAGAACAGCCTAGAACTTTGGTCTAACATTTCCTGCCCCAATATGTCAAGGTCACCCTATTCTATTCTATTCTATGATAATCCAGTCATTCCCTGTGAACAATTAAGTTGCTGACTTGTGACAAGGACGTTTACAATGAAGTCCTTGCGACCCAAATTCTCCTTTACAATTATCCAGTCATTTTCATTATACAATAGAGTTCTGATGTATTTGTAACAAGGAAATTAGCAAATTTTGGGAAGTCATAAGCCCCTCAGAAAGAAGAACCCTCCAGTCAAGAATGACTCAACTGTACATGTAATATCATGCTCCTGAAAGCCTCAAACTGGATAGCTAGGGATAAACTCATATTATACTCACTGCAGTATTACAGGGTATTTCAGTAACCTCGCTGAAATGGGTTATTTAGGACAATTACAGTGTAGAGAGATTGATGAATGTGCACATTGTTGCGTTTCATGTTCTCTTTTAAAGTGGTTCATTGGGAAGCACCCAAAGTGTACAGTTGGTCTTCACTTTAGAGCTGTTCAAAGGGAAACAACATGACCGCAATGATGCTTTGATTCAAGTTAAAGTACATTGGTTTCCCTGAGTTGTCTTTGCAATGGAAAATGTGATGGGTGAGGATGTATTCAAGGGTGTATAAACGGTGTGTATAACGGTGTTTCTTTTAACTCAGGTTTTGTGAAGAATCTACAAATCTAAGTGAATTTCCATCCAGACTTCAGACAATAAAATGCATAATGTAATACAAAGTACAAAGTTGTGGCGATCAGACAACAAAAGCATGGATTGATCTGGCTGTGAGACTAACCATACATTTCCCCCGAACATGGAATTACACACATGGGTGAGTTCTAGAATCTAACTGTAGAACTGTCTGTAGTGCAGATGGTCTCAAATACCGACACACCCAAACAAACTACAGACAACATCCTGTCTTCATTTAACATCATCCATAATTCATCCATAATGATGGGTCTTCCTCCCACTCTTCTCTCTATACAGCAGAGACTCAATCAGCACTCGACTTGCATAATGGAACAGAGAGAGAGTTCCGGAACATGGGGAATTAAGATGTGGAATCAACCACCAATAGTGAGTTGTGGGAAGAGAATCTACACTTATAGCCCTCTATTGAAATCAGAAGAGAACTCTGCAACATTACAGTTATTGGTTCAAGATTGCCTTAACAGCTGGAGACTTTTGCTTGGAAACTAAACCAGAGAGGGAGCTGGGATTGAACAAACAAAGATCACACCACCAGCGTGTATTCATGTATACCAAGGGAGCCAGGCTTCCCCCAAAAAATGTACAAATAAATTATTTGAAGATAAATAAATAAATAATCTTTGGTCTCTCTGTGTTTCATAATTTTCCTTCAATTCGCAAGAGGCTGAATGTATCTCACCGGAGAAAGCATCTGAGCGAGCGAAACAGCGCCCCTCTGTCTCTGTATGTGTAAGCCATCTATCTGATGCTGTCTGGTCCAAAAGGGTATGACATTATTGCCGCCAGTGGCATTGAATGCAAGGGAAGCCAGTGAGCATTTGGCCTCCCTTGACCCCAAAAAAGTGTCAAGGGAAGCCAGTTTGGATTTGGCATCACTCCTATCAAATTCATCGAGAGCATACGTCATTGACAGAAACAACTTGAATTGTTGCGTCTCGTTGTGTTGTTGTCCTCCGGTGGCTAGCTAGCTAGAATTGTCTGTTTCCTAAATTAGCCATGGATGGAGATAGGGATACTTAATTCTCTGTACTGGCAAATGATTATAATTGCGATTCTGATCCCACCATAAATTCATACATTGTGCCTCTGGCCTGAGAGGATGGAAGTTCAACATGTAGTTTGTAGGTTAATGTTAACTAGCTGGCCTGGCGCATCATTGCCCATGAAAGGAAGTTAGGATAGCGAGCAAGCATTTTAGCCAGGTAGGCTAGGACAACAAAATATATGTGTACTGTATGACAGAGTGATAGACCGTTTCGTCAACATGAAAGAGAGGAGGATAGCATTGGCGTTTGTCTACAAGTAGGGTGAGTAAAAAAAAAGTATACTTGCACGAATGCACACACACACACACACACACACACACACACACACACACAGAGAGAGAGAGAAATCAGAACCATGGACAGCCACATCATATTTAGTGTAGCTTACATTGATTGGACTAAATGTTTTTGGTATATTTTAGTTGTCACTGTATTGGATTAAGCGTAGGTGGTTAGACGATGTTGAAATGTTGAAGTTGAAAGGGTGCTGGAATAGTGGAGGCAGCACCTGTTTTCTTAGCAACTTGCAGTAAACTCTTCGTGGTTCTAAATCAATAGTTGTTTAGTGTTCCGAAAATGTCGGAAACATGAACTTGCTTGAAAACATTTTTTTTAAATCTTCATATTTTCAAATAGTACATTTATATTTTCCAACGGGGCTATACATTTGGGTGAGGTTTTTTTCTTGCCTGAGTATCCTCGTTTCACTGCCAAAAATAACATTAAACCAACTAGTGTTCAGCGAAATAACAACACAATGTCAAATACAGGTAGCCTAGTCAAATAATTCACATCCAATCACATTAACCGTTACTCTCTTGCAAGAAACCTTCACTCTTGCGCAGACATTTAGAAATGAAACATGACAATTTGAAAAATAAGCCACGGGAGTTTTTGAGTGAGAATAAAGATGACTTTCAAGTAGTAAGACATGTATAAAAGCAACAGATACCGCTGTCACGTCCTGACCATAGTAAGATGTTATTTTCTATGGTAGAGTAGGTCAGGGTGTGACAGGGGGTGTTTTGTGTTATGTTTAAGTTCTAGTTTTCTATTTCTATGTTGTTGTTTTTTGGGATGATCTCAAATGAGAGGCAGCTGGTCCTCGTTGTCTCTAATTGGAGATCATACTTAAGTAGGGTTTTTTTTCTTCCCCCACCTGTGTTGGTGGGTAGTTGTCTTCTGTTTAGTTTATGTACCTGACAGAACTGTGCGCTTTTGTTTTCGCTTTGTTATTTTTTCTTTAGTGTTCTGAGTTAAAATAAATATTCATCATGAGCAATCAACACGCTGCGCTTTGGTCCCGTCTCTACGACAGCCGTTGCAACCATTAATAAGAAAGGGCTAGAAGCGTCTTATATGGTGAGCTATCGAGTGGCTAGGACAGGCAAGCCCCATACTATTGTGGAGGACTTAATTTTTCCTGCTGCTGTGGATATGGCTTGGACAATGCTGGGGGAAAAGGCCAAAAAAGCTATACAGACAATGTCTTCATCAAACGACGCATCAGTGACATGGCAGAAGATGTTTTGAAACAATTACTGCTTCGCATACAAGCCAGTGAATTCTATGCGTTACAGCTGGATGAGTCAACAGACCTGGCGGGCCTGGCACCGCTCCTGGTATATGTCCGTTTCGTTTATGGGGGGTCAATTAAGGAAGACATCCTCTTTCTGAAAACCACTGGAAACCAGGACAACAGGAGAGAATATTTTTAAAGTACTGCACAGCTTTGTGACATCAAATGGACTTTGGTGGTCAAGATGTGTTGGTATCTGTACTGATGGCGCAAAAGCCATAACAGGGAGACATAGGGAAGTGGTAACGCGCGTGCAAACAGTTGCTCTTGACGCCACTTGGGTACACTGCAGCATCCACCGAAAGGCTCTTGCTGCCAAGGGAATGCCTGATAGCTTGAAAGATGTTTTGGACACTACAGTGACACTATAGTGTCCAAGGCCCCTGAACTCTCGTGTATTTTCTGCATTATGCAATGATATGGGCAGCGACCATGTAACGCTTTTACAACATACAGAAGTGTGCTGGTTATCAAGGAGCTCTTCTCTGTCTGCATTAACAAGGACAACACACAGGTCTTTCCATCATTGTATGATTTTTTTGTGTGCAAATGAACTCAAGCTTACAGACAATGTCAAATGTGATATAGCGAAGCACCTGAGTGAGCTGGGTGCGCAATTACGCAGGTACTTTCCCGAAACAGACAACACAAGCAACTGGATTCGTTATCCCTTCCATGCCCTGCCTCCAGTCCACTTACTGATATCTGAACAAGAGAGCCTCATTGAAATTGCAACAAGCGGATCTGTGAACATTCTATTTAATCGGAAGCCACTGCTAGATTTCTGGATAGGGCTGCGCTCAGAGTATCCTGCCTTGGCAAATCGCGCTGTTAAGACACTGATGCCCTTTGCAACCACATACCTATGTGAGAGTGGATTCTCAGCCCTCACTAGCATGAAAACTAAATACAGGCACAGACTGTGTGTGGAAAATGATTTAAGACTGAGACTCTCTCCAATACAACCCAACATTGTTATGTGCATCCTTTCAAGCACACCCTTCTCATTAACCTGCGGTGAGTTATTCACAATTTTTGATGAACAAATAAGGTTTTATATGTAAGATGGCTAAATAAAGAGCAAAATGATTGATTATTATTATATTATTATTTGTGCCCTGGTCCTATAAGAGCTCTTTGTCACTTCCCACGAGCCGGGTTGTGACAAACTCACACTCATTCTTATGTTTAAGAAATGTATCGTATAGTGTGTGTGGGAGGCTTACAATGATGGCAAAAAACAACATTTGAGAGTGCACCGACCCTGGTGCTAGAGGTGGTACGCAGCTGAAGGTTGAATCTTTGAAGGGGTACGGGACTATAAAAAGTTTGGGAACCACTGCTGTAGGTCATGTAACTGTTTGTTACAGGCAATATGTTTTGTGGACTTCACCGGACAAAGGTTGCTCTTCGGTTTTGTGGTGAAACAAAGGTGTGGTTGAATTTATTCTGTGTCTTCTTATTGTCTCGGCCTTTAGGCCTATATATCACAGTCACAAGGCATATGAACTAACAGGTTATAGAGCAAACAACGCAATTATCACAACACATAGGGTGTAATATGGCTTTTTCTCTGGCTTCCCCAGTTATTTTGCACACAAGCTGCTACTGCACACTACTCAGTGACAGTGTCATTGACAAGAGTGACAAGCAAAAGTCACACCATTAAGAGTAATTGACAAGAATGTTCACTTTAGGGGCTGGTCATAGCTAGGTGATACTTAAGAGTCCAGTTATACCAGTCCTTCAAATAGACACCACTCAACCCCCAACTCTAACACCCCAGGCTGAATGTGTCAAGCGTCTCAGAGTAGGAGTGGTGTTCTAGGATCAGGTCCCCTCTTGTCAATTTAATCCGATTAAATCTCTACAAGGCTAAACTCATCCTTGATCAGCTCTCCTGCTCTGAGACTCTTTGTGAATACTGGCACTGGTCCCCCCGTCCATCTTATTCATTCACAGCACTCCTGCTCTGAGACATCTGATACATTGTACATACATCCTCGTATCTCCTTCCCACAAGAGAGAATGCTTCTGTGTACTGTAGATAAAGCCAAGGGCTTGGATCTCATTACGGCAGTCAAAATGGAGATTAGTTTCATTTGACCCAATACTCTCTTTCACTCCCTAACACAATCTTGTCTGCATGGTACCTCCTAGTACTAACCCTGACTGATTGCAATGTTTCCTCTCACTATAGTCAAAAGATACGACACATGTATGTCAATATGATCCATTTTAAGTCATCAAAGTGTGCTATTATATCACATTTTACTATATACAGTGCCTTGCAAAAGTATTCAGACCCCTTGGATTTCTTCACACTATTGTGTTACAAAATGTGTACTTTTTTTAATTAACAATCTATACAAAATACTGTAATGCACAGGAGGTTGGTGGGATCTTAATTGGGGTTGATGGGCTCGTGGTAATGGCTGGAGTTTGAGCGGTTTCCTTCCTCTGTGGTAACTGAGTTAGGAAGGACGCCTGTATATTTGTAGTGACTGGGTGTATTGATACACCATCCAAAGTGTAATTAATAACTTCACCATGCTCAAAGGGATGTTCAATGTCTGTTTTTTTGTTTTTTTACTCATCTACCAACAGGTGCCCTTCTTTGCGGTGATTAGAAAACCTCTAGTCTTCGTGTTTGAATCTGTGTTTGAAATTCACTGCTCGACTGAGGGACCATAGAGATAATTGTATGTGTGGGGTACAGAGATGAGGTGGTCATTCAAAAATCATGTTAAAAACTATTACTGCACAGTCCATGCAAATTATTATGTGACATAAAAAGCAAATGTTTACTCCTAAAGTTATTTAGGCTAGCCAAAACAAAGGGGTTGAATACTTAATGACTCAAGACATTTTAGCTTTTCATTATTTATTCATTTGTCAAAATTTTGAAGAAAAAAAAACAATTCCACATTTAAAATATGTGGTATTGCGTGTAGGCCAGAGACACAAAAATCCATTTTAAATTCAGGCTGTAACACAACAAAATGTGGTAAAAGTCAAGGGCTGTGAATACTTTTTGAAGGCACTCTACCTAAATGACTTTGTACCCCTAGACATGGACTCTGTACTGGTACCCCGTGTATATAGACAAGTCATCGTTACTCATTGTGTATTTATTCCCTGTGTTATTATTTGTCTATTATTTTTGTCTCTGCATTTTTGGGAAGGGCTCGTGAGTACGCATTTCACCGTTAGTCTACACCTGTTGTTTACACAGTTTACATTTGATTTGAATGGTATTTAGCTTACTTATATAAAGTATATATAGGTGAGCTATGCAGGAAGTGAATGAATAGATCAGTCTATGAGCTGTGATGTCGTTATCTACTCCTCAAGGACAGACCTGTTCTCTATCAATGAATAACATCTGACAGGAACTAGCATCCACAATCCTTAGTAGGAGTGGTCTACACGTGGAGTCTACCTAGACAGCCAGGAACATCCAATGGATAGAGAATACATAGGATCACCTTGTCATCCTCGTGATATTTCTGTCAGGTTTTTGTGCGGTACCTATGCATGTGCAAAAAGTTTGCCAACATTTTTAATAATGTATGCCATTTAGCAGACACCTTTTCTTAAAGTGGCTTATAACAAGTGATTGCATACATGTTTGTACTGGTGGCCCCAGGAGGCCCCAGTGGGACATTCAGTACAGTTTTACTGTAGATCAACAGTCTTCTGATAAATCTTTGAATTCAACATATAACTGCAATACAAAGCTGGGGGTGCAGTTCTGGGTTTGTTTTTTTGGCCTAACCTTCACTCCCCTTCGTTAGATGCAGTATGTTGTATTGAAGCCAAGCTATAATAGTGTTATGATGGGTAAAATGACACCTGCAGGTAAAACATGTGAAAGTGCAGAGCAATGGAAATGATACGGGGTCTGTATCCACATACACTCCATCAGCATCACTGTTGACAGATGCACATAGTTATCGCCCTTTATAGCCATTCAAATGAGTCTAGGTCCACAGTGTGCTAGACCCCTATGGCTTTAAGATACACAGGTGACAAACAATGTTTGTCCCCAGGGGATAGGCTCATAGACAACACTATCTCCTGTATCGTCACCTCACCTGACTATTTACATATTGTCATTCCGCCGTCTCCCATTGTCCAGCGATGTCACAAAGGGGCGGGGTCAGAACATCACACCACTCTGACAGTCTACGAGGGGGAGTGTCTTGTGACATGAGAACAGGAAGTCACTTCAGGAACAGGAACAACAGGTCACTAGCCAGTTTACCAAACAGAACAGAGTGGTACTGGCTGTACTGGTCTGGTGATAAGCAATAACAATAGTCTCTGTCTCAGAGACCCAAAGCCACCAGCCACTACCCAGAGCAATGTTTCCTCTCAGGCTGCAGGGGAGGACACACTTTGAAACACACTGCTGCACTCAATCAAACACACCCAGACACATGTAGGCCAACTAGTCATAGGCCAACTAGTCATAGGCCAACTGGTCACTAGTAGTTCTACCATCGATATGTTCAGTGGTGGCTCTACACTGTTGAAAATTGGTAGGAGTGAGAGTAAGACTGGTCAAGAGCATCACCACTTAGTTGGTCCATTACATTTCTCCATATGCCCCGGTCAGGCCTGTACATACCATGGTGAAGTCTGAGGGCTAAATGAACTGAGCTTGTGATGGTTTGACCCATCATGTGAAGGGGAGATGATTTGACTAGCGCAGGTGTTCTTAACTAGGTCATGACAATAGCAGCTGCGTCAATGTGTCGTCTGTTGTGTATGTCTACCTCTTTATGGCACTCAGCAGTGCACTGAATGAACAATAGAATGTACAGTCATATCGACCCACTAGATAGATGGCCAAGCTGCAAAGTCGTAAAAATGTATGGATTTTTTTTTGCTTTTTTATCTTAATTTAAGGTAAGGGTTAGGCATAAGGTTAGCAGTGTGGTTAAGGTTAGGTTTAAAATCAGATTTAAAATCAGTCGTTGGAGGGCAATTTGGGTCACGGTCAATTTCTCATTTGGGTCTTGAGCTGATAAAGTTTAAGAATCCCTGGCATAGATAGTAGCAAGAAGCTACTGTTGAACAGTTTAACTTGACCTACTGTATAGTAAAACCTAGAGAGGTAGAGAGGAAAAGTCATTTGTTTCCCTTGGAGTCTGTCTGACCTACAAGCTATTTGTTTCCCTTGGAATCTGTCTGACCTACAAGCCATTTGTTTCCCTTGGAGTCTGTCTGACCTACAAGCTATTTGTTTCCCTTGGAATCTGTCTGACCTACAAGCCATTTGTTTCCCTTGGAGTCTGTCTGACCTACAAGCCATTTGTTTCCCTTGGAGTCTGTCTGACCTACAAGCCATTTGTTTCCCTTGGAGTCTGTCTGACCTACAAGCCATTTGTTTCCCTTGGAATCTGTCTGACCTACAAGCCATTTGTTTCCCTTGGAGTCTGTCTGACCTACAAGCCATTTGTTTCCCTTGGAGTCTGTCTGACCTACAAGCCATTTGTTTCCCTTGGAATCTGTCTGACCTACAAGCCATTTGTTTCCCTTGGAGTCTGTCTGACCTACAAGCCATTTGTTGTCTGACCTACAAACCATTTGTTTGTGTGTGTGTTTCACTAAGGCGTTGCTGTCTAGTTTACAGCTCAAATAGGTCTACAAATTCTCCTGTCTGTGGGTTGGATATGGCTACTTCAAGCTGGTGCAAACAAAGCTTTTGGACAAAATGAGCAATAAATTGACTGTGATTGACATGTCCCAACCCTTCCATAACATACACAACTCCTACATGGAAGTCTGTTGGCCATGGCCTTCCTATAGCCTAAATACACACACACACACACACACACAGCTTTCCTATAGCGTGATAAAAGCAAGAGGAATGTACAGAGAGGAGAGGAAGAGAGTGGAAGGGAGATGTAGGGCACACAGCTGCCTACAGAGAGTCTGAGGGAAGGAGGCGAGTAGCGGCACCATGCATGTAAAGTAAGGGTTATAACAGATTAAGAAGCTGTAAAGGGATTGCACATGACAAATCCAGACCTGGGTTCAAGTAATATTCAATTACTTTAGCTGGGCTTGATTGAGCTTGACTGGCACAGTGAATGGATCCAATGGATTAGTCCCAAAAGTCCAAACTAATTCTGTCCATCTGTCATCTTTATGCAGGCACAATCAAACACTCAGAGTACACACACATATATATATAATATAAAAAATTAAAGGGAACACTTAAACAACACAATGTAACTCCAAGTCAATCACACTTCTGTGAAATCAAACTGTCCACTTAGGAAGCAACACTGATTGACAATAAATTTCACATGCTGTTGTGCAAATGGAATAGACAACAGGTGGAAATTATAGGCAATTAGCAAGACACCCCCAATAAAGGAGTGGTTCTGCAGGTGGGGACCACAGACCACTTCTCAGTTCCTATGCTTCCTGGCTGATGTTTTGGTCACTTTTGAATGCTGGCGGTGCTTTCCCTCTAGTGGTAGCATGAGACGGAGTCTACAACCCACACAAGTGGCTCAGGTAGTGTAGCTCATCCAGGATGGCACATCAATGCGAGATGTGGCAAGAAGGTTTGCTGTGTCTGTCAGCGTAGTGTCCAGAGCATGGAGGCGCTACCAGGAGACAGGCCAGTACATCAGCAGACGTGGAGGAGGCCGTAGGAGGGCAACAACCCAGCAGCAGGACCGCTACCTCCGCCTTTGTGCAAGGAGGAGCAGGAGGAGCACTGCCAGAGCCCTGCAAAATGACCTCCAGCAGGCCTCAAATGTGCATGTGTCTGCTCAAATGGTCAGAAACAGACTCCATGAGGGTGGTATGAGGGCCCGACGTCCACAGGTGGGGGTTGTGCTTACAGCCCAACACCGTGCAGGACGTTTGGCATTTGCCAGAGAACACCAAGATTGGCAAATTCGCCACTGGCGCCCTGTGCTCTTCACAGATGAAAGCAGGTTCACACTGAGCACGTGACAGACGTGACAGAGTCTGGAGACGCCGTGGAGAACGTTCTGCTGCCTGCAACATCCTCCAGCATGACCGGTTTGGCGGTGGGTCAGTCATGGTGTGGGGTGGCATTTCTTTGGGGGGCCGCACAGCCCTCCATGTGCTTGCCAGAGGTAGGCTGACTGCCATTAGGTACCGAGATGAGATCCTCAGACCCCTTGTGAGACCATATGCTGGTGCGGTTGGCCCTGGGTTCCTCCTAATGCAAGACAATGCTAGACCTCATGTGGCTGGAGTGCGTCAGCAGTTCCTGCAAGAGGAAGGCATTGATGCTATGGACTGGCCCACCCGTTCCCCAGACCTGAATCCAATTGAGCACATCTGGGACATCATGTCTCGCTCCATCCACCAACGCCACATTGCACCACAGACTGTCCAGGAGTTGGCGGATGCTTTAGTCCAGGTCTGGGAGGAGATCCCTCAGGAGACCATCCGCCACCTCATCAGGAGCGTGCCCAGGCGTTGTAGGGCGGTCATACAGGCACGTGGAGGCCACACACACTACTGAGCCTCCTTTTGAAATGTTTTAAGGACATTACATCAAAGTTGGATCAGCCTGTAGTGTGGTTTTCCACTTTAATTTTGAGTGTGACTCCAAATCCAGACCTCCATGGGTTGATAAATTGGATTTCCATTGATTATTTAGTTGTGATTTTGTTGTCAGCACATTGAACTATGTAAAGAAAAAAGTATTTAATAAGATTATTTCATTCATTCAGATCTAGGATGTGTTCTTTTAGTGTTCCCTTTATTTTTTTGAGCAGTATATATATATATGTATATATATATATATATATATATATATATATATATAAGATGAATACTATTTGAACCCAGGTGTAGACAAATCCGTATAGGCCTTTGTAAAGATGTCAAGATAAAGAGACCAGTAAATGCTGAAAGGCCTAGGGTTTTGTAATGAAATTAGTAAAGTGTCAGATCATTTTGGGTGGGTTTGACTTTGAGGAGAAACATGTGAGTTTGTTGTTAGCCAGTTCTTTGCAAGATTCCAAAAGTGACGTCAGAGCAATAAATATCACTGCATTAACTTACAAAACATCTTGACAGACATAATGCCTGTTTAAAGTCAAGGTCACCAGGTCAAAATAAATTTAGTTGGGAAAAGCTCCAGCCATCTAAAGTAAATTCTAGGTATGTGAAGCAGAAAATAAAAGCCAGGATTGGCTTGACAAGATGAGAGTAAAAATACAAACTATTTCAAGATCACATGAAACTGTTATCAGCAGGCCAGGCCTACAGACCATAGAGTCTATAGACTGTATGGCAGTGGAGGCTGCTGAGGGGAGGACGGCTCATAAGAATATCTTGAACGGAGCGAATGGAATGGCATCATGCAGATGGAAACCATGTGTTTGATGTATTTGATACCATTCCACTTATACAACTCCAACCATTACCACGAGCCTGTCCTCCCCAATTAAGGTGCCACCAGCCTCCTGTGCTGTATGGTACAGAATAGATAGCTGTTTTTTGCAATCGTTACTTTTCTAATGTACGTTTGCCCTCTTGTGGAAGTCGTGAGTATTGCGCTAAAAGTTCCTACCTGCATTTATGGATCTCTTGCGTCATCTCGCGAAATAATCGAGCAGTGCGTCCAGGCCTCTTGTTTTTCCATACAGGTGAGTGCGATGCTGTTAATGTTTTACCTGGAGGCCCGTGACGTCAGATCCGACGTTCCCTTCAAGAAAAGGAACCGTGGAAGCCATGAGTACATTTATACCTTATTTAGACAACTTTACTGGCGAAAGGAAACGCTTTTAAAGGTTAACTTGAATTTAAGCGGACAAGCTTGTAGTGGTTGAAATACTTGCGGAGTGATCCATTTGGTGCTGATAATGTCTGCCTCCGCTGTCTTCGTTCTGGACTTGAAAGGAAAGGTAAGATCACTTCTCATTTTGATTATGGTCATTGATAACGTTATAAACAATGTCAGTTTTAGCTTGACTTGACCTTAACTCGCTTTTGTTTGGGATTGTAATCGAGTTTGTTCAACGTTTGCTCTTGCCATTAAACATTAATAGATAGCCACGTCGTTAAAGATTAATTCGTTGGCTGTGACAGTTCCATTCAAGCCTTGCACAAGTCACTTCCGGACACAAGTAGATAGAAACAGGTCATAAGGCCAGTGGCTGCATCCTTTTTAGACTTGACAAATACTTATACCAGGTGTTATGAAAAAAGCTGCCACAAATGAATTACATATAATTTCCAAACATGAAAGTGAATATAGTAAGTGAGTCAAAGTTGCCTGGCACCTGTCATCATGTGTACATTGTAGAAGGATAGTGCAAAGATTAACACATTCTAAATCACATTTGGTTGGGCATACAACACAGTAATTCATGTTGTAAACAGAAGAGAATGCTCTATTCAGGTTTCTTATCCACAAACAAACATTGACCACAACCAGTATAGCCTGAATCTCCCACAGCTAGAGGTGTAATTTGATAGAAAGATTCCATCCCTCTACAATAGGCCTAGAAGTCATGGGAGGGGAAAGAGGACATGGTTTCAAGTGGCACAACAGCAAGAGGTTGTATTAGGCTACATGCAAATTAGTAGGCCTAGGCAACTATATTCAGCCGCCGGCCAGAACATAATTATAATAATTTGTACACTGCAAATCGACCACAACTAAGCAAAAAATACGTATTTGAAAATAATAATTTCATACCTTGATTACATTGAGACACGATCATTAAATTAAACTCAATTTTAGCTGAATTCTTGTTGATATTAGTCTTTTTTTTTTTTACAAAAACTAATAAAATATATTTTATATTGATTTAACTAAAACAATTATCACTTGGGCCGGTTTTGGGCCGCCTGTTGCCGAACCCCTGGCCTAGGCGGACACAACAACTGACAAGCCACAATAGTCACCGTTACAAGCCTGTAGCATGGTACTACTGTACACCTAGACTTTGTTGGCACTGCAGCATCTTGAATGAGTGACAGGTCTAGCTCTGGAGCCCATTCTCAGCCATCTGATCTCTTGTCAAGGCAAAAAGTTGTCAAGCCCTTATGTTCTTCCTTCATTTAGCATTCCTTAGAGATGGAATCGAACTCTCTCACCCATTGACCTCTACGCTACATTACCTCATCACCTCTCTGACCATTGACCATTGTTACATTACCTCTCTCACCCATTGACCTTTAGTAGGACCATGAGTTTTTTTACAGTCACGTCACATGGTTAGGAAAAACTCAGGTGCCTTAAGGGTGACCTTTGACCCATATAGTTTGTTATTCTTTTTCTTTCCCTATTCATTTCCCCTCTTACCCTGCAGGTGCTCATATGTCGGAACTACAAGGGCGACGTGGACATGGCTGAGATTGACCATTTCCTGCCTTTGCTCATGACACAGGAAGAGGAGGGCCTTACAAGTCCAATCATGTCGCACGGCAACGTTCACTTCCTGTGGATCAAGCACACCAACCTGTACTGTATCCTTATAACGAGTTTAGTCGCTAGCCAGCTAAAAGTTAATCATTACCATTGTGTAGCCTGTATAAATAATGTTAGCTTTACTAATGAGATGTTAATCGAACCTACACGAAGACAAATATGTGTTTTTCCCTAGAGTAAAGATAATGAACTTCTTAAACATATTACCCTAGGACCTTAGAATAGGCCTGTGTATTCTATCTACCTTGACGTTCTAACAGTGGTGGCCACTACCAACAAGAACTCCAACGCCTCTCTGGTCTATGCCTTCCTCTATAAAGTGGTTGAGGTGAGTCAGAGGTCTGTCTGTGCTGTCTTGGCTGAGTCCGAAGTGTTTCTCTCTACCAAAAGACCTGCATAATGTGTCTACTGGTTTCTCCCGACCCATTTGACGTAACATGTTCCTAACATAATCATAATTCACATATTATTTCTGAGGTTGCCAATCGACGTTGTGTTGTTTCCAGGTGTTCACAGAGTACTTTACAGAGTTGGAGGAGGAGAGCATACAGGACAACTTTGTGGTGGTCTATGAGCTACTGGACGAGCTCATGGACTTTGGCTTCCCCCAGACCACCGACAGCAAGATCCTGCAGGAGTGAGTGACACCCGCTCACTTACTTACTTGCTTATGGCTGTCCTTCGATGATGACGCTGCTCCCAGTTGTGGTTATTGTGGGGAGTTGTGTTAGTGCCATTGCATGTGGCTGTGCAGGCCAAGTCGAGACCTGTGGTTTGCCACATGAGGGGCAGGTGAATTCTCCACTGCAGAGGGGTGTCCCTGCTGCACGCTGGTGTCGTTGTGCAAGACGTTTCGATTCACCTCTCTGGGATTGTGTCCTGGAGGTGTGTGAAACCCAGGTGGAAGGTGGGACGCCACCTTCCACCTGGAAGCATCTGCTAAATGGCTAAATGGCTTATTATTATTATTATTATTATTATTATTATTATTATTATGAATGTGCAGTTTTAATAGACAGATACTTTATGGTGTTGGGTCTAGAACCAGTAAGGACAAGTTTTGGGACTTCTGAAAGTTCAATCCAACTGATCTCCATACTGTCTGTCTCTACTACAGGTACATTGAATGTTATCTTGACTTAGCCTGATCCCAGATCTGTTTGTGCTGTCTTGCCAATTCCTGGTCCTTGTAATTCATTGTCATACAAAACAGATCTGGGATCAAGCTACTGATGTCCATACTGGCTGTCTCTCCAGGTACATCACCCAGGAGGGCACCAAGCTGGAGGTGGCTAAGACCAAGGTTCCCACCACTGTCACCAACGCTGTGTCCTGGAGGTCAGAGGGCATCAAGTACAAGAAGAATGAGGTCTTCATCGACGTCATCGAGTCCATCAACTTACTGGTGAGTGGTTTACCATAAGGATGCTGGGTTTGATACATGCAATTTGGCAATGAATTTGCTTGTGTTTGGGCAATATCAATAATTGTCATAATTGATTTTGTGTATATAATGCTTTCATCTCCATAGTGATCAATATTTTCCTGAAAATGAAAATACCAATAACCTTTGCTTTCTGAATAATTGATTCATTTAATTGATTAAAGCTGGAATCCTTAATTGGTGGAAGTGCCACGCCTGTTTGCGATATTACAACAACAAAGAAGTTACTGGAAACAACGAACAGTTTTTTTTCCTCAGACATCACTGCACGCGCGAACAGCAGAATATGTAGGCCTACTGTAGTTTTCCCCTACTGCCGAATGCTCCTCTCCGCCGTATCTCCTCAACAAAACAAAAACAGTACCGAAGGTGCTGGGGTGAACACTGATGCTGTTTCCCCTAATGTGGATTTGATCTTTAATTGGCTGAGCATTCTCTCAATAAATCAACTAGCTACTGTATAAAAAGTCTCCATCAGAGGTTGACCCCTGTGTCATGCGTTGACCCCAGGTGAACGCCAATGGCAGTGTGATGAGCAGTGACATCGTGGGCACCGTCAAGCTGAAGACCATGCTGTCTGGCATGCCTGAGCTGAGACTGGGACTCAATGACCGCGCGCTGTTCGCCCTCACTGGCCGTATGTACAATACACACGCAGGCTAGCAGTGAGCACACACACACACACACACACAGTCACTGCTTCTCAGATGCAATTGCATTTTAGATGTTGATGAATATGAGTGTGTGTGTTCAGGAGACAAGGGGAAGACTGTAACGATGGAGGACGTTAAGTTTCACCAGTGTGTTCGTCTGTCCCGTTTCGAGAGTGACCGCACCATCTCCTTCATCCCTCCTGACGGAGAGTCTGAACTCATGTCCTACCGCATCAACACTCACGTGAGTTACCTTAAGAAATTCATATTGTATCTCTGAAAATGTCCACGTGTCCCTCATAAATGACCTCCCTAAATACCCTCATCCCTCCCTCATACAGTTTCACTCTTCCATTGCACTGTTATGTTACTGTACCGAAATCAATACTTGAGTCAGCTGTAAGCCCTGTCTGTATCAAGTACAGTGGTGTAGTGGAGGGGAAACACTTCATGCACCATTTTTTTATTTTGGTGTGTGCACTTACCCACCTTTTTTGGGAAAAATGCATTGAAAGTAAAGGAAGTGTTACATGACTCACCGCGAACGGCGATCAGCCTATTTTTCAACCACTTCATCACTGATGAAGTTGTATAATGGCTTTCCAGTTGACGGTAGAACTAACCACATTCTGTATCCCTACAGGTGAAGCCTCTGATATGGATTGAGTCTGTCATCGAGAAGTTCTCTCACAGTCGAGTCGAGATCATGGTTAAGGTAGTTGTTATATAGTAACACTCAGTGTATGAATCTATGCATTGTCCTATGCTACAGTTGCCTTTCTCTATTTCCATAGGCTAAAGGTCAGTTCAAGAAGCAGTCAGTAGCCAACAATGTGGAGGTGCGGGTGCCCGTCCCCAGTGATGCTGACTCCCCCAAGTTTAAGACCAGTATGGGCCACGCTAAATACGTCCCTGAGAAGAACCTGGCTGTGTGGACTATCAAGTCCTTCCCTGTAAGTGTTTCATCCAAGCAGCACTTCTGTCTCCAGCCGATCTTCCCTGTTGACAAAACTCAAGGCCAAATATATAGAGCCATTTTTTGGTTTACAAGCAAACGTCCCGTTCGAGTGAAGCGCGCACATCTTCGCAACAAAAAGCTCTGTAGCAGGATAGCTAACCCTGATGTCGGGACCTTGACAAACTTAACAGTGAGAGAGTGATGACCATGAAAACACGTAAGACTGATGGCTATAGCTGTGTTCAACAAGTATATTATTCTCCTGGCTTTATCCAGCTCTAGTTGTGGTATTTTACCTTGCCTCACTGGCTTGCTAACTTGCTAGGTAATCAACCCTCTGATGATGTTGTAGACGATAACCATCTGATTTAATTGCACAAGCTGCATTTGAAGCCAGAGGATTCTGTATCCCACTCCCATGTAAATAAACCCCTTTCTGATTCTGAACTGTGAGCAACTTTTCATGATGTGGCTGTCGGCCAGGAAATGGGTCTATAATGTACCCTAGAATTTAGAACATTAAGGCTCCTGACCTGGAAAAACTCCAGACTCTTTTTCTGGTCAGGACACATCATCAGGACGAAAAACTCAGGGCCCTATATGAACCATCTCACCCTTTCTGTAATTTTTCTCTCTCTCTCCGCCCCCCTTTCTTTTTCTGTCTCTCTGTCTCTGTCTCTCTGTCTGTCTGTCTCTCTGTCTGTCTTTCTCTGTCTCTGTCTGTCTGTCTGTCTGTCTGTCTGTCTGTCTGTCTGTCTGTCTGTCTGTCTGTCTGTCTGTCTGTCTGTCTGTCTCTCTCTCTGTCTTTCTCTCTCTCTGTCTGTCTCTCTCTCTCTCTGTCTCTGTGTGTGTCGCTGTCGCTCCAGGGCGGTAAGGAGTTTCTGATGCGGGCCAGCTTTGGCCTGCCCAGTGTGGAGAATGATGAGATGGAGGGCAAACCTCCCATCACTGTCAACTTTGAGATTCCATACTTCACAGTGTCAGGGATACAGGTGAGCTGTGTGTGTGCTCGCGCATGCGAGTATACTGTATTGACCTTTTGAAAACAAGCTTATGTGGAACCAAAGTGGTAACTTACTTAGCATAAAGTAGCACAGGCTACAAGTGCCTCATTTGGTTAGGCAAATCAAATGGTCCATTATATCAAGTTACACTGACCTGATCTCTCTCCTCTGTCACTGTGTGCCTCAAGGTGCGGTACATGAAAATTATAGAGAAGAGTGGTTACCAGGCCTTGCCCTGGGTCAGATACATCACACAGAGTGGAGGTAGGACTGCCATGCTCTTTAGATATAGCTTACTCATGTATAGTGAAAAGAGCCCCATCATTTAATCATAGAGAGAGAGAAATTTAAGAAAAAAATGATTTTTACTTTTTAAAAATAGAACTAGTATTTATCCTATAGTATTTTTATTGTTCTGTTTTCTTTCATTTAGATTACCAACTACGGAGTAACTTCTAAACCATGGTGGCTAACTTCTTCATTTGCTTCCAGAGATCATTGTTCAATTTAATTGCACACTAAAAAAGGGAAAATGTCTTTGAATTTCATTGAAATGCTCTACTTAATAATGTTACTGTATAAAATTGTTTGTGATTTTTACTTTTATTTCATGCAATGTAATTTGAGATTTAACTTGATTTTAATTGCTTTACTCATTGTCTCTTAGATTGTTAAATGTTTATATTAAATTATAGCCTTGAAATACCTTTTATGGGGGTGTTTTTCTTGTGTATTATTACATTTAGTGAACAAAACATTTTAGCTTTAAATGTATTGTTTTATATCATCCAAAATGCTAGCTGCTATTTTAGCCAGAAAGTATATAAATCACATATCAAACGTTTTTCACACCCATTGGCGCGTTTTAGTGACACAACTGTCAATCGCGGGCATTTGAGAACGATTTCTTCAATAACCCGCCTTTTTTTCTACATGACTTTGGAGACTTACTATCAAATTTCTGACTTTGGAGATTTACTATAACAGTTTAGAAATATGAATGAATGTACTTTGAAGACATCAACGTCCGCAAAATTGCCCGCCTTCTACGCTATGGCTTCTCATTGGTCGACTCAACTGTTACCACAGTGATACTGTAGCAACCAGTGACTGTATGGTGGCAACCAAGTCATTACTCCACCCACCTCGCCATTCAACGCGCTGATTGGTCGAGATACGTTCTGTCCAATGTTTGTAAATGTTGGTTGGGTAAACGGTAGCGTAGTTCTCAGCGCGCAAATTAAAGGTCCTGCAGCCTTCAAAGTTATTCAACATTTACCTGCTGTGATTTATTTCAAAAGTATCTCGGAAAAAGGACAGAAAAGAAGAGCCTGTAACGGTCGGGATCTTTTCAAAACAGACAAGGTAAACTACCTTTTCATATGAGTTTTGATTCCCCTTTGAGACTGCTAGCTACTAGCTAGCATTATTATCCTGCGCTACTAGCTAGAATTGGGCTCCACAATTTCTAAGAAATAACGTTGTGAAGTGTGTGTAATATATATATTGTTGGCATTTTGTTCTCATTATAATATGTTGGTTGAACTACTCGCAACTAGCTTGCTAACGTTTGCTGGTTGGGGATAAATGATAGTGAGCTAGCTAACGAGACGAACTGGCTAGCGTAGCTCGACTCGAACAGTTGATTACAATTAGATACTTGGTAGCTACTCAGCTAGCTATTTCTTCTATAAATATTTTAGGGAGAAAATATAGAAATCCGCACACAATGGTCCTGAGTCAGAGTGATGCGGCCAAGAGCCTGACCGCAGCCGCAGCAAAGGGAAATACGGACGAGGTCAGGAGGATGCTAGGGCCGGAATGCAGAGTACACCCCGATACTGTCAATCAATTTGGCAAGACCGCTCTACAGGTAACCAACTTCCTCATTGAACTTTCATTGTGTCCTAGCCTGTAATATTAAGACTCAAACTGTGTTGGCTTTTAATGTAATATAGGTAGCTAACTAAGTCTGTGTGGGTGGGAGAGGGAGACAACAACAGATCTGTCAGCCCATGGTTGCTTCCTCAGAATGGTTTCTTATACCTTGTTGTTTGAATGAAATACAGTGAAAACCAGAGTTAAACTATTTTCTTTGAAGCATCAAGTAACAACCTTGTCTATTGCTCATTAATAGCTAAAGTGTTGGACAACCATTCTGACAAATGTACCTAACCTAGCTACCTATATCCTTTATAATTCCCCTGCATTAAATTGTTACAATCCCATGAACTCTCTCCCACTAGGCCTATGTCAAACACTGCATCATGTGATGAATAACATTTGGTAAGGCCCTCTAACATCAAGTCTCCTTCTGTTCTCCCTAGGTGATGATGATGGGCAACTCCAACGTGGCCCGCTTACTGTTGGAGCACGGAGCCGACCCAAACATCACAGACAGGCGAGGAGTCTCACCGGCACATGATGCGGCACGCACTGGCTTCGTGGACACACTCCGGGTTCTGGTGGAGTTTGGCGCATCAGTCAACATGCCAGACCACACCGGCACCCTACCCATCCACATCGCTGTCCGAGAGGGCTACCGGGACGTCATTGAGTTCCTTGCACCTCTCTCCAACCTGAAACATCCCAACACCAGTGGAGAGACAGCGGTGGACCTCGCCCGAGCCTCATCGTCATGTACACCGGACGTGGTGGAGCTTCTAGAGAGACAGCTGGAGTCTAAAGTGTTCTCTCACTCCCCACCGCTCCCTCTTTAGGAGTTAGATGGACTCTACCACCAACCCCCCCTCTCTATGCTGAATTGGATGGTGCATAGACTCCCCTTCTACACCAACCTTACCTACACTCTCCTCTCAAAACCTGGTGACTTGAATTCGTTGATGTATACTTTACTTTGTTAAAGTATGATTTTTAGTAACTGGTTGACTTGTGTTTACCGTCCTGTTTTGGCAGCTTATGGAAGAATAAGTATGGTGGACATTATTTGGACACCATTTTTGCACAGAGCAAAGCACCTTTTGATGCTAAATTTGACCTCTTTGATTCAGGAGTGCACACTTGTACATGGCTTTATTATTGAGTGTTTGTGATGACTTATATTGCATTATTCCTCATTGTGAAGGAAATTGAACTGTTTGATTTTTTTTTCTTCCCCAAACTTTGATATTTTGACTTGACATGGCGTATCCCGTGATGACTACATTGCATGGTAGTTGTGTTTATCTTTGAAAACTTGTCTTTTGTTAGGCGTATTTGGAATTTTTGGGAATTTTACATGTATTTATTTATTGAAAATATTCTTATGAACTCTTGTAAATAGCTACATTTATTGTCAATTTTATTTTTGAGATGTTATTTATATACAAATACTATTGAAAATGAAGTATTCATTCCTTCTTGGAAGACTGAAGCACAAAATAAAGTGTTTAACTTGACCTTTTTTGTTTACTGTTGGTAAAATAGCAACAACAGGTTATACAATTTAGAATTATGTCTGACCTAAAATTCAGAACCTTGATCAAAAGAATCTTCTATATTATTACATCCATGAGCTACATTCCCTGTAGCTCAGTTGAGCTACAGGGAATGAGCTTCATTCCCTGAGCTACATTCCCTGTAGCATTCCCTGAGCTACATTCCCTGAGCTACATTCCCTGTAGCTCAGTTGGTAGAGCATGGTATTTGCAATGCATGGTGTTTGCAATGCCAGGGTTGTGGGTTCGATTCCCACGGGGGGCCATGTATGAAATGTATGTATTCATTACTGTAAATCGCTCTGGATAAGAGCGTCTGCGAAATGACTAAAATGTAAATGTAAATGTAAGTCCATATACAAGGATTTTGATGACAAGTGCAGTTCTCTATTGTGGCCACAGGAGGTCACTATCCAACTAGAGTTGAGGAGCCAAGAAGGGAGGCAAACCCATAGAGAAGTCCTCTATCTTTAGATCTGTACCATTATAGCGTCTGTGATAGGGAAAGGGGGGTACCTAGTCAGTTGTCCAACTGAATGTACTCAACTAAAATGTGTCTTCCACATTTAACCCAACCTCTGAATCAGAGAGGTGTGGGGGGCTGCCTTAATCAATATCCATGGCACCCAGGGAACAGTGGGTTAACTGCCTTGCTCAGGGGCAGAACGACAGATTTTTACCTTGTCAGCTTGCGGATTCGATCAAGCAATCTTCCGGTTACTGGCCCAATACTCTAACCACTAGGCTACCTGTGGCAAAGCTATTGAGGCTACAACCCATAGGAATCCCCACCCAATTGACTACTTTAAAATGGTGGGAGCCCTCAATGGCAATGTTCATGCTGAAACGGGTTATATCCATGAGTTTTCTCTCTCTCTACGGGCAAACCTGACTAGGTGCAGGTGTCCCCATAACACTTTTGAGATAACAATGTGGTGGTTTCATACAATTTCAAGAACCTTCACAAATTCATATGTAGATTATAGAGAGAAAATATTTTAAGGCTTAAGAGTCTTCTCTTCGTGGCTGTCATACCTTTGTATTGTAAACCCATTCAGTTGTGTTATTAATCTATTGTATTGGCATTTCTAAAAAAAAACATCTTACATGTGGCCTTTTGACACTGCATTCTCTTAGCTCTGGACTAAGGAGGCTGTTAGCCCTGGGCTAAGTGCAGTGTGAATGTGGCTACAGAGATAGAGTACTTTACCTGAGGTAACATTTGTCCATTGTATTATTTTTTCCACTCATGAGTGTTAACTCCAAGGTGAGTCAACAAGGACATTTCTAATGACTCCACAATGGAATGTACTACACAGAGTAAACACAAAGGTAACGGCAGATATCTGGACATATACGCACGGACGCACGCACACAGGGATGAATGAAGGCCCTGTTTGGTTAAGAGTGGTCCAGGCAGTTTACCCAAGTCCAGGCATAGAAGGGCACTGCCTGGCACAATGGATGTGTTGTTTTCCTACAGTATGTGCCACAAGCCAAAATTCACCTAACAAAACATCCTTATCACTTCTTCTCTTGACAATAGGGGGAAATAATCTGATCCTAGATCTGTGCCTATGGGCAAACCTGTATTTGGGGCTGAAATAGTGCTTAAGCAGTATGGTGACATGATAATGTTATGATAACAATGAACTTTCCTAGTCTGGCTACCAGTAGGTTTAGCTATCATTCCACTCCTTGTCACTCCTTGTCATGCTAAACATCTTTGGCATATGACATGGAGAACAAGGAGTGGAACGTTAGACAAACAGACTGGTACCCATGCTAGACCTTTCCAACATACCGGTTCAATTTCTGTATATTTAGCATTCATGATGAAGTAATATAATGAGTCATTATGAGCTTATCACATCTGTTAGGATAGGAAACATTGACACAGTTTCTGCCTCCCAGATATATCCTGGTCCCAGATCTGTTTGTGCCGTCTTGCCAACGCCTATGGTCATTATCACGCCAATGACCATAGGCATTAACAACACAGCACAAACCGATCTGGAACCAGGCTATACCAGATATACAACACACTGAGTAACTTAAATCACGCAGTTGGTAAACATTTCTCAAGTTTGCTGGAATTAAATTATATTGCTGGGAGGCACCTAGAGGAAGTATCTTCACCTAGAGGAGATGAGATCAACTCCTATTTGTGTAAATATTGCATTAGGATGACCAGACCTGTTGGCTGGTACACACCGAAGCAAACATAACATGATACGCATTCAGAGACTTGTGCTCGTGCTCTACTTGCTAAGCAGCACAGTTTAGAGTCAACACCCAATCTATTTCTCCTTCCAGGAACAATCCCTAGTAGATCTGATAGTGATTTGTTAGGTGTAAACAATACGGTAAGAACTCCCACCCAGCCTATTAAAAGGCCAGAAGAAGCAATTACCATACTTTGTGCACCTATCGAATTCCATCAGCTCTACCGGAGTGTCTAGGGCAGAGGTTAGGGCTCCGTTAGGGCTTGTCTATGGCTCTGTCTCGGGGGTTATTAAACTGGGTTGTGTCTGACTAATCCTGGACGTCATTTCCAAACTCCAGATCAACCTTTAACTGACACTACTGCCTGAAAGGGAAAGGAAATGATTGGCAGAGCAGAGTGGGACACGTGTGTGTGTGTGCATGTGCATACCACGGACACACAGTGCTGTCTGCACACCTTTGGAAATTTCCACTGGCTGCTCTCTATCTCTCTATCCACTCCCCCGCCTTCCAACCTAGCCTACTCCCCTACTGTAGCTCCAGCATGAACAGGGAAGTGCAGTTTCCCCCCATTGGCCTTGTCTGTGATTGTCAGTGTGTGGGCTGGCCTGTGTGATTAGGTATTACTGAGGTATGTATGTTCCTGGCTTGGCTGATATGAACCCTTGTTATGGAGACAAAAGGCAGGGCATGACTGGGCTCCTTCTACAGGAGGAGAAACACAACACATTGACAACAGGAACGCTTTGGTGTTTGTGTGTTAACATGGCTGTGTCTGACCCAGTCCATTGTGACATTGTGCAGTAACTTGCATCTGTAAATAATCAGATCAATGGCCTGATGCCTTTTGTACATGTCTGTATGTTCTAAACTGCTCCCTGATACCTCCTAGCAGTGTTGTAGTACTCCAGTCTAGGACTGTGACTCGACTTGGACTCAACCAGTGGGGAATTGGACTTGGACTCGACCAGTAGTGACTGTCAGAAAACCTCTCTTGCGGCATAATTTAACATACCGTACTAGCTACAACAGCAAATGTTAGAGAGCTGTGTTATCTCGTTATCCTTACAATGTGCAACATATTAACACATTTGACATTTAAACATTTTTTGAACCGCAGCTTTTAGCACTACCAAGGGACTCGTGACTCAACTCGTGACTCGAGTATAAAAAACTTGCAGTCAAGGTTTAGTGACTTGACTACATCCCTGCCTTCTAGTACTATCACTATAGTATAATACTGTAGTAAAGTATGCAACCTGTTGAAAGAGCTGAGTCCTCATACTGCTACAGTATTACTACAGTATAGTACTGTCAGCTGACTCCTCATACTGCTACAGTATTACTACAGTATAGTACTGTTAGCTGAGTCCTCATACTGCTACAGTATTACTACAGTATAGTACTGTCAGCTGACTCCCCATACTGCTACAGTATTACTACAGTATAGTACTGTTAGCTGAGTCCTCATACTGCTACAGTATTACTACAGTATAGTACTGTCAGCTGACTCCCCATACTGCTACAGTATTACTACAGTATAGTACTGTCAGCTGAGTCCTCATACTGCTACAGTATTACTACAGTATAGTACTGTCAGCTGAGTCCTCATACTGCTACAGTATTACTACAGTATAGTACTGTAAGCTGAGTCCTCCTACTGCTACAGTATTACTACAGTATAGTACTCTCAGCTGAGTCCTCATACTGCTACAGTATTACTACAGTATAGTACTGTCAGCTGAGTCCTCATACTGCTACAGTATTACTACAGTATAGTACTGTCAGCTGACTCCCCATACTGCTACAGTATTACTACAGTATAGTACTGTTAGCTGAGTCCTCATACTGCTACAGTATTACTACAGTATAGTACTGTTAGCTGAGTCCTCATACTGCTACAGTATTACTACAGTATAGTACTGTCAGCTGAGTCCTCATACTGCTACAGTATTACTACAGTATAGTACTGTCAGCTGAGTCCTCATACTGCTACAGTATTACTACAGTATAGTACTGTAAGCTGAGTCCTCCTACTGCTACAGTATTACTACAGTATAGTACTGTTAGCTGAGTCCTCATACTGCTACAGTATTACTACAGTATAGTACTGTAAGCTGAGTCCTCCTACTGCTACAGTATTACTACAGTATAGTACTGTCAGCTGAGTCCTCATACTGCTACAGTATTACTACAGTATAGTACTGTAAGCTGAGTCCTCCTACTGCTACAGTATTACTACAGTATAGTACTGTGTACAACCCTTTATAGTGCTGACCTTAGATTCAGCCCTCATTTATTTCTTAACATTGGTTGTGTGACTCACATGCTGAAAAGGTAGCCAAAACCACCAAGGGATGACAACAACAAAGGAATAAGGAAGCTTCACTTGGGTCCACGTTTTTCACTCATTACAGGTGGATTGTAAAAACGTTGTGAAATACAGTTGTGCATTGCCTACCAGTGTCATCATTGTGTTGTTGTGGTGTACTACATTGTAAAAGAACACGTTTCACTTTGTGAATGTACTGCAGTGTATCATAATGAAGCTTACAGTATTACTGTATATGATTAGCTAGTTGAATAGGCCTCCATCTAGTTTCAACTGATATGCATAAAACACAATGAAAAACATTCATTCAATGAGTTACTCTCCAAGTCACTCAGTTAATGTGGGAAAAGGTCAAACTCCCAAGACACATTGGCATTGAAAAGATTTCACTCTGCGTTTGTCACATCTCCATGACAGTGATACAAAAACCCTTTGTGCTGTATGAAACAACGAGTTGAACAGGATACAGGATCCCCATCAATTTTACCCTCTGGCTGGATGCAACTGAAGTTCTCTCTTTAGAGATCTCAGAAATATATGGTTCCTCTAGTCGTACACAACTAATCTAGCAGGTAAATAAATTGAACAAGAGAGGTATAATCTTTGAGAAGAGAGAAACTGATACTTAGATGTTTTCCTCCCACTACCTTGTATCATGTGTGTTCATATCACCCTCCATCCTTTCTATGGCATAAAACACTAACTCACTTTGACAGTTTTTCACTGTAAACTTAAGGCTCTACTCAATCCATATCATGGAAATTCAGAGTTAGTGGAGGCTGCACTCACGGTAAACGTTGCATTGGTCAGCTCAATCGGGAATAACCTTTACAGTATTTCTAGTGTGCAATACACTTCAGTGATACAGATTGAATAGTGCCCTTAACAAGCCTGCAAGACAGCCTTCATGAGCAACAATGTCCAAGCCACCAGCAAGTTAAATAAAAAAAGAGAATCATTATATGACAAACGCTTTAAGGATGACATTTCATCAAGGACAATTTGATAATCTTTGTATTAAAAAACATTTTAAAAAGTATAGTCATGGCAATAAGTAGGTGAACATGATTTGAGGATGATTTGACCAAAATATATTATATTTGCTAATTATTCTATTGCTATACTGTATGTCCCTCCAAAAAGTCCTTTCTTGAACCTTATATGCTACGGTATGTCCATAGTTCCGTCCTTACTTTTCCTCTCGTACTTTCGGGCTCTTATTTGCCTTTAAAAAAGTGAATGTCTCAAAACTGCAAACCCACCCAGAGGTCCAATCCTTTCCCACGGAGCTGACAGCTATGACCAATCAAGTTTCACCAAACCTGACCCTTTATCCTATCTCTCAATTGTTGTCAGCAGCCTATACACCAGCAGGAGTAAACAGCTCTTTAAAGTAAGCAAAGTAAGTGTCTCTCAACTGTCTTTCATCCTGCTCCGTACATCCGACGGCAGTAGATCCAGCAGGTTGTCCTCTACCACAAGATTACTGGTCTTCAACAGGGGACAGTCCCCTATCTCCGGAGGTAGAGAGTCTAGTCTGTTCCCCTTGAGCTCCAGGCGCAATAGCTGGGCCAAGTTAGCCACTCTGGGGCTAAGCGAGAGCAGGCAGTTGTTTCCCAACGCCAGGGTCTTGAGCCTCTTGCAGGAGAACAGCTCCTCCGGCAGCTGTTCCAGGGAGTTAAAGGCTGCTGAGAAGAACTGGAGACTCTGGAGTATCCCTACCTCGGGTGGTAGCGACGTGAGCTGGTTGTGGGACAGGTTCAAGTGCCGGAGCTTGGTGCAGTAGAAGAGACGTGACGGAAGTTTCCGGAGCTTGTTCCAACTGACGTTCAGTGTCTCTAAGGACTTCAGCTTAGCAATGTGCTCAGGGATGTAGGCGATGCCGTTGTGCCAGAGACGAAGAGTTACCAGGCGCCGGCAATGTTGTAGACTCAGGATCTCCTCTACTGTCGTCAGCTTGTTTTCCTTCAGGTCCAGTTCCTGCAGGCTTGACAGGCTGAAGACCGCACTGGGGATGCGCTCCAGCTCGCATCCTATCAGCTCCAGAGAGACCAGGTTGGTCAACTTCTTTAGGCTGCTGAAGGCTTGTAGTTTGAGGCCCTCATTATAGATGCAGAGACGCTGGAGGTTGACTGCCACATCCCCAACACTCGGAGGGATCTTGGTTAGGCGGCTGCGAAGCGTCAGGACTCTTAGAGCTTTGAGTTCTCTCAGGGAGTCTAAGGTTGCACTGCGGGAGAGTTCGTGGGTCAAAGTGCCACTCAGGTGGAGCTCTTCGAGACTCTGAAGTGTGTACATCCACATTGGTACCTGCTCCAGTCCTTCAAAGGCTAGCCGGAGGACCTTGAGGTTCTCTCTGAGGTGGGTCAGGGCAGCCAGCTGGAGCTTGGCAGGGCAGTGGATGAGGGACAGCTCCTGGAGAGAACCTAGCTGTATTACACTGGAGGAAATAGTCACGTTGTTTAGCAGCTCCAGTTTGAGAGATTCCACTTCAGGGACATCGAAGACGGTGTCGGGGAGACCCGGGAGCATGAAGAGATGGAGTTCCTGACGGTTGTCGGCGTTCCGGGAGAGGCGGCCCCGCAGCTTCTTGCCGGGCCACTCGTGGTTGAGGTTGACCTGGCGAAGACGGCTCTCGCTGACCTCGGAGAGGAAGACGGCGAAGCGTTTGGAGTAGAGCGCATCGTACTGGTCGCTGAGGTGGAGGAGAAACGCAAAGTCGTTCTTGACGTCTGGAATGTCGTTGATACCCGTCTCCAGTCTAACATGCTCAAAGGAGTACTCTTTAAGAGGTCGATGGAAGAGCCAATAGAGGGTGTAGATGCACAGAAGTCCGTAGACTCCCACAAAGCAGATGTAACAGTAGCACAGCTTGGAGAAGAGGTGGGCTTTGGTGTGGTTGCAGCAGTAGATTTCGAAGCCGGTCAGCTCCGGAGGAACTGAGCAACGAACTACAATCTCAATGTTGGGGACCAATGCAGCGCTGTAACAAGTGATGAGGACGAACTTGAAGACCTTGAGGGAGGTCTGGAGAACGTACATCAGGTAGAGCAGATCCGCCTCCTCCACATGCGTTCTGAACTTCTTCACCTTCTCGAACAGAGCTTTGGCCTGCTCCCCTTCCTTCTTGTCCAAGAGTGAATCCGCTGGCTGTAGTTCCGGGTTCATCTTCTCTGGATTTGACTTGATGGACGACTGCCGGAGAAGTCCCACCATCTCCTCCTCCTCCCCTGGCTCACTGTCCGGCGAGGCAGCGAACGCCGATGCCATCGACTTCGACATGGTGTTCTTCCTCCATATCACCATCTTTTCCTCACCACGCTCCTCAGACACCTCACTCAGCGCCCGGGTGGTCCACGGCGAGTCGAAACACTTCCCCAGGATGGTGACAAAGATCTCGATCTTGGACGACGTCCCAGGGAACTTGAACCAGAAGCTGCTGGCCACCATGAATATCAATGTGTGGATTACCACCAGGTAGGGGAAATACTTGCCGTACCAGTGCACGGCCCGTTCGTAGCAGTAATGGTTGACGAAGATGTACTGGTGGATGTCAAGGTTGTTCTTGCGTCCGTACACCTCCCGGATGATGGGGCTGTAAAATAAGAACTTGGATAGTCCATCTCTAGATGCTGTAGAGACTATCTACTAACCTCGCTCTAACCCAAATACTATTTGAACTCTAAATGTAAACCTTATTCTAAACCTAACCCTAACCTTAGCAAGAAGTTGCTTATCAACAGATCCAAATAGACATGTGTCTTTTTTCTTTATCTGGCCACCAAATTTCCCCCATTAGGAGCTGGGATTCTAACCTCTAGCTCAAGGCTACCTACCTGACGGGCTTGACTAAGGTATGGTGCTCCCATGTCTCGTTCTCGCCGTGGCTACGGACGTGGCTGCAATCGATGGCCTCTGGAGTTGAGCTGGAGAAATGGCTGGGAAGGCAGGAGATCTTCTCCTGGGTGAGCTATGATGGAGAGAGGGAGGGAAAAAGAGAAAGAGAAGCAGAGTGAGTGCTATTGGAAAGATTAGGCAATGGAACAACATGCAGAGTAGCCACCTACATAACATAAGGCTTAGATTTTTGGGATCTATTTCTTTCCTGTTCCAGTTGATATCTAACAGCCATGGGTTCAAATAGTATTTGTTTTCTTTCAAATACCGTTTGAACCCAGGTCTGATATCAACCAATGATTAGGATCGTGTGATGAGAAGATGACATATTAAATACGGAGTTAGTGACCTGATTCCAGGGGAAACATTGATCGATTTAGCCGCGGCGGTGCTAAATACATTTGGGGAAACACTAGTTAACATGTCTCTCTTTTCCCTTCCCACTTGGAGGTCACCACCACTGATAAGAATGCTTTGTTACGTGGCAGGAGTAGATTCAAACAGGACACACTAATCACATCTAAAATGTTTTCATAATCCAGGGCCAAATGCTTTCTACATTAATTCACTTTTTAAGTTGTCCTCACATATCACTAATAACAGGTAAACTTATTCAGGTCAAATTATATTTCATTTACATAAAGTAAGTAATTGCCAAGTATTTTTATTTCATATACTGTAGGCACACCTATTCTTATCGCTACAGGCTACACACTGCCAAAATCTGTCAAGATCCAACAGTTCCATTAGGTGCTTACATTCAGCTGTTGCAATGATGCCCCGGGGGCTAATCTGCTATGTGCTTTAAAGACGCACTCCAGCTATCTTTTGAATTTTTCCTGTTGAAAAACAATATCCCAAGAATAAATACAGTAATATACACACACTTAAGGGTAAAAAAATATATGTTTTGAACAAAACAGTATTTTTTAGACAAAAGTGCAAACTTCAATAGTTGGCCATCATTACTCTGACTGATGTCATCGATTAGAACGGTGCCTTACGAAAGTTTGACTTTCTCAAGTGGGTCAGCCTGAATTTAAAATGGATTAAATTGAGATTTTTTGGTCACTAGCCTACACACAATACCCCAGAATGTCAAAGTGGAATTATGTTATTTTTCTTACAAATTAATACAAAATTAAAAGCTGAAATGTCTTGAGTCAATAACTATTCAACCCTTTTGTTATGGAAAACCTAAATAAGTTCAGGAGTACAAATGTGCTTAACAAGTCACATAATAAGTTGCATGGACTCACTCTGTGTTCAATAATAGTGTTTAACATGATTTTGGAATGACTACCTCATCTCTGTGCCCCACACATCCAATTATCTCTAAGGTCCCTCAGTCGCGCAGTGAATTTCAAACACAGATTCAACCACAAAGACCAGGGAGGTTTTCCAATGCCTCGCAAAGAAGGGCACCTATTGGTAGATGGGTAAAAATAAAATAAAAAACAAACATTGAATATCTCTTTGAGCATGGTGATGTTATTAATTACACTTTGGATGGTGTATCAATACACCCATTCACTACAAAGATACAGGTGTCCTTCCTAACTCAGTTGCTGGGGAAAAAGGAAACGACTCATGGATTTCACCATGAGGCCAATGGTGACTTAAAAACAGTTACAGAGTTTGATGGCTGTGATAAGAGAAAACTGAGGATGGATCAACAACATTGTAGTTACTCCACAATACTAGTGTTATTGACAGAGTGAAAAAAGGAAGCCTGTACAGAATAAAAATATTCCAAAACATGCATCCTGTTTGCAACAAGGCACTAAAGTAAAACTGCAAAAAAATGGAAAAGCAATACACTTTTTGTCCCTAATACAAATTGTTATGTTTGGGACAAATCCAATACAACACATTACTGAGTACCACTCTCCATATTTTCAAGCATAGTGGTGGCTGCATCATGTTAGGGGTATGCTTGTAATTGTTAAGGACTGGGGATTTTTCAGGATACAAAATAAATGGAATGGAGCTAAGCACAGGCAAAACCCTAGAGGAAAACCTAGTTCAGTCTGCTTTCCACCAGGCACTGGGAGATGAATTCACCTTTCAGCAGGACAATAACCTAAAACACAAGGCCAACTCTACACTGGAGTTGCTTACCAAGAAGCCTTCCCTGTAGCTCAGTTGGTAGAGCATGGTGTTTGCAACACCAGGGTTGTGGGTTCGATTCCCACGGGGGGCCAGCACAGGAAAAAAAATGTATGAAATTGTATGAAATGTATGCATTCACTACTGTAAGTTGCTCTGGATAAGAGCGTCTGCTAAAATGACTAAAATGTAATGTAAATGTAAGACAGTGAATGTTCCAGTTTTGACTTAAATCTACTCATCATTCAATGAAAATGTATACCTTCATTGGTGGTTAGTTTGAGTTTAGTCTTACCTGTAAGGTGCATCCGAACACTCCGATCATGAGCATGGCAATACATAGGTATTCCGAGAACACATCCCACCATGGCTTTAGAACCCGGAACTCGGGGTTCTGTGATGAGGCAAAGTTCCGGAACTCAGTTACTGGTATCATCCTGATCACTGTAGCAAAGTGAGGAAGAAGAGGAGGATGCAGAAAGAATGAGGAAGTGACCAGTTGAGGATTAAACCAAAAATAAGCATATCATAAACAACATATGATAATGATAATATCATAATGTATGGCTTTAGTTATAGTCACTATATTACAAAATATCAATGTTTAAGGTTATAGTAAGCCTGCCCAACATTAGAAGATGCAGGTTGACGTTTACTGTCATGAATTTTCCCCTAGAGGCAGAACCAAACGATTTCTGCTATATGGGCAAGCTGTAAAGTCAAAATTGACTATATTGTAAAAATGAGCTTTTTGGTCTGTATTTAAAGTTAGGGTTAGGGATTAGGGTTCAAATCTGATTGTATGTCTTTGTGGCTGTGCCAGCTAGTGACCACTCTGCAGAGCTGCCTACAGGGTGCCCCAGTATCTGTGCATTAGAGACCTCTCTAGCGCCCAGGAAGCTCCGATTCAAACTCCCATTCACCAACTCTGCAAGTGTTATAAAGTCAAAATATGTTTGTTACTCACCAAAGAGTTTCGCTGAGCAACTATCTTCATTTACCCCCGTTACGGCTGGTAGGTACTTTCAAAAAAGGTCTAAGTAAACATTTACAAGCAACCTTTTTTGGAATTGCATACCGGCCGTAACGGGAGTAATAGAAGATAGCTGCTCAGCGAATATTTGGTGAGTAACGAATGTACACTCAATTTATTAGGTACACCCATAGAGTATCGGGTCGGGCCCCGCTTTGCCTCCAAACAGCCTGACTTTTTCGGTGCATGGCGTTCAATTGTTGCTCAATTGCTATCAAGGGACCTAACATTTGGCAGGAAAAAATTCCCCACACCAGTGCACCACCGCCACCAGCCTGTACCATTGACACCAGGCAGGATGGGGCCATTTTGTTTGTTGCACCATTTTCTGTAAACTCTAGACGGTGTCATGCGTGAAAACCCCAGGAGGGCAGGTGTTTCTGAGATACTGAATCCGGCGCGCCTGGCACCAACGATCATACCACACTCAAAGTTGCTTAGGTCACTCGTTTTGCCCATTCTAACGTTCAATTGAACAGTAACTGAATGCCTAGATGCCTGTCTGCCTGCTTTATACAGCAAGCCACAGTCCCGTGACTCAGGAGCGATCCATTTCGGGAACAGGGTGGTGTGCCTAATAAACTGGCCCCGGAGTGTATTTTTTACATTATGACGCTTGCAGGGCTGGTGAATGGGAGTTTGAATCTGAGCTTTCTGGGCATTAGAGAGGTCTCTAACCTCCAGGGCAAGATTCATGACACTAAATGCCAACCTGCTTAGAAAACTCATCTGACACAAAGACTGGATTATAAGCAACATGTCTCTACCTGATAGTAACCTATAATTTAGGAAGAAATTTTGTGTTTTCGAAAGGGGTTGGGGAGGGAATAGAATGTGCTTCTCCTGAGGTGTCTCCTACAGTATCTATGAGCCTTGCATGGGAAAATGTGGGGCCAGAACTGTAGTCCAAAGTGGACAAACTACACTGAACAAAAACTTAAACGCAACATGTAAAGTGTTGGTCCCATGTTTCATGAGCTGAAACAAAAGATGCCAGAAATGTTCCATATGCAATAAAGGCTTATTTATCTCAAATTTTGTGCACAAATTTGTTTACATCCCTGTTAGTGAGCATTTCTCCTTTGCCAAGATAATCCATCCACCTGACAGGTATGGCATATCAAGAAGCTGATTAAACGGCATGATCATTACACGGGTGCACCGTGTGCTGGGGACAATAAAAGGCCACTCTAAAATGTGCAGTACACAATTCCTAGAAGCTGAAAATGTCCCAGTTCTTCCATGGCCTGCATACACACCAGACATTTCACCCATTGAGCATGTTTGGGATACTCTGGATCAACGTGTACGACAGCGTGTTCCAGTTCCTGTCCACATCCAGCAACTTCACACAGCCGTAGAAGAGGAGTGGGACAACATTCCACAGGTCACAATCAACAGCCTGATCAACTCTATGAGAAGGAGATGTGTCGCACTGCATGAGGCAAATGGTGGTCACACCAGATACTGACTACTTTTCTTATTTAAAAAAAATATTATTATTGAACCTTTATTTAACTAGGCAATATCCATGTACCCACCTTTTTTTAAGGTATCTGGGAGCAACAGATGTATATCTGCATTCCCAGTCATGTGAAATCCATAGATTAGGGTCTAATGAATGTATTTCAATTGACTGATTTCCTTATATGAACTGTAACTGAGTAAAACCTTTGAAATGTTTGCATATTGTGTTTATATTTTTGTTCTGTATTGTATGACAAGACAACAATGGCTGATCAACAAAGAGAGGTCTCTAAGAACAGTGATACAGTTGAGGTAATCATATCTTGGGTGTTTTAAATTCAAGAGGTACATGACCATTTCACAACAGGCTTAGTCATTTTGTCTCCCTCGTGTCAGTGTATTTAAAGCAAATAGCCTAGCTAATGACTGAGAATGCAACTATTTCATTCTGAAAACCTTATTTATATTGACCAAAACCATGAACATTTCAACATGCTTTGTGAAAGTAGCCTACACTTTTATAGGGTAGCCAGCCTATAACTTATCCTATATTAAAAAAACGGACACTTTATGACACATGTATTACAGTACACTACACAATGAATCAGGAAAACACTGCTTATTGCACATGAGCCAATTGATTTTACAGTTCGTTATGGCCTCCGCCATACCTTGTGAGAAAAGCATCTTGTCACACAAAATTGAAGACACAATTTTCGTTTACAAAAGTAGTTTGTAATCTATTTCACATAATCGATTTTCAAAACAATTCATGAAAGTTATTTTTTAAGTTCAAATGTATGAAAGATAAAGAATACGTTTAAAGAACCAAAAGTTCTCAAATATTTCTGATATGAATTGTTTCAGAGCGGGCAACTTACCTGAGCTCGTGCGAGATCCACGGGGGGGTTAGTCCGCGAGTGTCCCTCCTAACAGACAGTATCAGAACGCCGACACATCGCTGCCAGGCCACTCAATAGGCTATTGAGGCGGGAAAATACTTATTGTTTTCGGCTTTTAGTCGATGACAACATGGACCCAAGTTTAAGTTTGAGATAGTTGTTTGAGTGTGAGGTGTCGTTCAGTAGCCTACCACGCCACACAGGATTGTCGAAGTCCATACAGGTAATGCAAGCCTTCCGCCTCCTGAAATACGTACGACGCATCGACGCTTAATCTTACTCTGACTGGCCCACCCAGTGACAGTGTGCCCCCAGAAAAAATCTACGGATGTGTCCATTTTTTGCTTACATAGGCAATTAAATAGGAATGTCACCTTGACATTGATCTAGAATGAAGAGAAGTGCATCATCATTATTATTCAGCATTTTTTGTTTCTTTCTTGGTCTGTATAATCATTTATAGAACTCAAGTCCATACTTTTCAATGGAGCCGAGTTGCGATGAGGGTCGGCAGAGTGTACCTCCGACTACATTGTTTCAGTATCAGTCGATACTTGCAGAAATGCCCATTCTTCAATGTGTACCTTGTAACTGTTTGGCCTGTGTAACTACGTTATTTTCTTTGGGTGCTGCAACCAGTAGTTTAAAAAAAAAAAAAAAAAGCATTTTACGCGACCTCCACGAAGGGAGCCATTAACAGAGAAGGAAGAGCTTAGTTTTGGCAGGGGATGCATAGAATGCATTTTTTTTTTAAATAAAAAACTATGGGTTGCAACACCCACTGACAACTATAACAATCAGGACAAGCACAGGTACACAGTTAGCGTTAAATCATTTATCTTTATAAAATTATCCATAAGACTGGCAGTGCATGTTTGAAGTGGCAAACTTCATATTCCATTGGATTTCGCGGCGCAATTTGACAGGCATCACATAAAATGCTATTTTTTGCGAAAACTAGATTGCAGCACCCAAGGACAATAACGCAGATAACCATGCGCAATGCCAAGCGTCGACTGGAGTGGTGTAAAGCTTGCCTCCAATGGACTCTGGAGAAGTGGAAACGTGTTCTCTGGAGTGATGAATCACGCTTCACCATCTGGCAGTCCTACTGACGAATCTGGGTTTGGCGGATGCCAGGAGAACGCTACCTGCCCCAATGCATAGTGCTAACTGTAAAGTTTGGTGGAGGAGAAATAATGGTCTGGGGCTGTTTTTCATGGTTCGGGCTAGGCCCTTTAGTTCCACTGAAGGGAAATCTTAACGCTACAGCATACAATTACATTCTAGATGATTCTGTGCTTCCAACTTTATGGCAACAGTTTAGGGAAGACCCTTTCCTGTTACAGAATGACAATGGCCCCGTGCACAAAGCGAGGTCCATACAGAAATGGTTTGTCGAGATCTGTGTGGAACAACTTGACTGGCCTCAACCCCATAAAAAACGATTGGGATGAAATGGAACGCTGAGTGCGAGCCCGGCCTAATCGCCCAACATCAGTGTCGGACCTCACTAATGCTCGTGGCTGAATGGAAGCAAGTCCCCACAGAAATGTTCCAACATCTAGAAAGCCTTCCCAGAAGAGTGGAGACTGAAATAGTACAAAAAAATAATAATAATAATCATAAAAAAATTTAAAAAATGCATGAAATGAAATGTATGCATTCACTACTGTAAGTCGCTCTGGATACGAGCGTCTGCTAAATGACAAAAAATGTAAAATGTAAAACAAATTGCAGCAAATGGGGGTACAAACTCCATATTAATGCCCGTGATTTTGGAATGAGATGTTCGACGAGCAGGTGTCCACATACTTTTGGTCATGTAGTGTATATGGAGTTGAGTTTAGGCTACTTATCTAAATCTACTGTAGCCCAGTGCCTATTTTGCATTCCGCTGCCAGATTCACCAAGGGAATGCGAAATGTCAAGTCATCATGAATGGCCAGTACTTACAATTAATTACTTGGTTTACAGCCAACAGCTTACAGTTACATTATAAAATAAGAAATAATATTGAACAAATATAAAACATTAAACCCTTAATAGTAAAATATGTTTACTATTATTTTAATATTGCAAATTTAATCCAAAATCCACATCAATGTTGTCATCAATAACTTGTGATATCGTGGCCATCTGGTGGTATCACGAAAATCTGTGTTTAGGCGCCATCTTGTGGCAGCATGATGCAGACCACAGAGTTTCTAAACCCAGAGGAGCAACATTGCGAGACTTCCGGGAACGCTTGTGAAAGCAGACCAGGCCGGAGTTTGGCGTTAGAGAAGTCAATTAGAGAAGTGGAAAAATTCTTCCTTTAGTTGTAAACGTTTTTGAAATCTAAAAGACACAACCGAGATTCGAGACAATGTCGTAAGTAGCTGAGCATGCTATGACTAACCTCCTGAAAATGACAAACTGACAAGTTTTCATTTTCGTCAAAAACAACGATATATCGAAGGCATGCCTTTGATTTGACGACCTGCACATGCACAGTTCGGCGCGAGACGACCGTTAGAAGCGATTAAGTGCTTCTGCGCATGAATTTAGCCAGCCAAAGTCGCCATGACATCGCATACGAGCGTGATCGGGGATTTCTATTGGAGAAGCAGTTTCTGCCCATCGTCGTACTGTACTCTCTTTGTACAGACACTCACTGATCAGGGCCCGGTTTCCCTAAAGTATTGTAACGACCCTGGGTTTATAAGCGCGGAAATCGATTCTGCCGCTCGAGCATGCTTTTGCGGCACAGTCGATAGCGCGCCGGACTTCGGGCTTGAAGGTCGAGGGTTCGAGACCTGCTCCTTGCCTGTTCATTACATTGGTGTCGGAAGTGATCGGACCTTGCATCCACGACAGTGCGTGTGCTTGGCCGGTGAGCGCGTTCCTGTAAGGCGTTGAGTCGCAAGCTAGCGCGAGGACGCGCTCTTTGAAAGGAGGGAGTAGTGTAACAACCCTGGGTTTATAAGCGCGGAAATCGATTCTGCCGCTCGAGCATGCTTTTGCGGCACAGTCGATAGCGCGCCGGACTTCGGGCTTGAAGGTCGAGGGTTCGAGACCTGCTCCTTGCCTGTTCATTACAGTATCTTAAGGCCAAGTTCAACGATGGTTCTAACGAACCGGATCCAGGTGCCTTTCTCTCAAAGCTAATTGGAGTATTGCTAAAACTAGGCTCAGATCACCTTCTTCATTTTGATCGCAACGGCAAAAACGTATCCTATATCAGCACTTCTAAATCAGACGCTGTGTGAATACGAGCCCTGAACTGGGATTTCGACAAAGAAACATATGCCACTGTTAAAATAAACATATTTTAATATACAATGTGTTTTGTACAGTGTTTGTTTGCTGAAAAATGTACAAAGCATTTCTTTAAATATTCTATTATATTTCTTTAACTACTAAGAAGAGGAAAAAAAGTCCCTTTCAAAAGAGGCAACCTTTCTATACAAATTTAGGCATTCAACAGGCATGCCTAAATACAATGCATGCTTCTCATTAGCAGGAAAACAATATCAGAGTCCAATTTTAATCGTTGTAGTAAGTCAAAGCAAACAAGAAAAAAAAGGACAAAATTAATAAATAAAAAACTTCAGCTCTTAAATTCTTCTGTACAAGACTCCATTGGAATATAATATCAATGTACAAAACATCACTTAAAAAAACCTTTGTAGTTTAATTAAACCGCTGTTACAAATACATTTCTTTAAGTAGCCCGTACTAAATAGCACTCTATTCCCAATTTAGTTTTGGCAGGCTCCAGCCCACTGACATTCCTTCTCCATCGATAGAGCAGCGGAATTCAATTCAGAGTCATCAGGAAATATTTAGTGCACTACTCTTGATAAGGGCCCATAGGGCTCTGGTCAAACGTAGTGCACGACATAGGGAATAGGGTGACATTTGGGACTGAACCCTTTTCTTCTCTTCTTCCCATTTAGTGACATTATCAATGCGACTTAATGCACAACAATGGTCACTTGACCTGTGGTTTGGCCAGATGTGTGTACGAGTGTTAAAACCCAAAAGCAATCGCAGGGGGGAGATTGGAGATATATTTGTGTGTAATGTTATAAAATTAATTGACACTTCTTTGTCCTTATGGGCGGTCCTTGTGAGTTCCCTACTCTAAACTTTTTAGTACATTCCCGTCCCACAAATTCTTTATGATTGGTTTGCGACACTATTGAGCCGATAGTATCTACTCTCTAGGCCTACTTCGACCACTGTAGGCTAAGTCTCCAACCCTTGGCCCGAGCACCAACGTGCTTTCTTGCCACCAGAGAGTGGTCTGTATGCTGATGGTGGTAATCATGCCAGCAGGCATAGTAATGGCACTTATATTAGGAAAACCCTAAAATTCCCTATTTGTCCACAGACTTTGCCAAAAGTACTACAGATGTAGGATCTTTAAATTTGAGAGAGTTTGCTACAGTAGGAAAAGAATCCTGCAGCAACAGGAAATATGAATTATGTGGATTATAATTAATGGACATTTTTGTGTAGGGTTGATACATTTTTCATTAGGGAAAATCAAATCTAACATTTTTAAGTGGAAAATTCTAATTTTAGAAGCCTTTTTAAACCTTGAATACACTACAAGTTCGCATTTACTGCTGTTCAGGAAAATTCTCTGCAATAGGTACTTTGTCTTACACTTTCTTGTTGTTGAAGGTATGCAATTTTGTATATTTCTTCCCCTCCCCAAAATATTTGGTTTATCTGCACAGGCTGGTCTTGAAATAGAAAAAAGTGAGGTTAGTTAGTAGCCTTTGAAATATATTGTACAGCCCTTTCTCTTGGTGTAGACCAGGGAAACATTGGTCATTGGTCCAAGGGGGAGCTACAGTGCTACTGTGGTGGTATGGGATGGCGCACATAGAAGTAGATTTGAACAGATTAAACAATCTAGAACTCCTATTTCTATGACTTTGCCCATCTGCATTGTTATCACGGGAACAGTGAGTGAATCAACGTGCTAGATCATAAACCATATACAATTTATCATTAAACAACTTGTCACATATGACTGAAGTTGTGTGAAACCAACATGGCTAGGGAGGGCCTCTGTGATCTTGTGTTTTTCAGAAGACCTGTGTTTCTGTCTTCTATTCAAGGCGGGGGCGCTTTTCCATGGAAGACTGAAGAGGACTGAGCCAGGGATGGTGGAGAGCGTACGACTCAAGTCCCCTTGCCGAAGGCACCGTGTCTGGAGTTATGGTACGATCCAGAGTCCCCTCCTGTCCCTGAACACCCCAAACTACCACCCTCACAACCGCCAGTGACCTCCGTCCTCTCATGCTTCAGACACTGGGCCAGGTCCTTTTGGCAGGGCTCCATGGTAACGGCCACGCCCACACCACTGCGGCCCGACATCATGCGGGTCACCTCCGACCACGTGTCCGTCTCCGGGTCATAACACTCCACGCTGTCCAGGAACGTGTTCCCGTCATAACCTCCTGTAGAACGGAGGAGGAGAGGAGAAGCACTCTTTAGGACATAGGATGGGATTTATAAACACTTATAACATATGAGAATTGTATCTCAAAATGTAAATAATAACACGTATTTTATATAGTGCTTTTCATTACACGTTGAATCACAAAGTTGCTTTTAAAAACAAAACAATTCAACAACAAAAAATGTAGGAGGATCTGGTAGTTATTGGGCGATGGTCTTTCATCATGGACAGTTCAGAAAGGTAGTATTATGAGCGGAGGGAGCATTGCTGGAACAGCCAGGCAGGGAGGCAGAGACATCTGACAGACAGGCCACGGAGCTCTTCATCGGGTACCTCGTCTGTCGATGTTCACAGCTCCTCCTCTCAGGCTGGTAGCACCCACCTGGCTCATGCTTCAGGGACTGTAAAAGCGCAAACAAGACCACCGCACCTCAGCAGTAGTCCTGAAACGCGCCCTACGAGGCGAGCCTCTGCATCACCTCACACCGCAGTCCACTTCCCTCTAGGAGCCGGAGCAGGAGGCCAAAAAGCCGATGCTGTTCACCAGGTGTTGCTGCTGCATCATTCAAATGGAGCTAGCTGCCAAATATAAACTGACTTGCTATAATCACTCCTGCAATTCCGTGAGTCACCACCAGATGCGTCTCCCAACAAATGATCAAAAACAACAAAAAATTCAACTAAATAAATAAATAAAAACACTAAGATATGCTCTCTCTATGTCACTTCCACACTGGAAAACTAAATGTGACCTAAACACTGTAGTACTAAATACTGCACTTCATATGGGGGTTGATTCTGTCATAATGTATTAGCTAAAACAAAATGGGTATTTGGGGCGGACTCCATTGCTTTGTTTACGGCGTTCAAAGAAATAATTCTTGCCCCCGAAGCAAATTACTCATAATTACATTAATGCATTGTTGCGGTAGAACCTGCTTCTACAATACCCACCCAGTACATAGATCTTCCCATGGTGCGCGGTGACGCCCAGGGCGGAGCGCCGGTGCCTCATGGAGGCTGCAAAGCTCCAGGTGTCAGTCTCAACGTCGTAGCGCTCCACTGTGTTCAGCTGGTTGGTGCCGTCATAGCCCCCCATCACGTAGATACGGTTCCCCAGCGCACACACACCTGATGGGTCAAAGTTCATTATTAGAAGGGCCTTCTTGACACAGGTGGGACTTTAGGCCTACACACAGGTTTCACTCTGAATCTCCACCCTTTACCCAGAATAGTGCATTTAAAATCGATTTGAAAACATTGGATTTGTGCAAGCATGGCTGGAGAGTTTCCACCATATTCCTGTCCACACCTTTTAAATAAATGAAGGGGCGTGTAAGTACACACGTTGAGAGAAGGGTCGAGAATCAGACCGTAAATTCTGTCCAAAGTCAGTGTGCTCCCTTTCGTTCCTCACCTGCCCCAGAGCGCACAGTGTTCATGGCAGCCATGCTCTTCCACTCATCCCTCTCTGGGTTATAACACTCTGAGGAGGAGAGACGGTGTGTGCCGTCGAACCCCCCCACCGCGTACAGCAGCCGGTTGATGACCGCCACGCCCACCCCGATACGCCGCGTCAACATGGGGGCCACCAGGTGCCACTGGTCCCTGTCTGGGTCATACCTGAGGAGGAGGGGACAGAGACACTGTCAGTCAAACACACTGACAACACCAGCGGAGCAGGACAGAGACACGCCCACAAAATCAACCAACTGAACTATATTTAGTGTGAGGTTGGAAAATCGTGACATCAAAGTAATTTCTTCCTGGTTTATTTTTAGGCACAAAGAAATACTTTCTTTGAGATAAAAAATATATATACTGTATATAAACTCAGCAAAAAAAGAAACGTCCTCTCTCTGTCAACTGTGTTTGTTTTCAGCAAACTTAACATGTGTCAATATTTGTATGAACATAAGATTCAACAACAGACATAAACTGAACAAGTTCCACAGACATGTGACTCACAGAAATTGAATAATGTGTCCCTGAACAAAGGGGGGGTCAAAATCAAAAGCAACAGTCAGTATCTGTTTTGGCCACCAGCTGCATTAAGTACTGCAGTGCATCTCCTCCACATGGACTGCACCAGATTTGCCAGTTCTTGCTGTGAGATGTTACCCCACTCTTCCACCAAGGCACCTGCAAGTTCCCCAACATTTCTGAGGGGAATGACCCTAGCCCTCACCCTCCGATCCAACAGGTCCCAGACGTGCTCAATGGGATTGAGATCCAGGCTCTTCGCTGGCCATGGTAGAACACTGACATTCCTGTCTTGCAGGCAATCATGCACAGAACGAGCAGTATGGCTGGTGGCATTGTCATGCTGGAGGGTCATGTCAGGATGAGCCTGCCGGAAGGGTACCACATCAGGGAGGAGGATGTCTTCCCTGTAATGCACAGCGTTGAGATTGCCTGCAATGACAACAAGCACAGCCCGATGATGCTGTGACACACCGCCCCAGACCATGACGGACCCTCCACCTCCAAATCGATCCCGCTCCAGAGTACAGGCCTCGGTGTAACGCTCATTCCTTCGACGATAAACGCGAATCCGACCATCACCCCTGGTGAGACAAACCACGATTCGTCAGTGAAGAGCACTTTCTGCCAGTCCTGTCTGGTCCAGCGACGGTGGGTTTGTGCCCATAGGCGACATTGTTGCCGGTGATGTCTGGTGAGGACCTGCCTTTCACCAGGCCTACAAGCCCTCAGTCCAGCCTCTCTCAGCCTATTGCGGACAGTCTGAGCACTGATGGAGGGATTGTGCGTTCCTGGTGTAACTCGGGCAGTTGTTGCCATCCTGTACCTGTCCCGCAGGTGTGATGTTCGGATGTACCGATCCTGTGCAGGTGTTGTTACATGTGGTCTGCCACTACGAGGACGATCAGCTGTCCATCCTGTCTCCCTGTAGCACTGTCTTAGGCATTTCACAGTACAGACATTGCAATTTATTGCCCTGGCCACATCTGCAGTCCTCATGCCTCCTTGCAGCATGCCTAAGGCACGTTAACGCAGATGAGCAGGGACCTTGGGCATCTTTCTTTTGGTGTTTTTCCAGAGTCAGTAGAAAGGCCTATTTTGTGCCCTAAGTTTTCATAACTGTGGCCTTAATTGCCTACCATCTGTAAGCTGTTAGTGTCTTAACGACCTTTCCACATGTGCATGTTCATTAATTGTTAATGGTTCATTGAACAAGCATGGGAAACAGTGTTTAACCTGTTATGGATAGGGGCAGTATTTTCACGGCCGGATAAAAAACGTACCCGATTTAATCTGTTTATTACTCCTGCCCAGAAACTAGAATATGCATATAATTGTTTGATTTGGATAGAAAACACCCTAAAGTTTCTAAAACTGTTTGAATGGTGTCTGTGAGTATAACAGAACTCATATGGCAGGCCAAAACCTGAGAAGATTCCAAACAGGAAGTGCCCTCTCTGACCATTTCTTGGCCTTCTTTAGCCTCTTTATTGAAAACAGAGGATCTCTGCTGTAACGTGACACTTTCTAAGGCTCCCATAGGCTCTCAGAAGGCGCCAGAACGTTGAATGACTTTGCAGTCCATGGCTGAAAAACAGTAGCGCATTTGGATAGTGGTCGATCTGAGAACAATGAGACGGGCGAGCGCGTGCACGTGAAGAGTCCATTTTACATTTTCAGTCTTTGAACGAAAACAACGACTCCCAGTCGGAATATTATCGCTATTTTACGAGAAAAATCGCATTAAAAATTGATTTTAAACATCGTTTGACATGCTTCGAAGTACGGTAATGGAATATTTTGAAAATTTATGTCACGATACGCGCGGGCGCGTCACCCTTCGGATAGTGTCTTGAACACACGAACAAAACGCCGCTATTTGGATATAACTATGGATTATTTGGAACCAAACCAACATTTGTTGTTGAAGTAGAAGTCCTGGGAGTGCATTCTGACGAAGAACAGCAAAGGTAATCCATTTTTTTTTTATAGTAAATCTGAGTTTGGTGAGTACCAAACTTGGTGGGTGTCAAAATAGCTAGCCTGTGATGGCCGGGCTATCTACTCAGAATATTGCAAAATGTGCTTTCACCGAAAAGCTATTTTAAAATCGGACACCGCGATTGCATAAAGGAGTTCTGTATCTATAATTCTTAAAATAATGTTTTTTGTGAACGTTTATCGTGAGTAATTTAGTAAATTCACCGGAAGTGTTCGGTGGGAATGCTAGTTCTGAACGTCACATGCTAATGTAAAAAGCTGGTTTTTTATATAAATATGAACTTGATTGAACAAAACATGCATTTATTGTATAACATAATGTCCTAGGAGTGTCATCTGATGAAGATCATCAAAGGTTAGTGCTGCATTTAGCTGTGGTTTTGGTTTTTGTGACATTATATGCTAGCTTGAAAAATGGGTGTCTGATTATTTCTGGCTGGGTACTCTCCTGACATAATCTAATGTTTTGCTTTCGTTGTAAAGCCTTTTTGAAATCGGACAGTGTGGTTAGATAAAGGAGAGTCTTGTCTTTAAAATGGTGTAAAATAGTCATATGTTTGAAAAATTGAAGTTTTCGGATTTTCGAGGAGTTTGTATTTCACGCCACGCCCTATCATTGGATATTGGAGCGGTGTTCCGCTAGCGGAACGTCTAGATGTAAGAAGTTAAACCCTTTACAATGAAGATATGTGAAGTTATTTGGATTTTTACGAATTTTCTTTGAAAGACAGGGTCCTGAAAAAGGGACCTTTCTTTTTTTGCTGAGTTTACTTCCTTGTATAACATCACTTTGCTCCGCACATAATCCTACATACCTAACCAATCATAACCCCAACCCAAGGACCCAAAAACTCCCGCTCCCTTCATCAAACCTCCCAATCAGATCTCAGTTCTACGAACCTCTCCACGCTGTTATGATGAATACATCCATGCGACCCTCCGACAGCATAGATCATCCCGTCAATCACCCCCACTCCTATCCTGTTCCTGGGTACACTCATGGGAGCACAAGGCAACCAGCAGTTGTTCATGGGGTTATAACAATCCAACGTGTTGGAGTCCATATTCCCGTCAGGAGCGTTGTTCCTTCCTCCGACAGCGTAGAACAGCCCAGAGATGACCACGGCAGCCAGGCCACTCCGGGGGACCTGAAGGTCAGCTAGCCTCAGCCAGGCCCCAGTACAGGGGTTGTAGGCTTCCAGATAGGACAGGGACTGACGGAAGTATCCCCCTGCCGTGTAGATGAGCTGGGGCACTTTGGGCGTGCGGCACGAGATCACCTAGGAGGACCACATAAATGTATCAATCAATTGATCCATCAGGAGATTGATTACCTTGGAGAAAAATACATTGGAAATATTTTTGATATTTTTTTATCCCCTTTTTTTCCTCCCAATGTCAATTCCAATCTTGTCTCATCGCTGCAACTCCCCAATGGGCTCTGGAGAGGCGAAGGTCGATGACCCGCCAAACCACTCTCCTTAACACCCGCCCGCTTAACCCGGAATTCAGCTTCACCAATGTGTCGGAGGAAACACTGTTCAACCGAAGTCAGGCAGCAGGCGCCCGGCCCCCCCCCCCAGCCAAACCCTCCCCTAACCTGGACAACGCTGGGCCAATTGTGCACCGCCCTATGGGACTCCTGGTCACGACCGGTTGTGACACAGCCTGGGATTGAACCCGGGTCTGTAGTGACGCCTCAAGCACTGCGATGCAGTGCCTTAGACCGCTGTGCCACTCGGGAGGCCGGCTTTGTAGTTTTTTTAAACTTTATTTAATCAAGGTTCTTGGCATCAGTATTGGACGTTAAGTGCTAGATACAGCAGCAAGGTCATTGATGCACATCAGAAACAATGGAGGGTGAGGCTTTTGAACTGTAACATTTATTTTTACCCAAAATACCAACCAACCATCTCACCTTGGTGGGCTTGTGGAGGGTGAGGTCCTGGAAGATCTGCGACAGGTAGTCTTTACACTGGTCGTCCCACTCCAGAGACTGCAGCTGGGCTTGGAGGAAGTGTGGGGTGAGGGAGTGGCACCGCACAGCCTGGAGCAGGGCCTGGACGTAGGGCCGCCGGTTCTCCCGGTCGTACCGGACCCACGCCACACAAGCCTGAAAGACCACCGACTCACAGCGCACGTTGAGTTCGTCGCGGCTGATGAGAGTGACCAGCTGGCATTGGGAGAGGTTGAAGAACTCCTCCTGGGTCGCCACCTAAAGGTGAGAAGGAGGAAAAGAAGGAGACTGTTTTAAGAAAGGCATCACTTGGTTGCCAGTCTAAAATGAACTCATGGAGAATAACAAGGAATTACTGGATATGGTTAATGGGCAATTGTTAGGCTTTTCTAATTACAAAGGGGAGTAACGAAGCATTTTGAAAACATTTTTTCTTCAATGGAGCACACTGAATCACACAGTTCACCACTGGTATTCATCTTATTATGACTCATGATCATTCTTCTGGTTGTGGGAGTGGGTGTGGGTGTGTGTGTGTGTGTGTGTGTGTGTGTGAGACACATCTCTCCCTGTTAACCAGCCAGCCAACCAGCTCTTCCATTGTAACAGTTTCAGTCTGACTCCCTGTGAAGTTATGCAGACTGACTGCCTGTACATTGAACATGCATGTAAACCCCCATGAGCCCGCCCACACAACACTCTGATTCCACACGACTCACCCAACTCACACACAAAACTAACCCAACACACACTCACCTAACCCACTACCACACAATAGTACGATTATTCATGTTGAGTGTTCACCAAGGGCCAAGGCAGAAAAGAAAGGAAGATGGTGTACAGTAACAGCTGAGACTATTTGCTCAGTGGTGCAGGTGGTGGTGCTCCACCCTAGCAAAGCCTTGACGTTTCCCTTAACTAAACACAGTGAGTCAGTTGAGGAAACGGTCTCTGGCTTTTCAAAGACACCAATTACAGGATGGGACTACAGATCTGTAAAGCAGCTGAATGGCCTGACAGTGACGGTGAAACTAACGATAAGGTTGACTGAATGACTCATCCATATCAAATGAAGATAAGGAGAGATGCACAGTATCCGCTTGAATTGTTTCAACTGATCGGAGTCAGGCGACGTGGTTATTTCCTGGGAAACCCCATAGGGTGTATCGAAAGGTCAAGGAGCAAAGTGTCATGGTGAAACACTTCGTGCCATCAACAGTGAGCATGCTCTGGATACTGGACTTTTCCAACTCGGGGGGAGAAAAAAGAGACTATCATTCTCTCTGAAGTGTGTACTTGTTCACTCCCCTCGTGAGTTTAAAATGATTCTACCTATGGTTTGGAGAATCGCAAAACCCAAAGAACAAGGTTAGGCAAAGCTGATCCTGAATCAGATATGAGGGGGGGAAGCCAACTGTTTTAAAAGGATACTTCGGGATGTTGGCGATGAAGCTTGTTATCTACTTCCCCAGAGTCAGATGAACTCGTGGATACCATTTTATGTCTCTGTGTCCAGTATGAAGGATATTAGAGGTCATAACATGCTTGTTAGCATTGTCTTGCGAAACTACATGTAACTTCCTTCATACTAGATGCAGAGACATAAAAATAGTATCCATGAGGTCATCCTCTGGGGAAGTAGATATTTGCTCAAATCCAGAAAACAGTATCTACACCCCATACCTGGCTGAAGTTCATGTAGATATATTCCCGAGCTTTCTGATGGAGCTCCGTGCAGCTGATCTGCTCGGCGAAGCTGGCTATGCCGATGGCGTTGCTAGGGTCCAGCTGCGTAACCAGGAAGTCGCAGCAGGCCTTGACCACGCTGTCGATCTGGTACATGACGGCGCCGTTCATGACGTGGATCACACACTTCTCCCCCACAGAGATGCTGGCCGTGTAGGCAAACTCTATCAACCTGCCCATCACCTGAGGGAGAGGAGGAGGGATTTGCAGAGAGAGAAAGGAAGAGAAAAGATTGGAGATGGAGAGAAGAGATGGGACAGATGGAAAAGAGAGTAGAGGGCAGGTGAGAGAGAGAATGAGACGAGAGTCGTTAGAACAGTTAGAAGAGACAGGAAGACAGAAAGGGGTCGATTCAATTACATCATTATTGTTGCATAAGGGTCCAGACTGACACAATCTGCCTCAGTACTGAGGAACTACACAATCAAATAAAAGCGATCAAATCAAATTGTAGTTGTCACATGCGCTGAATACAACAGGTGTAGACTTTACCGTGAAATGCTTAGTTACGAGCCCTTTCCCAACAATGCAGAGTTAAAAATAAGACAATTCGCAAATAAAAATAGTAACACAATAAATACTATCCAAGCCGTCGCAGTGTGGCACAGTTCTGAGTTAGCTTATGACAGAGAGCAGTCAGAGAGCTGCTGGTTTATCAGTTCCCTCATTAGTCAACATGGCTAATCCTGCACTCTCTGTGAGCTTGGTGTGTCTGCGCCTCTAAAGGCAGCGGCATGATTACCATATCTCGGAGCTAACTCAGTGAGGCTGTACGCACCAGCTGGAACAAAGAAGCCAGCGATAAAAGCAGGTGTGTGTGTGTGTGTGTGTGTGTGTGTGTGAGCGTGTATTTTTACCACAGAAATACAACCGTCTTTCTTATGGAGTCAATCTTTGGTCCCTCGTAGGAAAACGTGGACTGCCTTCCTATCTTGAATGCAACGTGGATAATTACAACAGATTTCTGAAACTCTAGCTCTACTGACACACCTGGATGAAAGGCAGTCTTCTCACCCTCCTACTTACGCAGGTCTCCCTCATCTATCCAGTGTTCACTACTATTACTCACGGATTCTCATGAAAATACAGTTGGTTTCAATAAAATTGGTTAACACTTTACTTTAGGCCAACAGCTAGAAAGGTTTATTACATGCCTGTGGCAAGTCTTCTAAAATGTGTTGTAACACTCACCCGGGGGTGTATCCCCTCGATGGGCACCACCTCCATCCCACACTCCTTCAGGCCGTTGGTGAACATGGCTCTGAAGACCGGAGAGGACGATGCCAGCACCACCTGTAGACGTGAACTGTCAGCTTGATATCTCAAACATATAAAAGTAGGGCTCCTACCGTGTACAAACAATTCAATGAAGCGATATATCTGTTAATCAACTTTTCCAATGTGTTATGAGATTCCCTGAGATCACCATGCACTCCTCTTTCACAAGACGGTTTTAAAAGGTCCCCTGAAATCACTAGCATAACCTATTCATTTATATATCACACACACACACTTGAAGTTGGAAGTTTACATGCACCTGAGCCAAATACATTTCAACTCAGTTTCACAATTCCTGACATTTAATCCTAGTAAACCTTCCGTCTTAGGTCAGTTAGGATCCCCACTTTATTTTAAGAATGTGAAATGTCAGAATAATAGCAGAGAGAATGATTTATTTCAGCTTTTATTTCTTTTATCACATTCCCAGTGGGTCAGAAGTTTACATACACTCAATCAGTATTTGGCAACATTGCCTTTAAATTGTTTTAGGGTCAAACGGTTCGGGTAACCTTCCACAACAAGTTGGGTGAATTTTGGCCCATTCCTCCTGACAGAGCTCGTGTAACTGAGTCAGGTTTGTAGGCCTCCTTGCTCGAACACCCTTTGTCAGTTCTGCCCACAAATTTTCTATAGGATTGAGGTCAGGGCATTGTGATGGCCACTCCAATACCTTGACTTTGTTGTCCTTAAGATGTTGCTTCAATATATCCACATAATTTCCCTTCCTCATGATGCCATTTATTTTGTGAAGTGCACCAGTCCCTCCTACAGCAAAGCACCCCCACAACATGATGCTGCCACCCCCATGCTTCAGGGTTGGGATGGTGATCTTCGGCTTGCAAGCCTCCCCCTTTTTCCTCCGAACATAACGATGGTCATTATGGCCAAACAGTTCTATTTTTGTTTCATCAGACCAGAGGACATTTTTCCAAAAGTACAATCTTTTGTCCCCATGTGCAGTTGCAAACCGTAGTCTGGCTTTTTTATGGCGGTTTTGGAGCAGTGGCTTCTTCCTTGCTGAGTGGCCTTTCAGGTTACGACGATTTTGGACTCGTTTCAGTGTGGATATAGATACTTTTGTACCTGTTTCCTCCAGCATCTTCACAAGGTCCTTTGCTGTTGTTCTGGGATTGAGTTGCACTTTTCGCACCAAAGTACGTTCATCTCTAGGAGACAGAACACGTCTCTTTCCTGAGCGGTATGACAGCTGCGTGGTCCCATGGTGTTTATACTTGCGTACTATTGTTTGTACAGATTAACGTGGTACCTTCAGGCGTTTGGAAATTGCTCCCAAGGATGAACCAGACTTGTGGAGGTCTACAATATTTTTCTGAGGTCTTGGCTGATTTCTTTTGATTCTCCCACGATGTCAAGCAAAGAGGCACTGAGTTTGAAGGTAGGCCTTGAAATACATCCACAGGTACACCTCCAATTAACTCAAATGATGTCAATTAGCCTATCAGAAGCTTCTAAAGCCATCACATAATTTTCTGGAATTTTCCAAGCTGTTTAAGGCACAGTCAACTTAGTGTATGTAAACTTCTGACCCACTAGAATTGTGATACAGTGATTAATAAAGTGAAATAATCTGTCTGCAAACAATTGTTAGAAAAATTACTTGTGTCATGCACAAAGTAGATGTCCTAACGAACTTGCCAAAACTATAGTTTGTTAACAAGAAATTTGTGGAGTGGTTGAAAAAAAGAGTTTTAATCACTCCAACCTAAGTGTATGTAAACGTCTAGCTTCAACTGTGTGTGTGTGTGTATATATATATCTATGTGTGTGCGTGTGTGTGTGTGTGTGTGCATGTATATATAAAGGCCAAGTGCTGTCAAAAACATACATTTACCTGTGTTTTATATACATTCCCACACTGAAGTTGGAATAATACTGTGAAATTATGATAATGCCCTTTTAGTGTAAGATGTTTGATGGAGTTTTGGCCTGCCTGGTGACATCACGTTAACAGACCAATAAGAAAGAGAGTTCCAAACCTGTCTGCAAATAACAGCTTGTTTTCCCCTCCCCATTCAGATTACTCCCAGACAGTCCTATCAAAATTCTTGCTTGAGAAATTGCTCTTTGCTAGGAAGCTATTTTTTGTTTATTTTTCACAATTTTATTTTAAAACAATCACAGTAAGGTCCTTAATTGTTACCAAGAAATGATTTGAGATAAAGCTGCATTGGAGCTTTAAAGGAGATCGGAGTGCAGAATTATTATTTTTTTCAGACATTTTTTTGGGGGGGGGGGGGGGAGTTTCACAGACAGAATCGTGTTAGAAACAAATCTGGGGATAAACTAGAAGACAAGGGCACAGACCCCTGTCGCCAAGGGGGCACGAGTAGTCTGAAGTCAGAAGCGTTACCGCTACGCCAGACTCCGTCCATAGCATAACCGTTATTGACACAATGCTACACACCTTGTGTGCCACGAAGTCCACGGCCTCCAGGTCGTTGTAGCACACACGAAGCGTCACGTCGCACAGCTGGCTGTCCAGCCGCAGCTCGTTCATGATGGCGAAGGCGGCCGCTGTGTGGCTCTCCAGCGTGTAGCTGAAGACGCGGTGGCCGTTGCGCGTCGACGGCGTCACCACCGCCTTGCACTCCGTCGGGCACTCATTAGACATCCTGACTGACGAAGGATCCTTCCTGGTGCTTCTGTTGAAGCTGTGACAACAACTAAGAACAGTGTTGGGAGTGACTACTGCCGGACATCCTTGCTCACTGAGGGGCAAGGAGACACAAGGGAAATGTTGAAAATTGGAGGCGCTAGGGAGGGATTGTAGAAGGCTAGGACCCTTTTCCTGGGGTCTTTGTTGTTTTTTTGGTTGAATGTATGTCTGGGACTGTAGAGTTCAGAGAGTACCAAATTCGCTTTCTTAGAAAGGTCCGAAAGACGGTTTCTTAGCCCTTACTCCTTATTCCTTACTCCTCAATTCCTTACTCCTCAATTCCAGCCACTGTGTCTATAAGAGTTTTTCGTACAGTCTTACTTATTCCACAAGCCCAGCCATAGTGCACATACAGGTGCAAGTGTAAAACTAAAAAAAATACTTCTACATGAACTGCCAGTCATGGTTATGCATGTTATAACCAGGCCAATCGTAATCCACCACGATTTATGGCATCATTCAAACCAGTGTTCTAGATTCTTTCCCACCTGCCCTTGAGTAAACTTCTCGTCTTTTAATTAAAGGAACAGCAAGATGTATGGTCTTTATGGCAGGAAGTATGCAGCAAGTCCGAAAATACGCAGTAGGGAAATTACTGTTATTCACGTCCGCTTGTTGATATGTTTTTCTCCTAAAGGGGAACTTTCTGAACAAAGGAGAGAGTCAGCAACAGTCACAAAAACAGACAGATGTGTCTAGTACTCTGACATCTTCTCTCAAGTCCAACTACTCCATTCAGAAGTTTTTTTAAGTTACGTTATTTCAAGCATCCACAGAAATCAATTTCCAACTGAAAAATGTTTTTCCTGTGAAGATAAGCGATCGCAGGTCAAAACTTGCTTATTCATTTTTCGCTCCGAGGCCCAAAAAACAGACACTGATATACTACTGCATCTTAAATGGTGGTCATAATTATAATCCGGATTTAGCTCATGGAGCTAGCTACACTTCTGCCAGGAGTTGGGTAGAAGAGGGACAAGGATAGGGTAGTAGAGGGGTGTAAACTCCTAAACTCTGTAGAGAGAGAAAAAAGAGCAGGTGCCAAAAATGTCGTCAGCATAAGCTAGCAGCCCTGAGGATTCAGGAATGAGAGGGGGGAGCTCAGTTTAGTTTGGTTGATCAGTTGCTCCACTCTAGAAGCTTTCCCAGAAGTCGCCCCGCTTTGGAATCTCAAATTGCACTGTTGTATTTACTGGGAAGGTCTGGGCGCCGTTGGCAACTAGAAGAGAAGAGAGAAAAGACAGGACAGTTAGGTGTTAGGGTGGATAGGGTTTATCTAATAGTGATGGGGGAAAGAAATCAACACATTTACATATCGGGATATACTTTTTGATGATATATCGTACTGACAATATTTAAATAATATTTTTGCGCTAGTTGGCTGTACCTGCACCAAAATGTCAGTATTTTCCCTTCATTGTTCACCATCTTCCTTTAATTTGTTTTTAGCACTTATTTCCATGTCTGATCAAAACAGATAGCAGTCTGGAGCTAGAACTTTCATCTTCGAGAGTGATTTAGTATGTTATTCGACAAGCAAATGACTCAGCTAAATAACATCCCGAAGCCATCCAACCTCAATCACTCCAGTCAGAACAAAAGACTGTCCTAGAACAGAAAGCGATATACAACATAGCTTTAAGGTAATCAGAGTTTACAGTCACCCATGAATCCTCTTGGGAGGGGTCACAGTTTCTCTTAGTCACTGTGACTAGAGTCAACATACTTTTAGACAACATCACAGCTCTTGGAGAGCTTGGGTGTCTACACAAATGCAGAGTCCCCCCCCCCCAGACCTGGGTTCAAATACCATTAGAAATCATTTCAAATACTGCATCTATGCTTGATTGAGCATACCTGCTGCAATGGAACCAATAGAGACATCTCAAAAGTGCAAACCCCACCCATCTGGCTCTTCAGACAGACTAGAGCAAATGCTCAACGTATTTGAAAGATTTGTAAAAGAGTCTGAACCCAGGTCTGGCGGGGAGTGGGTAAGATAGCCCAACCACTAGTCGAGAGTCTGATCCGAGTGACGTACTTCCTACTGAGGAAGACAGAGTGAGTGACTTCAATTAGGACAGAATTGAATTAGTCATCGTGACTGAGTGTTTTTTTCTCCCCTGGATTGTCCTGTGACCAATCTGGCTACAGCAGTGGAGAGTAGGAAAATAACCTCTCTCTCACACACACACACACAAATAAGTAAGTTACAGGCTATACAGGTGTTAAGCCTGTTCATTCACAACTAGGCCAATACAAAAGCCACTATAGAGAGTCATAGTTACTCAGCAACAATTGTTATCGCGTTATTGCAGCTGCTCTGGCCTGAGTGGGTAACATAACTGCAATGTTACGTTTTGCACATAATGATTACCTGTACAAGTAGATAAGAGAACTGACTGGCTGAGCTGAAGGGCTGGAGGACAAGTTATATGGCCTACCTGTTTTACACGCCTCCCAAATGGCACCCTATTCCCTATGTAATGCACTACATTTGACCAGGGCTTATAGGACTCTAGTAGTAGTGCACTATGTAAACTCTTAGAAAAGAAGGTGCCATCTAGAACCTAAAAGGGTTCTTCGACTGTCCCCATAAGAGAACACTTTGAAGAACCCTTTTTGGTTCCATGTATAACCATGTTGGGTTCCATGTATTGCCCTCTGTGGAAAGGGTTCTACATGGAACCAAAAACAGGTTATCTTATGGGGACAGCCGAATAACCCTTTTTTTCTAAAAGTGTAGGGAATAGGGTGCCATTTGGGCGCAGACTTCGTTGTATGGTCTGCCTACCTACAGTTCTATCTAGGTCATTCTACTACCCTCCCTCTATATTACATGAAATCCTGTACAACTCACTGAAGTGAAACCAAGATTAGACTAATATTATGTGGTTGGATGATTCTCTGTAAAGAAGACAATGCTTACATTGGACACTGATATATTATTACAGTGTGTAGGCCTAACTGAAGTAAAGTTGGGTCATTGGACACTGATATATTATTACAGTGTGTAGGCCTAACTGAAGTAAAGTTGGGTCATTGGACACTGATATATTATTACAGTGTGTAGGCCTAACTGAAGTAAGTTGGGTCATTGGACACTGATATATTATTACAGTGTGTAGGCCTAACTGAAGTAAAGTTGGGTCATTGACACTGATATATTATTACAGTGTGTAGGCCTAACTGAAGTAAAGTTGGGTCATTGGACACTGATATATTATTACAGTGTGTAGGCCTAACTGAAGTAAAGTTGGGTCATTGGACACTGATATATTATTACAGTGTGTAGGCCTAACTGAAGTAAAGTTGGGTCATTGGACACTGATATATTATTACAGTGTGTAGGCCTAACTGAAGTAAAGTTGGGTCATTGGACACTGATATATTATTACAGTGTGTAGGCCTAACTGAAGTAAAGTTGGGTCATTGGACACTGATATATTATTACAGTGTGTAGGCCTAACTGAAGTAAAGTTGGGTCATTGGACACTGATATATTATTACAGTGTGTAGGCCTAACTGAAGTAAAGTTGGGTCATTGGACACTGATATATTATTACAGTGTGTAGGCCTAACTGAAGTAAAGTTGGGTCATTGGACACTGATATATTATTACAGTGTGTAGGCCAAACTGAAGTAAAGTTGGGTCATTGGACACTGATATATTATTACAGTGTGTAGGCCTAACTGAAGTAAAGTTGGGTCATTGGACACTGATATATTATTACAGTGTGTAGGCCTAACTGAAGTAAAGTTGGGTCATTGGACACTGATATATTATTACAGTGTGTAGGCCTAACTGAAGTAAAGTTGGGTCATTGGACACTGATATATTATTACAGTGTGTAGGCCTAACTGAAGTAAAGTTGGGTCATTCCTACAATGTAGTGTCTTTTGGAACTCGTAACTTTAGAAAACATTTCAGAAAAAGGACTTTTGACTTTCAGAGAAACATATTGGTCAAGCTCAGGCACTCACTTTTTTTTTTTTTAACCAGTTAGGTGCATAATCCTAACAGGGTGGAACCTAACAGGGTGGAACCTAACCGGGTGGAAATGTTGAGCCTAAATTAGCCATCGCACTGTGAGTGAGCAAGATAGAAGTAAAAGTAATTTAAACTCAATCAAACATATTTTAAGCTTTTGAAATTTGGTCAATTTCCCTCTATAATTTAGCCTAACAGGGTGGACATTTATGAGTTGGACTAAACATGAAACATGGACAAATAGATCTAACTGAGTGTTTATATTTATTCAGCTTTGCACTGTTGTTTTCTCACCAAATAAATGAAAGGGGTTGTTTTCTTAAATGGAGAATTACAACAAAATAACAGGGTGAAAAGAGATATCAGGGATACACAATCTTTAATAAAATACAACCCCTTTCATGAAAAAAACATTGTTGAGAGAATTTTAACTAGGACTATAAAATAATGAAGAAAGATGAAATATTTGATGGCTTATATTTATTGTGGAAGTTGATGAATAACAGCCAGAGACATGGCAAACACCGACATCCACTACGAAAACAGTTCCAAATGCATTACAATTCAGTTTCAATATCCAGATTTTTGTGTTTAAGGTAAAAGGACACCTGACCTTATATTTAAATCCTTTTGGATTCCACATTTTACACTAAAGAAGAAGTGATATTTCCTGGGGTAAGAAAAGGCACTGCATTGTAGGAATGTATAGTTACCCATTATAGCTTAACAAGGAGATGTAGGAGTTGTAGCTTAACGAGGATATGTAAGAGTTATAGCTTAGCGAGGAGATGTAGGAGTTATACCTAGATGTAGGCTACAAAGCAGCAGTAGTAGGCCTAGTGGTAAGTAGACCTATATTGTGTCTTTGTTGTGTGAAATCTCATGGAAGGCCTATCCCTCACAGTTTCTTGAGAAAGAAATGTCACAGTTTAATAGTAGGCTGTTGCTCAACACTCACAGTGTACTCATCATGGAAGAACTCACCCCCTCAACTAGCTGAGTTTACACAACAATGATATATACACCGAGTGCACAAAACATTAAGAACACCTTAATATTGATTTGCCCTTTTGCCCTCAGAACAGCCATAATTTGTCGAAGAATGGACTCTACAAGGTGTCAAAAGTGTTCCACAGGATGCTGGCCCATGTTGACAAAACTGTGAGAAGCATTGGAGTCAAGTTGGCTGGATGTCCTTTGGGTGGTGGACCATTCTTAATACACACGGGAAACTGTTGAGCTTGAAAACCCCAACAGCGTTACAGTTCTTGACACAAACCTACTACCATACCCCATTCAAAGGCACTTAAATCTTTTGTCTTGCCCATTCACCCTCTGAATGTCACACATACACAATCCATGTCTCAATTGTTTCAAGGCTTAAAAATCCTTCTGGTCTTTAACCTTCATCTACACTGACTGAAGTGGATTTAACAAGCAGCATCAATACGGGATCATAGTTTTCACCTGGTCCATCTGTCATGGAAAGAGCAGGTGCTCTTAATATTTTGTACACTCAAACGAGTGTAGGTGGACTGTAGGCTAACTCCAACTACATCAAGTCACCGTCAGTCAATACTTGTAAAAATGTAAATTCTTTAATTCTTTCCTTGTACCTATGTTTGTTCTGTGTAGCTGCAAGCTTTTCTTTGTTTACTAAAATCTGTATGTTTTGATAAAAGTAGCATTTTACATGAAACCTGCCAAGGGAGCTATTTGTTAACTGAGAAGGAGCAGCCCATCATGGCAGGACAGACTCAGTTTTGGAAGCGGACGTATAGAATGCAATTTTATCAAAATATGCATTCCAAATTCAACTGACAACTCTATTACAATCAGGACAAGCACAGGTACACAGTAAGCGTTAAAGAATGGATATTTATACAAGTATCGTGTGGTGGTGCACGCTTGAAGTCGTAACTTACTACTCCATTGAAAAACTGTGGATTACGGGGTGCAATTTCACAGACGTCACATAAAATTGTTTTTAATCAAAAACGACAGATTTCAGCACCCAAAGAAAAGCCTGCAGTTACAAACATATGCCGCGTTCACGTGCTAGTTGGAACTAGGAAACTACAATTTCCGACTTGCTAACTGGTTGTAGTTATACACGTTAACTGCTTGAACGCGGCACAAGTCGAAAATGTCAGTTTCTTTGATCCGACTAGCACAAGAACGCAGCAATAGGTACAAGGGAAATCATTAAAGGAATAGTTGACCCAAATTATAAAATGACACAATGGTTTCCTTAACTTGTCCATAGACTGCTTACAGGGTATGACAGCAATTCATGCGTCGGTTTAGTTTCCCTGGCACTGGTTCCACATGCTAACGTTTCAGTATTTGTGGCACAAATCCCATTCACATCATGGGAAAATATCTAAAATTGATTGTGAAGCTCAACAAAGTCACTTATAAATGATTTGAACATTATGCACAGAAAAAGCTAATATCGGTCCCATGACTTGTGGTGGCACCATAGAAATAGAATGACTAGAACGAGCGTCCCCATTCAAGTCATAATGGGTGGACAGGCAGCAGTGGCTGTCGGTGCCATTTAATATGAGGGAGGACAATTCTTTATTTTTTATGAGCATAACCTTATTTCTATTACAGCATATTGGATGACTGTCATTCACATTCCATTCACCCAGATCAATGCATCATCGATAGGTTTAGGCTACTACAGGATACATTTTCTCTATACCCATCATGAGGTTGCTACAACCTAGCCTATGAATGACAGTTTACAACGTAGGTACACAGGTCGAGAGAAAAATGTGAGTAATCAAGTTGACAGACAGTGACACATTCAATACCGCCTTGCTCACTCTTGCCTGCATCTAGCTTATTTAGAGTGTAATCATTAGTCCATCAGTTGCAAATGAGTGTTTCTATTGGAGAAATTCAGGTGTTTAGCCCCATTTCGTTTGTTTCTGTTTAAGAAACTTTTTTATTTAAAGTTATTACATTTTCTTGTTTTTCAAATCAACCAACAAAACACATTCCACATTATATTTATATATATATATACATACACACACACACACACACACACACACACCACAAAGAATAATTAAAAAATAAGATATATATATATATTAAAAAAAACTTGCAGCAGCACTATCAAGGTTCTTATTAGCTATTTCCAGCCTTAGCTGAGACGACAAGCAAATAATTTGTTTTTAGATTTTACAGCACCTTACAACATGTATCTGCTCATTTCCCTAATCACCCCATTCACTCTGTCCAATTGGAAATATAGTTGAGTAGTGGAGACCAGAGTATCAAACTTGGGCTCTCTCTTGCGGAGGTCATAAGTGAGCTTTTCAAGAGGGAGAAAGTCAACAATCTGGTCAATCCACATTTTAAATGGAGGAGAGGTATTAGAGAGCCGCAATACAAGAATACATTTCTTAGCAAAGTACGTAATAGTCATAAGCAAATTTTCTCTGTCAGGCTCAAGAACAAAGTCCTGCTGGGCATTAAGATAGATAGATACACGGGGTCATAGCAAACTGTACATCTAGTATTTTCTGTGCAGCAGTATGTATAGATTGCCAAAATCTGTCTCTCTCTCTACAACTCCAAAATACATGCATATAGGTTCCACTTTCAGAGGTACATCTTTTACAGTTAGGAGAAATGTCAGTTTTCATTCTATGGAGTCTCGAAGGAGTGTAATAAAATTTGTACAAAAATTTGTAATTAGATTCTTTCATTTTTACATTAGTAGAGGACCAGTAAACCCTGTCGCAAACCTCCGCCCATAACTCATCACTGATAGTCAGACCTCCACCCATAACTCATCACTGATAGTCAGACCAAGGTCCTTGTCCCAGATTATTTTCAAAGGAGTAAAGGAGGAGTCCACTTTCTCAGAAAGGATTCTATAGATATAAGATATTTTGCCTTTAATGGATTGTGCTGTGACAAGAAGGGTTTCAACTTAATTCAATTGAGTTCTAAACCTCCTCTTGGAAGTAAATGAGGAAATGACATGTCTAATTTGAAGATAAAAAAAAAAAAAAAAAAAGGGATCTTGGCACATTGAATTCACTGCAGAGCTCTTGAAAGGATTTCAGTGTAGTGGTTTTCTGATGAAATAGGTCTGAAAAGGTCCTGATTCCTAGCGTATGCCAAAGATTAAAGTTGGCATCCCTCAGGGCTTTTGGCAAGTCTGAGTTGCCTACTATAGGCGAGAGAACATATTTGGGAGGAAATGCCCAGGTTTTTTTACAGTCCCTCCACGCTAGTAGGGTGCTGTAAATCACAGAGGTTTTGGCTATGTTGCCCACTTCACTAAAGTTATTAATGAATATAATTGAGCTTAGGGGCAATGAACCACAGGATTGGGCTTCTATTTGAATCCACGTTGACTCGTCTGTTTGTGATCCATGTTAGCATGTTGCGGATTTGGGAAGACCAGTAGTACAATTGAAGGGAGGGAAGGGCAAGACCACCCTTAGATTCAGGTTTCAATAGAGTGGAGAACTTGATCCTAGGTTTTTTATTGGCCCATATAAATGTGGTGATGCTTTGGTTAGTTGTTTTGAAAAAGGAAACTGGCAGATAGCATGGTAGCATCTGAAATAAATAGTTCAGTCTAGGGAGGATGTTCATACGGATGACATTAATTCTTCCTACCAAGCTAATTGGGAGGGAGATCCATGTTTGGAGATCGTTCTTGATTCGATCCAGGAGTGGAAGATAATTTTCCTTGAAAAGGCTATTCAGATCTGGTGTTATGAAGATCCCAAGGTATTGAAACCCCTGTGTCTTCCATTGGAATGGACATAGTGTCTTCATAGAGCTGGTGAGTGTAATATTGAGAGGGCAGACAGTGGATTTGTTCAAATGTATCTTATAACCTGAAAACGTGCCATACTGAGCAATTGTGTCTGAAATGGGAGGGATTTCTCAGGGTTGGATATGTAGAGCAATCTTGTGCTGCAGGCCGCCAGCAGAGACACCCATAATACTTGGATTGCTCCTTATCAACTCTGCCAGAGGCTCCGCCCCCAACAAGTAGAGCAGGGGGGACAGCGAGCACCCTTGTCTTGTGCCCCGTCCCAAAGGGAATCTGTCAGAGTTCAGTCCGTTAGTAGTCACCATGGCATTTGGATGAGAGTATAGTGATTTGATCCATTTAATAAAGTTTGGGCCCATATTGAACTTGTCTAAGACTGAGAACAGAAAGCTCCACTCCATCCTGTCGAACACCTTCTCAGCATCCAGTGAAGCGAGCAGGACAGGGGTCTTCTGTGCGTTTACTTGATCAATAATATCAAAAAGACAGCGAATGTTATCAGAAGAGTATCTGTCTCTAATAAATCCAGTTTGGTCCCCTTTTATTATTTTGGGAAGAAGAGTGTTTAGTCTTTTGGCAAGCAATTTGGTAAATACTTTGTAGTCGAAATCCAACAAGCTTCTGGGCTGGAAGGACAAGCAGGATAGAGAGTCCTTGTCTTTTGTGAGCAACACTAATGCGAGCTGTGTGCATTGAGTCTGGGAGAACTCCGTTTTTGAAAAATCCTCATTGGCATGAAAATAGGGCTAAGCTGGGGCCAAAAAGCTTTATAGAACTCTGGGGAATCCATCTGGGCCTGGGGACTTATTAGGTGGCATGGAAGTAATTGCCTCCAGGACCTCCTCAGGAGTGAAGGGGGAGTTAAGATCTTGGTCGGTCTCTGATAATTTAGGTAGTGAGAGTCCCTCCAGGAAGGAGTGGAGTTCTGCCTCCGTGTGTTTTCTCTCAGAGGTATATAGTTTGCAGTAAAAATCATGAAAAGTTAAATTGATATTTTTTGGGTCATATGTGACCTCGTCCTCTGCTGTTCGGATAGCCATGATTGTACTCTGACTGCTCTTTTTTTTAATTGTTCCGGAAAAAAAATGGAAAAAAAACCTGGAACAGTTAGCAACGCACAACGTCTCCCCCTCCCAACCAAAGAAATGCCTCATCCTCTCCGCCCCGCATTGAGTAAATGACAACGTAGCCCCCGTCCAGACCACATTAAAAGAGGGAGAAAATAAAATCAATAGCCCAGTCTACATATACCTCCCCCAAGGGACATAGGGAACCACAAGTAATAAGAGCAACAAAAAAAGGGGAAATAAAAGTAGGCTGAAATGTTAGTAGGCCTAGGTTAGGCTATAGAGCCTATCCCTCTCAGCTAAAGGTAAATAAATATAGATTAGACGGCTATAATGACATTTAGCGGGGGGGGGGGGGGGGTCTTTGGATGTCGGCTATATGTTGTCTTACCTCCTTTAATAATAACAGTAATTGCATTTAGTCATTGGTCCATTTCTCATTGACCAGGATTGTCTTTCAAAAAACGTTGTGACTCTTCGGGAGTTTTGAAGTGTCGCAGGGCTCCTTGGTGAAGAATCCTGAGCTCGTTTGGGTATTTGAATCCCCTAAAGATGCCTCGGTCAATGGAGTATTTCTTCACCCCGTCAAACTCTCGGCGTATTCCAGCTGACAGGTCCTGGTGTAAAGTGAGTTTGGCGTTTCCCACTGTAATGGTGTTGATTTTCGTCGCCTGTAGGACTCTGAGAATCTCAGGAAACGTATGGTGATTGGGTGCGGTGGTTGTCTGGCTGCTGGTGGGGGCCTCAGTGCTTGGTGGGCTCTCTCGAGTTCTATGGGCCTGTCGGTGGACAGGTGGAGCCACTCGGGGAGTTTGTCTTGCAGGTAGCGGATCAGTGGCATGTTTCCCTCTTCTTTTTCGCCCAGATTTAATAGAACACAATTATTCCTTCGCCCCGTTTTCCAGGTCCTCTGTTTTCTCTTCCAGATGCTCCATTTTCTTTTTAGCATATGCTATTGTTTCCATGGCGTCTGTCAATAAGTTTTCCATGGATAGGATTCGCCCCTCTGCCTCGTCCAGGGGCCCCGCGTTTATGGTTATCTTGTTGTTGATGTCAGGCAAAGTATTTTCCAGGATTGTCACCTTGCCCCCTATCGCACTGAGCTGAGAGTTAATGGCATCTAATTTAATGTTGAGTTCTGTACGTTGGGATCTCAGCTCAGAAAGGATGTCTTCGACAGAGTGCGATGTTGGCATTCGTTGGGCCTCTGAAGCTAGCTGCTTCTTGGAGGCTTTTTCCGTCGCCAATGCTCGAGTCCGGGTAAAAATGGCACCTGTAATGTCGCCGCCATGACTTTTTGACTAAAGCTAAAGGAGTTTAAACTTGAAGTGGAGATAAGATTAGGAATTGTAAACTACTTGTGCAGAGTTCTTAGTTGCGGCCATCTTGTTCAAGGGTCACGTGATCCCCCCCCAAGAAACGTTTTTCAACAGAATCGGCGGAATGAATACACCCCTGACCACACGCAAACACAGTTCACTTTCATAGCAGCCACATACAATCAGCATGATCACTTTGCTCGTTAATTCCTTCTCACATCTTCGCGCTCTCCTCCTCTCAATTTTTCCCCTTTGTTTGTGGACTTCAGTGCACAACAGATCAGCTGTCTGTAACCAGGTGAAAAAACCTTCCAAACCATCATAACAACTACACACAGCCTACATCTTTGTCACCATATTAGCTAACATCATACTCATAAACAACATAGCTACTAGAACTAAAGCATAGTAATCGCTACAAATCATGCAGTACAGTCATCAAGAAGTTTAGCAGTTACACCTGCCGGCTCCAGTGGCAATAAATTAATCAAACCAGAAGCTTACCTTGACTTGGAAAAAAGTTCCAGTGTTGGATAGCCATAGCCTGCTAGCTAACATGGCATCCCTCTCTGTTTGAGCAGTGTTTGAGTAGGCTAAACTATCTAGCTGCATTCGCTAACTAAGTAAGTGAACGTGGAGAAAATACAACAAAATATAATGCTTGCTTATTCATTTTTTAGGAAATGAAATTGTTCAAAACTGTTCAACTATTGTCTTTCTCTTTGAGTCAACTACTCACCACATTTTATGCACTGCAGTGTTAGCTAGCTGTAGCTTATGCTTTCAGTATCAGATTAATTATCTGATCCTTGGGTGGACAACATGTCAGTTCATGCTTCAAGAGCTCTGATAGGTTGGAGGACCTCATCCGGAAGTTGTTATAATTACTGTGCAAGTCTATGGAAGGGGGTGAGAACCATGAGTCTCCTAGGTTTTGTATTGAAGTCAATGTACCCAGAGGAGGACGGAAACTAGCTGTCCTCCGGTTACACCATGGCGCTACTCTACAGAGTGCTGTTGAGGCTACTGCAGACCTTCAATGCAAAACAGTGTGTTTTAATCAATTTACGTTAATATATTTAGTATAGTGTTATATAAAAAAGGTTACCTTTAATGTTTCGCTATTTTTATGAAATTCAATTCTCTGAGGAGCCTCCACTAACTGTCACTTTTTGAGTGTACTCATGCTTAGGTTTATGATAGGAAGGTTAAGACAATGGAGTCACAATAATGCAGAGGGTCTACCGCTCTGAATCAACCATGGGACCAGCTCAAGCATAGTAGCTATGCTGCTTAGGCAGAACGCAAGCGGTCTGAAGCAGATCATAAGGTTGGTGAAGAATTGCAATTGAAGCTAATGCAAGACAAAATACATCTATCCAGCTAGTTAACATTGTAATCTTCAACCTACACGTTAAGACAACGTGGTTCTAATATCCCATAACGCTTTGCAACTCATGGGGCCAGCTTTGTAAATTAGAAACTGCCCTCGTAGTCAATTTGTCTATAGGCGGTAGGCTACACTCTTCTCGTTCAGATCACGCTGGAACCTTGTATGGAAGATATCCATATTACAGGGATTTACACTAGAGCTATCCCTCAACAGGCCTTACAATCCCCGGCCTAAAGTGGACACTTTCTCCGCGCCAAATACGATAACTTTACTTCGCAGAGAACGACAATATGTTTCAATTTGATGTGCGACATAAGAGATACGCACTTGCAACAAAGTAGACTACACAATTGCTGGATTGTCTGGGGAAATGTGTATTGTTGCTTAATCGGAGTTACAATAGTAACTCGATCCCATAACTTTCTCGCGCTTCTTAAATAATTAATTGAGACAGACGTTGTACATTTTGATAGATACTGACACTAGACGAACGACAAACTGCTCGACCACCGGTAGCCTAACCTTTCCTAAACTATCTGAAACAATGCCCACCTGTATTAAAAACGAAGGCTTATTTCAAACAAGATTGCTAGAGACTGGCAATGCGCCTTCGCCAGTGACTCATCTTATCGTGGACTGTGATGAGGGAGCAAATTACGGAACTGCGTGTACCAAAACATGACCCAGAAGTCAAGAGTCCTTATGTAAACGGACATAAAGAAAGTGCTTACCGCGCAATTATATAGCACCATATGATTTAGCTACAGATTTCAGACAAAGGGATGGCGATTTCCCAACAAATAGGCTACAGTGATACATTTAGCTTGCTTGGTGAGTCACATGTAACAGTTATAGCTGAACACATTGACGTGTTGGCATGCACCGACGTTAATACTTCACCACTCGTTCACAACAAATATGAGCATTAGGCAACCAGTCGATGTACTATTAGGCTATAGCAACAAAACACCACGGCTATTAAAAGCAAACGCTGTGAAAAACAGTGTCAGACAATCAAAATTAGCTTCGCTGTCAGTAACTGCCTGGCATTATTGGTGTCGACTCGATTCGTAGAAAACATGTTACCGATTGGAATCGGAACATTAACATTCTCGCGACACAATCACTAATATTATATATCTTCAAAATCAATCGTGATCGGCTTTCTCAATAGTAAAATAGACTCACATAGCTGAATAGTTCCATCGCTGTCTGTGCGCCACATAGGAACGGGGGAAAGCTGTAACACCATGACTAAGCATTGTACAAAACTGATTCTCACTGCCAAAATAAGAGTGGGCCCCAATACGAGTCTGCTGGCCTCCGTAGACAAGTATGAGCGGTGAACCGCGAGCGGAGGGAGGGGACTTTTACGGAAGAGGAGTTCTGAGAATAAAGGAAGCGGGACTAGTTCTGCAACGTTCTCAACGCGCTTCTGACTATCAAATATTGACAAAATTAGCCCAATTTTCTCAAAATATACATTAGAAAGTCGTATTCGAAGAAATTGTACAATCCGTTAAATAAATGTGTGTGCACTTTACAGAAATAAGGAATACAGCTTTGAATGAAGTGCAGGCTGTGCACATTTCAATAAAGCTGAGTTACAAGTTCACACAGAAACAAAGCACAGGGAAAAGTGAATGAATCGTAACAATAAACTACAGTAGATTGAATGAATGACGCTAGCTTTTACACTGACGATGCATCTTTTTCTTTGAATGAATGACGTCATTTTGAAATAGACAGCTGTTCAGTTGAATAGGCCTATATGAAAATATACATTTAGTTACATTCATCAACCCCATAATAACATGATCATATGGCTCACCTGATATAGCTCACTTCATATTCCCATGGATTTGAACCTTTGGGTACATTTTCCATTCAATTTCACGATATGATTATTGTACAACTGGACACGTAATATATGCTGCTTGTTCCAGGTGCGGAAGGTGCTGACACACCAATACATATTGTTCTTCCCTAAACAGTGTTCTGTCTAGAGAAAATACGTAATTCCAGCAAGTACTGTAAATTCCAGAACAGAGCCACAAGGTGGCACTGAAAGCTTAGTTTGTTATGCTGGGCACACACTACACTTACCCCATGTCATTGTCCCAAATATTCTATTCCTCGCATCCTCAACCCCAGGATGTGGGTGCTCGCATTACACGATCATTTCCTAGTTGATCCTGCCTGGTGTTCTACAGAGTGAATTGAAGGTGAAAACGTAATATTGACAGCTGCATCCTCTCCACAGCTCCACCAATAAACCCCGCATATTTCTTCAATTTCTCTTCTTAAAATATGATTTCAAACCTAAACCTAACTACACCGTTAACTTTAGACCTAACCTTAACCTTAAATGAACACCACCAATTGTTATTTTTGTTTTCATAATTTTTATGATATAGCCAGTTTTGACTTTCTGGCTGTGGTAACTAGTGACAACATGCGTGTTGTTGTAGCGTTCCTCTTCGCCATCATGTGCTTAGTGCTCATTGGCTATTGGCATTATTTATTGTCCAATTGCGTCGTAGCACATGCTCATACTACAGTTGCAGACAATGAATGATCTGCTAGGGAAAATCACATTTCCAACATTTTGATGCCATATTTACAATTATATAAATACACTACATTACCAAAGTATGTGGACACCATGACACTTGCTTGTCAAACATCTCATTCCAAAATCATTGGCATTACTGCTGTAACTGCCTCCACCCTTCAGGGAAGGCTTTCCACTAGATGTTGGAACATTGCTGCGGGACTTGCTTCCATTCAGCAATAAGAGCATAGGGAGGTCGAGCACTGATGTTGGGCAATTAAGCCTGGTTTGCAGTCAGCGTTCTAATTCATCATTAAGGTGTTCGATGGGATTGAGGTCAGGGCTCTGTGCAGGCCAGTCAAGTTCTTCCACACCGATCTCGACAAACCATTTCTGTATGGACCTCTCTTTGCACAGGGGCATTGTCAGGCTGAAACAGGAAAGGGCCTTCCTCAAACTGTTGCCACAAAATTGGAAGCACAGAATCGTCTAGAATGTCTTTGTATGCTGTAGCGTTATGATTTCCCTTCACTGGAACTAAGGGGCCTAGCATGAACCACAGCCCCAGACCATTATTCCTCCTCCCCTATGCATTGGAGCAGGTAGTGTTCTCCTGGCATCCGCCAAACCCAGATTCATCTGTCAGACTCTGATGGTGAAGCATGATTCATCAATCCAGAGAACGTGTTTCCACTGCTCCAGAGTCCAATGGAGGCAAGATTTACACCACTCCAGCCGACGCTTGGCATTGCGTATGCTGATCTTAGGCTTGTGTGCGGCTGCTCGGCCATGGAAACCCATTTCATGAAGCTCCCGACGAACAGTTATTGTGCTGACATTTCTTCCAGAGTCAGTTTGGAACTCGGTAGTGAGTGTTGCAATCGAGGACAGACCATTTTTACATAATACACGCTTCAGCACTCGGCGGTCCCATTTCTATGAGCCCTATCACTTCGCAGCTGAGCTGTTGTTGCTCGTAGACGTTTCCACTTCCCAATAACAGCACTTACAGTTGACCGAGGAAGCTCTAGCAGGGCAGAAATTTTATGAACTGACTTGTTGGAAAGGTGGCATCCTATGACGATGCCACATTGAAAGGCCATTCTTCAGTAAGGCCATTTTTATTTATTTTTTATTTTTTATTTAACCTTTATTTAACTAGGCAAGTCAGTTAAGAACAAATTCTTATTTACAATGACGGCCTAGGAACAGTGGGTTAACTGCCTTGTTCAGGGGCAGAACGATAGATTTTTACCTTGTCAGCTTGGGAATTCGATCTAGCAACCTTTCGGTTACTGGCCCAACGCTCTAACCAATAGGCTACCTGCCAATGTTTGTCTATGGAGATTGCATGGCTGTGTGTTTGATTTTATACACCTGTCAGCAACAGTTGTGACTGAAATAGCCAAATCCACTAATTTAAAGGGGTGTCCACATACTTTTGTATATAATAGTGTATTTGTAACACATGTTCCACCAACAGGTTTCTGTGCCAATGCACCATTCAACCAATAAACAAAACATACTGACATGATTTGCGTTTTCAACACCACAATAAATATACTATGTCAATTTCAACAAACAGTAAACACATCCCTCCCTACATTGTAGGCATAGCCGTGGGAAGTAGGGTTGCTGTTCATTAGAGTTACCAGCCACAGAAATCTTTGCCCAAATAAATGCTTCACAGAGTTCAAGTAACAGACACATCTCAACATCAACTGTTCAGAGGAGACTGCGTGAATCAGGCCTTCATGGTGGAATTGCTGCAAGGAAACCACTGCTAAAGGACACCAATAAGAAGAAGAGAATTGCTTGGGCCAAGAAACACAAGCAGTGGACATTAGACTGGTGGAAATATGTCCTTTGGTCTGATGAGTCAAAATTTTATATTTTTGGTTCTAACCGCCATGTCTTTGTGAGAAGCAGAGTAGGTGAACGGATGATCTTTGCATGTGTGGTTCCCACCGTGAAGTATGGAGGAGGAGGTGTGATGGTGAGGTCATGCTTTGCTGGTGACATTGTCAGGGATTTATTTAGAATTCAAGGCACACTTAACCAGCATGGCTACCACAGCATTCTGCAGCGATACACCATCCCATCTGATTTGTGCTTAGTGGGACTATCATTTGTTTTTCAACAGGACAATGACCCAACACACCTCCAGGCTGTGTAAGGGCTATTTGACCAAGAAGGAGAGTGATGGAGTGCTGCATTAGATGACCTGGCCTCCACAATCACCCAACCTCAACCCAATTGAGATGGTTTGGGATGAGTTGGACCGCAGAGTGAAGGACAAGCTGCCAACAAGTGTTCGGCATATGTAGGAGCTCCTTCACGACTGTTGGAAAGCATTCCAGGTGAAGCTGGTTGAGAGAATGCTAAGAGTGTGTAAAGCTGTCATCAAGGCAAAGGGTGGCTACTTTGAAGAATCTCAAATATATTTAGATTTGTTTAACCCTTTTTTGGTTACTACATGATTCCATATGTGTTATTTCATAGTTGTTATGTCTTCACTATTATTCTACAATATAGAAAATAGTAAAAATAAAGAAAAATCCTTGAATGAGTAGGTGTGTCCAAACTTTTGACTGGTACGGTATATGTAGCCTATATAAAGGAAGTGAAGTTTAGGCCTAGCCCCAGAGAGATAGAGCTATGCCGTGGCATGCTACGACACCAATGCATTTCTTTATGTCAGATGGCTATTGCATCTGCTATACAGATATAGACATACAGAAGGAGGCTAATTCTTACATTTTTTTATTATAATATTTTGTATAAAGATAAGCATTATATTGTTAGATTATAGGAGTAACTCTAGTAGGCCTGAAACATTCTTCCTCACCTCAAGTTCAACTGTCGGTGTCAGTTGAAGCGCCTTTATATCACACTGCCTTTATATCATTGGCTTGCAGTGGCTAAAGCTTAATAATAGCCACTCCAAACCTTCACAAACATTTCTAAACTTTATCAGGACAATGTCAAAAGTAAGTCATGCCATTGTTTATAGGGGAAATACAAGCAGGCTATTGTACTGCGGCAAACACAGCATTATAGTTGGAACTTGATTTTGCCAAAGAAAATGGCTCAACAGAATTAAACAAAACACTTGCAGGTTTAACTGGTTTAAACCTTCACAAAAGTTTTGAACAGGCTATATTGCAGCAATTACCAACAAAGGCAAATGCCTACTATACCCAAAAATGACAGAAATAGGCTAATGTTACTTATTTTACAACTTATTTTACAACAGACCTACTTATGACCTATCTAAACTAAATACAGAGCACACAATTAAAAAGACAGATCAAATGTAATTTAGCCAATGAAAATGTCTCAACAGAATTTAACAAAACAGGTTTTACATATTTAAATAACTGGTTTTGATTCATGAATAGGCTTACAATAATAGCAATGATATACAATAATAATAATGATAATGATCAAACAAATTATTAGAAATAATGTAACTTCCAAAATGTCATCCTACCTGAGTAAGGAGTTGCACAGTAGCCTGTATTAGTCTCATCTTAGTCCACTACAATATTAAAACTTATATTAAATTCCCCTTGTAGGCTTTTCACTATAGGTATACTCTTTTCCCTCCAACTTTTGTTTTACTTCAATGAAAAATCTTGACAATCAACAGTAGCCTAGGCTCCTCTGCTGCTCTCTCCCCTCAGCAGCAGGCGCACCTGTGAGCAAGGCGTGAGAGTATGGTGCTGAAGCTCACATTTGGGGGTGTAGGCTATGATAGACAGCCTCTGCTGGACAATTTGGCCTGCTACAATTTTATTTATCTGCTTAAAAAAAAAACTGGAGCTTTTTCCCATCAGAGTTGTGTTTTCATCAAATTGACTTGTTGCAGATGAAAGTTTGTGTGTAAATCCATAATGCACATAAAAATACCTTTTGAGGTTAAATTCCCATGTACTGAATACAAAATACAAGTTAAATGGGTTTGCATTGCATTTTCAACTCAAGACATACTGATGGTTTTGTCTAGCCAACAGCTGGCAGATACAGTGCAGCTATAGCCTACTACATGATGAGATTATTATGGACAAAAGTGCAGGATTATTTTTATTTGTCAAATGCCAAGTATCGATCATCATGTCACCAGAATAAGACCCTCGATATTTATTAAAAGGAGCACCAACCTCGTCACTGTGCATTTTCACCCCCCTGTGAAGTTCATCATAACTTATTTCATGATGTGGTGAAACATTTTCTCAGACATGTAGGCTACTTTACTCGCAGGGTAAAGTAAAGGTAAAGGTTTTCAATGTCAAGCCATGTTGAGGATGCTGGAATTCTATTTTGGATGAATGTGTGCATGCCTACAGGAGACTTTTAAAGTATCCTAATCATATTAAAGCATTGTGACTGGTTGTGTTTATGCCACATATAAAAGGTAATACATTTAAAAAGTTTAATCATAAATATTTAGGCTATTGTCGAAGCTAAAATACCACCTATGCAGGATCAACAATTCAACTTGCCCCTGCCTACCCAATGGCAGTTCAGTTATTCCTCATTAATCCCTACAGATCTGATCAGGGGCGCAACTTTCACTGGGGATGCATTTTTGTCCCCTCCAGTTGTATCAATGGAATGTGATACAATCCGGTGTGCTTTAGGACGCCTCAGAGCGGTCAGGTAGGCTGTTTGGAGTGTTTATCCTACTGGATTAAAAAACAAAACAATTATGTCCATCCCACTTCTAAAACCAAAATTGCGCCCCTGGATCTGATAGATGCAGCTCTGCCTTACCACTGAGCTAGTGTACGGCTAGGGACAGTTCCTTAAACTCAACAGTAAAGTGGGCTATCCCCAAAGTTGAGCGCTTACGCTCCCTCACCCTGAACCTATAAACCCGGTGCCTTCTCAGGATCGCCCGGGCCAGAGCTATGAGCAGGTCGCCTTCCTCTGGGTTGGCTTGGCCCAGAGACACCCCTCTTACGACACCTACCAATGCTCTCAGGTTCCTTTATTCCAGCCACTCGAGTTCCCGATAGACTAATTAACCAGATGTTAAAAATCCTAAATGAATCCAGTCTATTTCAGACCCCTAGAGTAAAACGACATGCACTTGTATGACTCTGATGACACAGGGTTTCAGAACAAAAAGGAAGTTTATGCAAAATTCCGGAAGCAGGCATAAAAATACCAAATGAATACCACCAATCAATGACAAGCGAAAATTAATCTTGGATTAAATTGATAGATGCCTCCAGCGCCCTTAACTAAACCCTTATTGGAGTGCCAATACATTTTTTTTGTCTTTTACAATGTCTTTTTGTCTTTTTTTTGTCTTTTATTATGAGAAGCACAGTGTTTAATAACAAGAAAAACGTGTTCTTACCTTCTACAACTTATAAAAAGCTTTTTGTCTCCCCCTCAGGAAGATCAGTCCCTCAGTTGGTGTCTAAAAAACTCTTAACACTTCTATCAATTAGGTAACCTTAACCTCAAAATCTATCTTAAACTAAAAAGCTACAGAAAAAATCTTCTTCCAGCAGGCAACAGGTTCTTCTAGCAAGCTCAAAGAGAGTACCATACTCCTCATCTTCTGCTAGCTCACCGTGGCTAACACCTGCCCCGATGACGCATTCAGTGGTTGACACCTAATGTGGCCATTTCTCAAAAGGTGCTTTTTCAGCACCCACTAGCCCCCACCTTATCCTCGCCTAGGCAAGAGGTGCGCCTCCACAGGAAGTCCCACCCACCCCCCTCCTTGCCTCCCCTGGCTGCTCTGACCTGGGGATTTCCACCCTTAATATTAACATTAACATGACCTTTAAAACATTATTTTTTAAACATGAACCTTTCTTATTCCCTTCTAACTTCACTCAATTCTGATCCTACTCCAATCGAATTTATTACTCCAGTTATATCTTGAACACCCAACATTTTAAATATCATTTATAACATTTAATCATTATGACATTTCATTATCGAACCTTGTCCTCCAAGCCTCTTCAACATAATCCAAATGTGCTGCACGTCAAAACAAACAGAACATTATTAACCAGTTTACTACATTACTTTAATCCCCTTTAATCATTTTTCAACCTTTAACATTCAACATATTTAACCTTCAATAATCATCTTAATAAATATTTGTACCATTTTTTTTTACTTCTTCTTTTTTAGAGTCCATGTCCATTTTCTTTCAATATTCATTCTTCTTAATGCTCCGTGCATGGGTGCAAGTGAAACTTCTTCATGAGTGTGTGTGTGTGTGTGTGTGTGTGTGTGTGTGTGTTAGTGGGGCCTTCCTAGCCATGCTCTCTGTCACTAAAATGTCAAAGAAAACTAGGCCTTAGCCTGCTATTCTTGACAATATATTGAAGCGTTAGGTTCTAGGTGCGCAAGGAATAGCTTGGATTGGTGAGGAGTCAGAGCATGTGTTAAACTTTCCTGAATAACTGGGCCTGCCGGGAGCATGTGGCCACATTATTATAGGATGACTTGGGAGAATGATGATCTGCAGCAGACAGCGCATTCAGTATCAGAAGTAAAAATACAGCCAGACTGGCCTGCTACTGTGCCTTTCTAGACATTATAACCTGTCGAGAGTAGACCCACAACTGATCCAAATCAAATGAAGCATTCAAATCACAGGTTGTTTTTTTTATCTCTGTTTATTCAGTTTTACATACACAAGACAACACAAAGCAATATAAATAATATACTGAACTAAAAAAAATACAAATAATAAAATAGAAAAATAAAAATAGCTTTAAAGATACCATACTTTAGACAAGTTAAACACACCATTCAGAAGGCTACAAAGGTTAAAGGGCAATCTATTGTCAACAGGTGTATTGGAGGCGAAGTCAGGTGCAGGAGAGCAGAGTATAATGAACAGGCACACTTTTATTATAGTTCCAAAAACAAGAGCATTACATAAATCAAACGCGCTCAAAAAACAGAACATAAAAGTAAAGCGCGTTAACTAACACCACATAACATGAAACAATTACACACAAAACATGATGGGAAACAGAGGGTTAAATACAAGTAGCTTAATTGGGGAAATGAAAACCAGGTGTGTATGGAGACAAGACAAGACAAATTGATATATGAAAAAGGGAGCGGCGATGGCTAGAAAGCCGGTGACGTCGATCGCCGAACGCCGCCCGAACAAGGAGAGGAGCCGACTTCGGCGGAAGTCATGACATCTATAGGACAGGGACAGAGCAAACACCTCACCATTGTTCCTGTAAACAGTCAAGGGATAGGGGTGGAGAAATGCAACCACTCACACACAGTCATGGCCACAGACCGACCATCCACTGGTCCAAAAATAAAAAGTTTACAATGCTTTAAAATAAAAAAATATATAATAATCATCTTATGTAGGCGTGAACAAAATTTGAAAATAAAAATAAAATAATAAAAACTAGGAAAAACAAGCTCACATTTCAGTCTCTGACCGGGCAAGATGAACAAGGCATCCGCAGGTCACAATAAATAAGCACATCATCAACCTTCATGCCTTAAAGCACAACACATCTCTCACCCAATATTTATAAGATGGGGAGCTGCCACCTTCCAGTTCTGTAGTATTAGCCGTCTAGCTAAAAGAGTTGTATAAGCAACAGTGTCCAACTGGATTCTTGACAGGGGGGTACCTATGGGCAGTACTCCAAAAAGGGCTGTAAGGGGAGACGGATCTATAACAGTGTCATATATATCAGAGAAACATTTCAATATTCATTCCCAGAAACCTGACAGTTTACGACAGCCCCAAAACATATGCAACAGTGTGGCTCGTTCCATTTTACATCTGACACAGGTAGGATCAAAATCAGAGAATATTCTTCCAAGTTTGTCCCCGGACCAGTGGATACGGTGAACCACCTTGAATGTAATGAAGCTGTGTCTAGTGCTAAAAGAGGACGAATGCACCCTGTGCAGCACAGATTCCCAGGTGTCTTCCCCAAGTTCCTCCCCCAAATCCTTTTCCCATCGAGTCTTTAAAGGCAAATCACAGGGCTTTTGCATCGTTATTCAAATGACATTTTCACTGCAGCCTAGAGTAGGCTAGAATGTTGTACTCACTTGAAAACAATAATGCATTGTGGTGTTATAGGCTAGTCTACACTCTTAGAAAAAAGGGTTCCAGGTAGAACCTTTTTGGGTTCCATGTTGAACCCTCTGTGGAAAGGGTTCTACATGGAACGAAAAGGTTTCTTCAAATGGTTCTTCTATGAGGACAGCCGAAGAACCCTTTTAGGTTCCAGATAGCACCTTTTTTCTAGGAGTTTAGGTAGGATAATTGTATTGTCCCTAAACAAGATCAATAGGGAAGATTTTTGAGCTGTGTGTTACGTTTTCACTGTTCTTTCATGAGCATTGATGCCTATTGCATGTCTGGACAAACAATCCACCTACCACTATTCTCACTATGAATGGTGGATAGAGGGCAGGATAGACCGTTAGACTGGTAGACTATACTTAGCTGTTGTATAGTAAAAGTTAGCACATGGAAAAGCATAGTGCATAAGGGAAGTACCAAAACACCTTGATATAGGGGAGGTGCATGCAAGCAGATTAGGAAATTTGGCTAGAATGGAAGAAATGATGTAGTAAAACCTGCAAAAGAGAGAATGTAAACCAGGGAGAAACGCGCTACCCTCCCCCGGCCCCCCCCCCCAAAAAACCCGCAATCCTCCCCAAAGCAAAACAAAAAGTTTGACAAAAAGTCTACCACCCCTCCCCCCAGTAAATTGCGATCTGTCCCTAACATCCAATTATCTCATATCTCCATTCTCCAATTACCTGGGGCCTTTAGGAACAGGAACTATGAGGAAAAAAATGTGTCTTAGACATGAATTGCACATCAATGCTGTTGATCATTCAGAGACTGAACATCTTAAATAGCAATAACCACCACAGAGCTAAGATGATTGAAACCACTCTTTGCAGAGAAGGAATTTAAAGGCCCAGTGCAGTCAAAAACATGATTTCCCTGTGTTATATATAATTAAACAATAGTAGGTTGGAATAATACTCTGAAGTTGTAAAAATTATGATAATGCCCTTTTAGTGTAAAAGCTGTTTGAAAAGTCTGTTTTGGTGGGATGGAGTTTTTGCCTGCCCGGTAACATCACCAGGCTGTAAATGAGTTAATAGACCAATAAGAAAGACTTCCAAACCTCTCTGCCAATAACAGCTAGTTTTCAGTTTTCCCCTCCCCACTCAGACCACTCCCAGACAGTCCTAGCAAAATTCCTGCTAGAGAAATTGCTCTTTGCTAAGAAGGTATTTTTGTTTCTTTAAAGACCATTTGAATTGAAAACAATCACAGTATTGTTACCCAGAAAGGATTTGATATTGAGATAAAAACGGCTGCATTGGACCTTTAATAAACTTAATATTGCAGGAGTAGCCCAGAGCCAGCTTGCAGCAGAGACCATATTGAAACTCATTCATGTCCAAATTCCAAATGTTAATGTCTATGCTTGAAGGAAAATGAATGTTCACACTTCATTAGTGATGAAGAATACACCTTCATTCCAATAACATCATATTGAGCCTTGGGAGACAATTCTTAAATCAGATTTAATTTGTGTGACACTAGCAACTCATCTGTGTGAATTCAGTCTATCCATGGCCCATTCTGCCATTCCACTGCAGGAAGGAAAGGTGGCCCAGGGCCAATGATTGGGTATTCCTGAGACAGATACATGGGAGTCTCTACCTCGCCATCTACCCTGGCTACAACTTGCTCCTTTGTTGTGCATAAGAGACCTTACAACAGCTGCGGGGAATCGATTTTACAGTCCTGCAACACAGGGGTGAGTGGTCTAGGAAGGAAGCTAATGTTAGGGTTTACTGACCTTTGACATCTTTCAGAACATGGTCATGTTCATGGAGGTAGTGGCAAAGTGTGGTGCTAACAAGTGGGGAAACCTATAGGCCTACAGTATATACGCTACCAACGTTTGCTGTAGGTCTTCTATTTTTATTTTTTTATTTCCCCTTTATTTATAACCAGGAAGGCAAGTTGAGAACAAGTTCTCATTTACAATTGCGACCTGGCCAAGATAAAGCAAAGCAGTTCGACACATACAACAACACAGAGTTACACATGGAGTAAAACAAACATGCAGTCAATAATACAGTAGAAAAATAAGTCTATATACAATGTGAGCAAATGAGGTGAGATAAGGGAGGTAAAGGCAAAAAAAGGCCATGGTGGCAAAGTAAATACAATATAGCAAGTAAAACACTGGAATGGTAGATTTGTAGTGGAAGAAAGTGCAAAGTAGAAATACAAATAATGGGGTGCAAAGGAGCAAAATAAATAAATAGATACATTAGGGGAAAAGGTAGTTGTTTGGGCTAAATTACAGATGGGCTATGTACAGGTGCAGTGATCTGTGAGCTGCTCTGACAGCTGGTGCTTAAAGCTAGTGAGGGAGATAAGTGTTTCCAGTTTCAGAGATTTTTGTAGATCGTTCCAGTCATTGGCAGCGGAGAACTGGAAGGAGAGACGGCCAAGGGAGGAATTGGCTTTGGGGGTGACCAGAGAGATATACCTGCTGGAGCGCGTGCTACAGGTGGGTGCTGCTATGTTGACCAGTGAGCTGAGATAAGGGGGGACTTTACCTAGCAGGGTCTTGTAGATGACCTGGAGCCAGTGGGTTTGGCGACGAGTATGAAGCGAGGGCCAGCCAACGAGAGCGTACAGGTCGCAGTGGTGGGTAGTATATGGGGCTTTGGTGACAAAACGGATGGCACTGTGATAGACTGCATCCAGTTTATTGAGTAGGGTATTGGAGGCTATTTTGTAAATGACATCGCCGAAGTCGAGGATCGGTAGGATGGTCAGTTTTACGAGGGTATGTTTGGCAGCATGAGTGAAGGATGCTTTGTTGCGAAATAGGAAGCCAATTCTAGATGTAACTTTGGATTGGAGATGTTTGATGTGAGTCTGGAAGGAGAGCTTACAGTCTAACCAGAAACCTAGGTATTTGTAGTTGTCCACATATTCTAAGTAAGAACTGTCCAGAGTAGTGATGCTGGACAGGCGGGCAGGTGCGGGCAGCGATCGGTTGAAGAGCATGCATTTAGTTTTACTTGTATTTAAGAGCAGTTGGAGGCCACGGAAGGAGAGTTGTATGGCATTGAAGCTTGTCTGGAGGGTTGTTAACACAGTGTCCAAAGAAGGGCCAGAAGTATACAGAATGGTGTCGTCTGCATAGAGGTGGATCAGAGACTCACCAGCAGCAAGAGCGACATCATTGATGTATACAGAGAAAAGAGTTGGCCCAAGAATTGAACCCTGTGGCACCCCCATAGAGACTACCAGAGGCCCGGACAACAGGCCATCGGATTTGACGCATTGAACTCTATCAGAGAAGTAGTTGGTGAACCAGGCGAGGCAATCATTTGAGAAACCAAGGCTATTGAGTCTGCCAATGAGGATGTGGTGATTGACAGAGTCGAAAGTCTTGGACAGGTCAATGAATACGGCAGCACAGTATTGCTTCTTATCGATGGCGGTTACGATATCGTTTAGGACCTTGAGTGTGGCTGAGGTGCACCCATGACCAGCTCTGAAACCAGATTGCCTAGCGGAGAAGGTACGGTGGGATTCGAAATGGTCGGTAATTTGTTTGTTGACTTGGCTTTCGAAGACCTTAGAAAGGCAGGGTAGGATAGATATAGGTCTGTAGCAGTTTGGGTCAAGAGTGTCCCCTCCTTTGAAGAGGGGGATGACAGCAGCTGCTTTCCAATCTTTTGGAATCTCAGATGACACGAAAGAGAGGTTGAACAGGCTAGTAATAGGGGTTGCAACAATTTCGCCAGATAATTTTAGAAAGAAAGGGTCCAGATTGTCTAGCCCGGCTGATTTGTAGGTGTCCAGATTTTCCAGCTCTTTCAGAACATCAGCTGACTGGATTTGGGAGAAGGAGAAATGGGGAAGGCTTGGGTGAGTAGCTGTGGGGGGTGCAGTGCTGTTGACCGCGGTAGGGGTAGCCAGGTGGAAAGCATGGCCAGCCGTAGAAAAATGCTTATTGAAATTCTCAATTATAGTGGATTTATCGGAGGTGACAGAGTTTCCTATCCTCAGAGCAGTGGGCAGCTGGGATGAGGTGTTCTTTTTCTCCATGGACTTTACAGTGTCCCAGAACTTTTTTGAGTTTGTGTTGCAGGAAGCACATTTCTGCTTGAAAAAGCTAGCCTTGGCTTTTCTAACTGCCTGTGTATATTGGTTTCTAACTTCCCTGAAAAGTTGCATATCACGGGGGCTGTTCGATGCTAATGCAGAACGCCACAGGATGTTTTTGTGTTGGTTAAGGGCAGTCAGGTCTGGAGAGAACCAAGGGCTATATCTGTTCCTGGTTCTAAATTTCTTGAATGGGGCATGCTTATTTAAGATGGTGAGGAAGGCATTTAATAAAAAATAACCAGGCATCCTCTACTGAAGGGATGAGGTCAATATCCTTCCAGGATACCCGGGCCAGGTCGATTAGAAAGGCTTGCTCGCTGAAATGTTTCAGGGAGCGTTTGACAGTGATGAGTGGAGGTCGTTTGACCGCTGACCCATTACGGATGCAGGCAATGAGGCAGTGATCGCTGAGATCTTGGTTGAAAACAGCAGAGGTGTATTTAGAGGGCAAGTTGGTTAGGATGACATCTATGAGGGTGCCCGTGTTTACGGCTTTGGGGTGGTACCTGGTAGGTTCATTGATAATTTGTGTGAGATTGAGGGCATCAAGCTTAGATTGTAGGATGGCTGGGGTGTTCTATGTGGTCATCATATCGTGGAAAACCAGTATGTCAGATTATATGTTTGATCTATGTATCCAAGTTCGTAGATCAACTCACAGGTTACAACCACACAATACTTCTCTCATGTTTTCAGAGCCATAGTAACAACTGGAGAGAGGGGAGACAGAGAGAAAGAGAGAGGGGGGGAGAGACAGAGAGAAAGAGACAATGAGAGAGAGACAGAGAGAGAGAGAGGGGGGGAGAGACAGAGAGAAAGAGACAATGAGAGAGAGAGAGAGAGAGAGAGAGAGAGAGAGAGAGAGAGAGAGAGAGAGAGAGAGAAAGAGACAATGAGAGAGAGAGAGAGAGACAGAGAGAGACAGAGAGACAGACAGAGAGGGATGATTCATCTGTTTTGTGGTAAACTGTATGTACAGTACATTATGTGGTATTAGTATTGAATGGATTTGTCTTTTCAGACCAGCTGGTATTATGTTACTGTATTCTGTACACTACGCTGCTTCTATAGTAGACTCATAAATTGTCCACATGTGTCTGGTGTGTATGTGTATGTGTGTGTGTGTGTGTGTGTGTTATTCACTGTGAACCGTCTAATAACCTGAAAGCCATCGCTATAGAAACAGATAATCCAGAGGTGTTTAAAGTCTCACAGTACTAACAAAAGACACTTCACTCTACGGGGTTAATAATCTTTACATGTTAAACCCGGGTAGATTATTAGGATTTACTTCAAATGTACAGTAAATAGATCTTATGGGATTGTTTGTGAAACATATTATTCACTGTAAAGGGGGCAACTCAATGATCCTAACTGTAACCCTAATCTATAGAACAGACAGAATTTGTACTTAAAATAGTGTTTTTTAGACACAAGTGCAAACGTCATGGAGTAGGCCATTCAAGGAGTTGGTCTGATGGTGCCCTCTGATGTCATCGCCAATGGAAAACAGAAGAGGAAAGGCCCGCCTGCCCATGTCATGAGGATCCCTGGACCACCTATTCAGAAATGCCTTTTGTTAAGTAAATAAATGAACTGAAAAGGAGACTGGAGTGCAGACTGGAGTACCTTTTTATTACCATACATGTGTATGTCCATTTCTGGGCCATTTCTGGACCATTTCTGGGCCATTTCTGGGCCATTTCTGGGCAACTCCCGTTTCCTCCCGTTTGACGCTGTATTAATACGACCCTGGTGTAACAGGTTAAGAGAGACAGGAAGGCCATGTGTCAGGGGCCTGGCTTTGAAGAATAGGCTCTTTGTGTGTTTGCAGTCAGTCTGACAGGAGCTGGACGACGGAAATATTTGAATCATGTCAGAAGCTATACAGTATCCAGACCAATGTTATAAACAGATGTTGGAGAGGGGGGTCTGAGACTGTTTCCTGCCACAGTTCTCCAAGAAATGCTATTTCACTCACTCAGCTCCTCCACAATGGGAGGACATGCACGCCAACGCATGTATGCACAAGTACACGCAGGTTTGCACACATACACACACATAGTGCCTTCAGAAAGTATTCATACCCCTTGACTTATCCACGGTTTGTTGTGTTACAGCCTGAATTCAAAATGTATTAAATTGTTTTTCTCACCCATCTACACACAATACCCCACAAGGACAAAGTGAAAACATGTTTTCAGACATTTTAGCAAATGTATTGAAAATTGAATACATAAATATCTCAGTTACATAAGCATTCACACCCCTGTTAGAATCCCATTTGGCAGTGATTACAGCTGTGAGTCATTCTCGGTAAGTCTCTAAGAGCTTTGAATAACTGGATAGTACAATATTTTACAGCCGGCTGTATCACAACCGGCTGTGATTGGGAGTCCCCTAGGTCGGCGCAAAATTGGCCCGGCGTCGTCCGGGTTTGGCCGGTGTAGGCCGTCATTGTAAATAAGAATTAGTTCTTAACTGACTTGCCTAGTTAAATAAAGGTTAACATTTTTTTTAAACAATTAAAAGCTCTGTCAAGTTGGTTGTTGATCACTGCTAGACAGCCGTTTTCAAGTCTTGCCATAGATTTTTAAGTTGATTTAATTCAAAACCGTAACTAGGCCACTCAGGAACATTCACTGTCTTCTCAGTAAGCAACTCCAGTGTAGATTTGGCTTTGTGTTTTAGGTTATTGTCCTGCTGAAAGGTGAATTTGTCTCCCAGTGTCTGTTGGAAAGCAGACAACCAGGTTTCCTCTGCTTTTTTTTTATTTTTACCCATCTACCAATAGGTGCCCTTCTTTGTGAGGTATTGTAAAACCTCCATGGTCTTTGTGGTTGAATCTGTGTTTGAAATTCACTGCTGGACTGAGGAACCTTACAGATGTGTGGGGTATAGAAATAAGGTAGTCATTCCAAAATCATGTTAAACACTTTTATTGGAGTTCATGCAACTTATTATGTGACTTGTTAAGCACAATTTTACACCTGAACCTATTTAGGCTTGCCATAACAAAGGAGTAAAATACTTACTGACTCAAGACATTTCAGCTTTTAATTTTGAATGAATTAGTAAAACATAATTCCACTTTGACATTATGTTGTATTGTGTCTAGGCCAGTGACACAAAATCTCAATTTAACCCATTTTAAATTCGGGCTGTAACACAACAAAATGTGGAAAGTCAAGGAGTTTGAATACTTTCTGAAGTCACTGTACCCCTGCGCATGCATAATCCTGGAGAGGGAACACCAGCTTTATAATCAGATTTTTCAGAAAACAGTTGTTTTAATAATGTTAGAACCTTTTTCCTGTAGTACAAAAATCATATACTTTACAGTACAATGTACAAGCCCTAACAAATTCCTTTAGAAATACAAAAATAAATTGCTCAATACACAACATACAGTACAAAGGTATGGTGTACCGTCTCATTCATCCATCCAAATACAGAACACGTTTTATTTTTGAATTGCTAGATGATATTACCAGTTTAAATGTAGAAAAATATACATTCAGGTCCATAGACTGTATAGGAAAACCCTCTCTAAAGCCAGTAATAACAGATGTGTCAATGGCTTTGTAACTTATAATTGCACTGTATACATCTGTGTATCTTCCCACTTTGATCTTGATTTATAGCTGACAAGCACGTTCTTGTCTAACGTTACCAAACAGCCAATGCAGCTGGATGATGACTAGCAGGTTAGGATTGTAACCTGTAACCTTGTGATCTGTTGTTTTATCGGTTATAACACGGTCTTCAAAACAGAGACCCCCAAGTGCAACAGATGGTTCTTATCGGTACAATAACACAAGAGCAACACGAAGGGCTGCATGAAGTCCTTTGCTTGGTGAAGAAGTCCACCACTGACTAGAGTTGCAGGTAGTTGGGTTCATGGTGACATTGTTATAGTAGTGTTTCTGTATTGTAGTGTGTGTGATGGCATTTAAAATATGAATTCCAATCAGGAACCAACAGGTAGTTTCCACTTGACTGAGTAAGCTCAGAACAACAGTTACAGCTACAATGCCACTAAAACAGTGTGGAGATTTTCTCCTCAAATTATAATCTTAGTCACAGGTGGCTGGTGGCACCTTAATTGGGGAGGTGGTGCTTATAGTAATGGCTGGAACAGAATTAATGGAACGTATAAAACACTTGGTTTATATGACTTTCAACACCATTCCATTTATTCCATTCCAGCCATTATTATGAGCCGTCCTCCCCTCACCAGCCTCCTGTGATCTTAATTTTTTTTGACGTCTCCCTCCACATCCAGGTACCACAATGTTTAGGTGCATGCGTAGGTTTCCATTGTGTGTTTGTGTTTTAAAGAGCAACTGGTGGGTGAACAACGCAGCATCCACTTCCTGTATAGGCTTCTGTTTGGGCACACTGTGTAGCTGTATGGGGTTATCACAACCGGCGTCTCAGACAGTATCCCAAATGTCAAAAGTAGTGCACTATATAGGGAATAGGGTGCCATTTGGGACACAGACAGGCACAACATGGACCTTCGAGCCAGCGAAGTCCAGGTGTCCACAGCCATATTATTATTATGTCCATATTATGCCTTCTTTATGACATTTCAAACAACAACAATAAAAAAACATAGAAAACGTTGGGTGAAGTAAACCGAGGCGCACTCGCCACAACAACTCAACACGGTTGGAATGTCCAGTTTACAGTCTTAGTTCTAGAACAGAATGTCCAATCTTAATCCATGGCTTTCAATGGTCTCTCAATGCAGAGTTAACTTAGTGCAAATCAGTTCTGGAAGGTTTTTGTGAATACAAGAAGAGTTGCTTAATTCACATTTTCATTTCTTCCACCTGGCTTGATGTTTAGTCATCATTCTTACAACATCAGCCTTTTGATGTGGTGATATTGCTGCAAGTGCACCACTACAGACTTGCTGAAGAGAGAAATATATCTGAACTTGATGCTCTCATCAAAAACACCTGTAGCTATATCTGTCACAATCATAGATCATTCACCTGTCTTTTTGAGGTTTTGCTCTTAGGCTTAGTTCATTGGCCAGAAGAGAGTTATAGATGTAGGCTAGTCTGCCGGAGGCCATCGGAGTGGAGCTGCCAAACAGGAAGTGATGCAGTTTTCAGGTGGCCATATTGAGCACTCCTGTTGTCCACCACTTCAATTTGAAGTTCACTCCATAGAAATACAATTACTTGAAGGGACAAAGCCCCTAATTCTATGGTTTACTCTCTCAAACACAGAGCTGCCCATAGGGTCCCTCAGGCCTGTCTTTTCAGGAGGCCATATGGAGCACTTATGTTGTCCATCTTCGGGAGATCCCTGTCCATCACAGAGCTATCCACTTTAGGCTCTTTAGACCTTGAAGAGCTTGGGGTAGAGAGTCTTTATGGGTGACTGAGCCGTGATGATGTTCCCAGAGGAGATCGTCGTCTCCAGGCCTTCCAGCTTCTGCGATGCCACCTCCGTCTTACTGAAGCTACACTCCAGGAACGGCACCCCCATCCTCTTCACCTGCCCGTCCTTGGTCATGAGACACGGGCGGCAGAGCAGTTTTAAAATAGCGCGACGCATGTCTTTGCTGGTCAGGGTGTATATTATGGGGTTGAGGAGCGAGTTCACCATGGCAACGCCCAGGAAGTAGTCCGCCTTGAGGAGCAGTCGGCAGCGGCGGGCGGGGCAGAATGAGTCTAGGCCGAGGAGGAGGAAGAGCGGCAACCAACAAGCGATGAAGACGCCGAGTACAATAGTGACCGTCTTGAGGAGCGCCATGTACTTCTGGGATTTCCTGGCGAGGCCTTTGCGAAGACTTCCCTTTGCTCCTCCGAGGCGTTGGCGCTGGGTGTTAGTGCGCACGATACGGAAGACGCGGGCGTAGAGAACGACGATGGCGAGGAGCACGCCGCTAAACACGGACACGCAGCACAGGATGTAAGACTTGGCGTAGAGCGGGAGAATCGTGGAACAACGGTCCAGATGACCCATACAGTTCCAGCCCAGGACGGGGAGCACACCCAGCAGCCCTGCTAACGCCCAGCTCCCCCCGATCAGAGCCAGCATCCGACCCTTCTTTGCCCCGTGGTATGGTTTCATTGTCACCATGGTAACGTGGCGTTCTATAGCGATGGCCAATAGGCTGATGACGGAGGCGGCTAATGTGATAAAGACGCCTCCTTCCCTCAGAAACCAGAGTATTGGAGTTAGTCTCAGTGTATTAGGACCAGACGTGATGATATTGGCCATGTAGGTGACACCAGCCAGCAGGTCCGACAGAGTCAGGTTACCTAGGAAGAAAAAATAGAAAATTAATGGAATTGCATATGGTGGATTTTTTAAAATTATAATGTAACATAACATTTTTTTAAGTTATATAAAGTATAGTCATAGTAATAAAGTTGTCCTCTGAAGAAAGGGGGGTGGATGTAGGACAAAAAACAACAACAACGGTTACCTAGGAGATAGTACATGGGCAGGTGGAACTTCTTATTGGTCCAGATGGCTATTAGAACCACAGCATTCTCCAGGATGATAAGAAGACACACTACCAGGAAGGCTATGGCTTCAGGTTTTAACCCCTCACGATACCGGTCTGTCTGGAGCTTGCCTGTGTAGTTGTAGTGGGTCACAATGACGTCATTGTTCTGGTAATCCCAGAAGAATTGGAGCAGGCTTGGAGAGGAGGTGTTGGTGGGTAGAGAGTCTATAGATTCAGTGGGGAAGGCCCCAGCGTAGGCAGCACGGGAGGTTTCCATCTCCATGTTTCTGTACAGTTTGTTAAATCTTCTTTAGTGAACTCTTTGATTGACTTTTTAATACCTTATTCTAGGTATTAATTAACACATAGTTGAACTTGTCATGCTTCAGTTACCGATCAATACCAGTTGGTATGGGGGCTCTCTGTGAGTTTCGCTCCATAGAATGACAGAACTATAATCCAATAGACAAGAAGACGTAAATTGCAGCTGAGCCAGGAAGTGGTTCTATTTCCCCACGTCTCTGATCACAGGTGTTATGCTTGTCAATGCCACCAGGGGGTGATCATGTACTCTGTTTGAAGGGGTCTTGATTGAGCAGCTTATTGTCCAATTCCTGTGAATTAAATAATACAGAGGACATTAGGGTGAGAACAGTACAGTATGACTAATTACAAATACATAATGAAAAACAAATAAACAAACAAATAAAAAAGAACTCAAAACATTTATCTACATTTTAATTCTCATTAAATTAGCCCATTGAAGGCAATCTTTAATTCGTTGCCCTAAAACGTTTGCTGTAGTGATTCATTTTTCATTAAAACATTGGGGTTATGGGAAGTGTGGAGCAGAGTCGACATAGCGACACATGCGCTTAGTTTAAAACACATAGTGACAACACCACTTGGTGTAGAAGTTTTGACTGAGTTAGCGAGTACCTAAAGAGGCCATGTGAAATGTTTCAAGCTCTTTCTTTAACTACCTTAATTATGTTTAAAGAGTGAGTTAATCATGTGAGCGATATTAGACATTCAGCGTCATAACAGTGCGTGCGAAAAGTTGGCACACGCGGACACTTTCACCTGCCAGCTTCGTCATAGCACAGTCGGGGTGAAATGTCTGTAGGTTGGAGTAAATTTGAGTTGCTCATGTTTCCAGAACGAAATCAGTGTAAAATGTATGGAATTTAATCTGGAATGCTTTCATAAATAATGCCTTGTCAAAAGAAATCGAAACCAGAGTGGAGAGTGTCTTTGATCAGATAATGTTTATGTAAGAAAACCATTAAGTGTGATACGGGTCGCATTCCTTTGAGTCTTGTGTTTTGAGAATGGATTTTTTTCTTGCCTTGAGTCATATGTTAAGATTTAAAAAATGGTCTTGTCTGGAAACGTTAACTCTAATCTAATCTTTAGCCAATGACATTGGGGCAACAAACCTGAAGTTTCAAGGTTCAAACTATTGAATTGCTAGGAATTAGAATATTCAATTTAAAAGGATTTCTATGTTTCAAATAAGCAACAAAAAAATGCACAGCCTACACAAATTTCACAATATAGGCTGGATATAATAGGATACATATAGATAAATCTGTAACTGTTCTTAAAAATATGATAGTGACAGTTGTTGTATCTCACTGTACATTGCCATGGAATCACATCCCACTAAGCAAAATTGGTTCAAAGACGTATTTCTAATGTCTTGTGCTCATATGCCTACATTGCCAATTCAGTTCATTGACCGGTAATTACCCCAATCACGTCAGATATTTTTCAGAACTGATCTAATTGGTCAAAAGATTGGACTGTCTGTCTAAATTCAGCCTAATTGCCGTACGCTGATTACCCCAATAACGTCTCATTGGGATGTGCATGGTCTGTAAAGTTCCCACGGTCCACAGACCAAAAATAAGTTAACGGCCTGTGCATTCCACACAAAATTGCATAGGCTACATACATGTCAGACGAAATCTAATAAACAGAAAGTGAAATTGGATAAAACCGAATTCAAACATGTTCTGAGAAGAGATTCAGCACACTGCAGACACCCTTATCTTTTCCAATAGACATAAAGACGCAATTCGAGCGCGTAAAAGCAACGCATCCAATGACCGCGTTTTGGTAAAACGCTTTCTATTAACATTGACCAGCAATACGACATTGCATCTGTGAATACAGATATGAAATAAACCTACCTTGAATATTATTTGGAGAGATCTTATCAATGCGTTGAAGAGAATCCACACTAACCACCGCACAAAAGTGAACTGACAAGCAAGACACCGGAGCAGCAGAACCTAACTTGAAACATCCAGGGGGGTTGGTCTTAGCCCAATCTCTCTCTCTCTCTCTCTCTCTCTCTCTCTCTCTCTCTCTCTCTCTCTCTCTCTCTCTCTCTCTCTCTCTCTCTCTCTCTCTCTCTCTCTCTCTCTCTCCTCTCTCTCTCTCTCTCTCTCTCTCTCTCTCTCTCTCTCTCTCCACACTATCCATCGATGTTTTCAACTTTAAAAAATACAGGGAGCAAGCAGTACAGGCAGGGAAAAGTGAGGGGGCAAGAGAATAGCATATTGTTGATGATTTGTGGTTCCTTGAATTTTTTTGGCAATAGAAATATAATTCATAGAATTTACCCACAGAACATATGGCTGGATTCTATAGTCTAATACTCATTTGATTATTTATTAGGGTGCTTGTTTCACAGAGACAGAACACATGAAACAGTTGTACCTCGCCGGCTTGATTATAGTAAGTAGTTACTGTTAACATCATCTGGAAGTGTAAATAAATTCAATGTTTATGTAGTGTTATAGACCAGCCTTATTCCAGAGATTGTCAGAAATGCTAGTAACATGCTCAGACCTGCTATGTGTTATCACCTGCCAAACCGCTCCAGGCATTGGCTACAGATTGAACCAGGTCTGTTGGAACAGAACAGAACGTGGCTACAGATTGAACCAGGTCTGTTGGAACGGAACAGAACGTGGCTACAGATTGAACCAGGTCTGTTGGAACGGAACAGAACGTGGCTACAGATTGAACCAGGTCTGTTAACACTGAGAGTGCCCGGCCAACCACTGTAATGTAATGTCCCATGATTGGGATGTCTGGCTTAAAGCATGTATCATACGTGTGTGTGGGTGCTTACATATTGGCTACAGGGCTGTGAGCATACCTTTGGAGAGGCAGGTGCTCAAAGATACTCATCCCACTGTCAGAAAGCTACCTAGCCTAAGCTACTGCTCACAGAGAGGGCAGTATATGGCCTATCAGCTGAGCATAGCGAATGTAGAGGATGTAGGCTAAATCAGCTAACTAGTTAGTTAACTAACTGTTAGCTATGCTGTTGTAACTATTGAACTAATCTTTACCTGTGATTGGAGTTTGTTCTGCTGCTATCATCAGCGTTGTAGGCCTACTTGAGAAACAGTCTGATTGAACCCTTCCCTGACCGTGAGAGACGACATACAACTTAAAAAGTAACCAGTGTGCTACTACTCCTACTACCGCTAGGTGTCAGTAGATTCTGCTTGTGCAACAGCAGGAGGATGGGGGCAGAGGAGCGGGGGAAGGGGGAATTTTCCAACATTAGATAATGAGAAATTAGCTCAACTAATGGGAAATTCTTTACAGAACAGCAGAGAAAAGAGACAAAAGTTCAATCAACATGTATTAATACAAAAATGCTACCGATCTAAAAGAGCACTTTTCTCATAGAACCCTTAGAACCCTATCTGTGCACGTGCCTGCTTGGACACACACACACACACACACACACACACACACACACACACACACACACACACACACACACACACACAGCTAAATGAAAGGGAAAGGGGGATACCTAGTCAGTTGCACAACTGAATGCATTCAACCGAAATGTGCATTTAACCCAACCCCTCTGAATCAGCTATGTCTTACTATACTTGTGAGGACTTTATGGAGACCAGCATGCCTAACCCTTTTCCCTAACCCCTAAACCTAACCCTAACTTTAACCCCTAAACCTAACCACTAACCCTAATTCTAACCTTAACTCTAAACCTAACCTAAGTGAGGACTGGCAAAATGTCCTCACTTCTCTCAATTTTTGGTTTACTATTCTTGTAAGGACTTTTGGTAATCACAAGTATACTAAAACATGTACAAACACACTGTACACACTGTACACACTGTACACACACACACACACATTTACATTTACGTCATTTAGCAGACGCTCTTATCCAAATTGGTGCATTCACCTTATGATATCCAGTGGAACAACCACTTCACAATAGTACATCTATATTTATTTTTTTTTGGGGGGGGGGTAGAAGGATTACTTTATCCTATCCTAGGTGTTCCTTAAAGAGGTGGGGTTTCAGGTGTCTCCGGAAGGTGGTGATTGACTCCGCTGTCCTGGCGTCGTGAGGGAGCTTGTTCCACCATTGGGGTGCCAGAGCAGCGAACAGTTTTGACTGGGCTGAGCGGGAACTGTGCTCCGCAGAGGTAGGGGGGCCAGCAGGCCAGAGGTGGATGAACGCAGTGCCCTTGTTTGGGTGTAGGGCCTGATCAGAGCCTGAAGGTACGGAGGTGCCGTTCCCCTCACAGCTCCGTAGGCAAGCACCATGGTCTTGTAGCGGATGCGAGCTTCAATTGGAAGCCAGTGGAGTGTGCGGAGGAGTGGGGTGATGTGAGAGAACTTGGGAAGGTTGAACACCAGATGGGCTGCGGCGTTCTGGATGAGTTGTAGGGGTTTAATGGCACAGGCAGGGAGCCCAGCCAACAGCGAGTTGCAGTAATCCAGACGGGAGATGACAAGTGCCTGGATTAGGACCTGCGCCGCTTCCTGTGTAAGGCAGGGTCGTACTCTGCGAATGTTGTAGAGCATGAACCTACAGAATCGGGTCACCGCCTTGATGTTAGTGGAGAACGACAGGGTGTTGTCCAGGATCACGCCAAGGTTCTTAGCACTCTGGGAGGAGGACACAATGGAGTTGTCAACCGTGATGGCGAGATCATGGAACGGGCAGTCCTTCCCTGGGAGGAAGAGCAGCTCCGTCTTGCCGAGGTTCAGCTTGAGGTGGTGATCCGTCATCCACACACACACGCACACACACACACACACACACACACACACACACACACACACACACACACACACACACACACACACACACACACACACACACACACACACACACACACACACACACACACACAGAATCCATATAAGTCAGTCTTCGACTCAAACTTGGGAGGTGAATGTAACACCTGAACGTTGATCTGCATATCATTCAAATGAGAGGTTCCACCAACTGTTTGTCGACGGTTGTATTATGGATATCCTGCTCTAATCCTGTTGGCTGTTCCAACAGTCTACCTGTAGCGTACATAAAAACACCTGGGTTCAAATAATATATGTATCCTTTCAAATACTTTCAGCATTTGTCAGAGCCTGCCTGAAGTACTAGATGGGCGGGGTTTGCACTTTTGCAAGTACTCCGTTAGTTCCATAGCGCCAGGCAATCTCAATCAACCACAGCTTAAGTATTTGTAAGAAAACGACTACTAATTGAACCCAGGTCTAGTACATATAACCAGGTGAGCCCAAGAGACAATGCCTTTCCCCTCCTCACAAACTACTGTTTGTTTATGGGATTAGCGTTAGCTGGGAGCTACCCTGATCACCCTCCCAGGGGGATTAAGTCTGGTTCCTGTGTGTGTGTGTGTGTGTGTGTGTGTGTGTGTGTGTGTGTGTGTGTGTGTGTGTGTGTGCGTGGGCGTGTGCGTGCGCGTGCGTGTGCGTGCGTGTGTGTGCGTGTGCGTGTGTGTGGGTGTGTTCTCATGTGATTGTCTTCTCAGCGTGTATGGACAGACGGGTCAAGTGCCTGCATTTCTCCTAGTCTGACAATGTCAGTTAAGGACGGCTCGTTGTCACACTGACACACATGAGAGGATCGACAGAGTAAACATTTATCATAGGCTGAGCCAACATGAGAAAGGCCAGTCTGCTTGTCTTCAAGGAATAACAGAAAATGCAGCAAAGACTAGGTCTACATCCCAAAACAGCACCCTATATTTCTCTATATAGGGAATAGGGTGTCATTAGGGATGCACACTAAGTGTCCAAAAGGCTGTGAAGTATTTGCAGTTAATCGTGTTTAGTCCCAGGATCCTTAGCTTAGTGATGAGCTTTGAGGGCAATATGGTGTTGAACGCTGAGCTGTAATAAATGAATAGCATTCTCACGTAGGTGTTCCTTTGTCCAGGTGGGAAAGGGCAGTGTGGAGTGCAATAGAGATTGCATCATCTGTGGATCTGTTTGGGCGGTATGCACATTGGAGTGTGTCTAGGGTTTTTTGGATAATGGTGTTAATGTGAGCCATTACCAGCCTTTCAAAGCACTTCATGGTTACGGACGTGAGTGCTACAGGTCTGTAGTCATTTAGACAGGTTGCCTTAGTGTTCTTGGGCACAGTGACTATGGTGATCTGCTTGAAACATGTGGTATTACAGACTCAATCAGGGACATGTTGAAAATGTTAGTGAAGACACCTGCCAGTTGGTCAGTTGGTAGTGCGTACGGCCCAGTACATCACTGCAGCCAAGCTGCCTGCCATCCAGGACCTCTACACCAGGCTGTGTCAGAGGAAGGCCCTAAAAATTGTCAAAGACCCCAGCCACCCCAGTCATAGAATGTTCTCTTTACTACCGCATGGCAAGCGGTACCGGAGTGCCAAGTCTAGGACCAAAAGGCTTCTCAACAGCTTTTACCCCCAAGCTATAAGACTTCTGAACAAGTATTCAAATGGCTACTCGGACTATTTGCATTGTCCCGCCCCCCCCAACCCCTCTTTAACGCTGCTGCTACTCTCTGTTTATCATATATGCGTAGTCATTTTAACTGTACATTCATGTACATACTACCTCAATTAGCCCGACCAACCAGTGCTCCCGCAGATTGGCTACCCGGACTATCTGCATTGTGTCCCGCCCCTCGCCCCCCGCCCCCCCACCACCCGCCAACCCCCTCTTTTACGCTGCTGCTACTCTCTGTTTATCATATATGCATAGTCACTTTAACCATACCTACATGTACATACTACCTCAATCAGCCCAACTATCCGGTGCCTGTATATAGCCTCGCTACTGTTATAGCCTCGCTACTGTTATAGCCTCGCTACTGTTATAGCCTCGCTACTGTATATAGCCTCGCTACTGTTATAGCCTCGCTACTGTATATAGCCTCGCTACTGTATATAGCCTCGCTACTGTTATAGCCTCGCTACTGTTATAGCCTCGCTACTGTTATAGCCTCGCTACTGTTATAGCCTCGCTACTGTATATAGCCTCGCTACTGTTATAGCCTCGCTACTGTTATAGCCTCGCTACTGTATATAGCCTCGCTACTGTTATAGCCTCGCTACTGTTATAGCCTCGCTACTGTATATAGCCTCGCTACTGTTATAGCCTCGCTACTGTATATAGCCTCGCTACTGTTATAGCCTCGCTACTGTATATAGCCTCGCTACTGTTATAGCCTCGCTACTGTATATAGCCTCACTACTGTTATAGCCTCGCTACTGTTATAGCCTCGCTACTGTTATAGCCTCGCTACTGTATATAGCCTCGCTACTGTTATTTTTCACTGTCTTTTTACTGTTGTTTTTATTTCTTTACTTATCTATTGTTCACCTATTACCAATTTTTTTATTAAAAATCGCACTGTTGGTTAGGGCCTGTAAGTAAGCATTTCACTGTAAGGTGTACACCTGTTCTATTCGGCGCACGTGACAAATGATTTATATGGCTATTACATTGTATTTCCCTGTTTAGATGTATTCCAGTTCATTGTGCAGTTGTAGCCCAGTACTGAAGATGATGGTGCTATGCTTTGTAGTACACGTGCAGGGGCACAACTTTGTATTCCCAAATTAGTACAGTCACGTTTTATTGCACTGTATGGTCCTGTATTGCATTATGTCATAGCCATGCATATTGTTTAGAAGAGATGTGTGTTGGAGATTGTATTCTGTCATTCTTCAGCATTATTAAACCACCTCAACTGGAACCCTGTCGGTCATCTGTGCCCTTACCAGCACACGGGAGAGAACACAGAAAGTAGAACCTAACCTGAAGAATATACAGCACACGGGAGAGAACACAGAAAGTAGAACCTAACCTGAAGAATATACAGCACACGGGAGAGAACACAGAAAGTAGAACCTAGCCTGAAGAATATACAGCACACGGGAGAGAACACAGAAAGTAGAACCTAACCTGAAGAATATACAGCACACGGGAGAGAACACAGAAAGTAGAACCTAACCTGAAGAATATACAGCACACGGGAGAGAACACAGAAAGTAGAACCTAACCTGAAGAATATACAGCACACGGGAGAGAACACAGAAAGTAGAACCTAACCTGAAGAATATACAGCACACGGGAGAGAACACAGAAAGTAGAACCTAACCTGAAGAATATACAGCACACGGGAGAGAACACAGAAAGTAGAACCTAACCTGAAGAATATACAGTCTCCCAGTCCTCACTTACACTAGGCGTTTCAAACTTATTCCGAGACCTTGGGGAAATTAAGACATCCTCCCCACCATTGCGATGCCATCACAAAAGACATGCATGAACAGAAGCATGGTGACTCAAGCTAATTTGTGTCATTTTGTGGTTTGGCGATTTCTGTATTTGAGCCACATTTTAAATCTGGTTGCTTGCGTGAGTGTTTCCTCGCTATTGTGTGTATGTGTGTGTTTTCACGCTCAGACACTCATGCACACACACACACAAAAGGTGCAGTGAAATGGCTCATGCGTTTAAAAAAAAAAGAGATATTTCACCTTTATTTAACCAGGTAGGCAAGTTGAGGACAAGTTCTCATTTACAATTGCGACCTGGCCAAGATAAAGCAAAGCAGTTCGACACATACAACAACACAGAGTTACACATTGAGTAAAACAAACATACAGTCAATAATACAGTAGAAAAATAAGTCTATATACAATGTGAGCAAATGAGGTGAGATAAGGGAGGTAAAGGCAAAAAAAGGCCAAGGTGGCAAAGTAAATACAATATAGCAAGTAAAACACTGGAATGGTAGATTTGTAGTGGAAGAAAGTGCAAAGTAGAAATACAAATAATGGGGTGCAAAGGAGCAAAATAAATAAATAAATACATAAATACAGTAGGGGAAGAAGGACTATGTACAGGTGCAGTGATCTGTGAGCTGCTCTGACAGCTGGTGCTTAAAGCTAGTGAGGGAGATAAGTGTTTCCAGTTTCAGAGATTTTTGTAGTTCATTGCAGTCATTGGCAGCAGAGAACTGGAAGGAGAGACGGCCAAAGGAGGAATTGGCTTTGGGGGTGACCAGAGAGATATACCTGCTGGAGCGCGTGCTACAGGTGGGTGCTGCTATGGTGACCAGTGAGCGGAGATAAGGGGGGACTTTACCTAGCAGGGTCTTGTAGATGACCTGGAGCCAGTGGGTTTGGCGACGAGTATGAAGCGAGGGCCAACCAACGAGAGCGTACAGGTCGCAGTGGTGGGTAGTATATGGGGCTTTGGTGACAAAACGGATGGCACTGTGATAGACTGCATCCAGTTTATTGAGTAGGGTATTGGAGGCTATTTTGTAAATGACATTGCCGAAGTCGAGGATCGGTAGGATGGTCAGTTTTACGAGGGTATGTTTGGCAGCATGAGTGAAGGATGCTTTGTTGCGAAATAGGAAGCCAATTCTAGATTTAACTTTGGATTGGAGATGTTTGATATGAGTCTGGAAGGAGAGTTTACAGTCTAACCAGACACCTAGGTATTTGTAGTTGTCCACATATTCTAAGTAAGAACCGTCCAGAGTAGTGATGCTGGACGGGCGGGCAGGTGCAGGCACCGATCGGTTGAAGAGCATGCATTTAGCTTTATTTGTATTTAAGAGCAGTTGGAGGCCACGGAAGGAGAGTTGTATGGCATTGAAGCTTGTCTGGAGGGTTGTTCACACAGTGTCCAAAGAAGGGCCAGAAGTATACAGAATGATGTCGTCTGCGTAGAGGTGGATCAGAGACTCACCAGCAGCAAGAGCGACATCATTGATGTATACAGAGAAAAGAGTTGGCCCAAGAATTGAACCCTGTGGCACCCCCATAGAGACTACCAGAGGCCCGGACAACAGGCCATCGGATTTGACACATTGAACTCTATCAGAGAAGTAGTTGGTGAACCAGGCGAGGCAGTCATTTGAGAAACCAAGGCTATTGAGTCTGCCGATGAGGATGTGGTGATTGACAGAGTCGAAAGCCTTGGCCAGGTCAATGAATACGGCAGCACAGCATTGTTTCTTATCGATAGTGGTTACGATATCGTTTATGACCTTGAGCGTGGCTGAGGTGCACCCATGACCAGCTTTGAAACCAGATTGCATAGCGGAGAAGGTGCGGTGGGATTCGAAATGGTCGGTAATCTGTTTGTTGACTTGGCTTTCGAAGACCTTAGAAAGGCAGGGTAGGATAGATATAGGTCTGTAGCAGTTTGGGTCAAGAGTGTCCCCTCCTTTGAAGAGGGAGATGACAGCAGCTGCTTTCCAATCTTTTGTGTGTGTGTGTGTGTGTGTGTCCATGTTTACGTGCATGCTTGTGTGTGTCCCCATGTGTGTCTGTCTGCGTCATCACCACCAAATCACTCCAGTGCTGCTGTGGTGTGGGAGTGTGTCCCTATCAGGGGGTCATTACAGACTAATACCCTGTGATTGCCTGCCCTGTGAGTGAAAGCAGACAGAGGCCTTGAACATCATAGGGCCTCCGTGGGATGATGGTGTCTGTCTCATGTGGGGCGGATGAGTGATCTAACAGACAGGCAGGGCTGGTGAGTGTTGGGCTGAGGAAATGCAGTCTCCTTTTCGGTTTCTCTCCCTCTCTTTTTCTCTCTCACTGTCAGTCTTCTCATCTTATTCACTAACTCTCATTTGGTTGTCCTCCTCTCCCTGTTTCTCTCCCTCTCTCTCCCTCCCATACCCACTTTCCCTTTCTCTCTTATTTCTTTTATACATCAACACTGTGAAGTCATGTACTAGTAAAATAAATTCTCCAGCCCTTTGGCCCACACACACACTAGGATGCCGATCCCTTTCAGCTGAACAAGCTTCTCTCTTCCCTCTGAGCTGGGATTTGGATGTAGCCATGGCCTTGGTAGCCCTGGCGTTGTGGGCAGTTATGAGGTGAAGGAGGTGATTATTCTCGTTTGACCACAGTATCTCCCCTACACGGAGGTCGCCATGACGATGATGAGATCCAGGAAGTGAGGTCATAGTGAGGTTTCTATGATTTCTCTGGACTGGCAGAGGTAAATGGCCAGACATTTCGTCTCACTCACTAGTAGAAGTGCGTTTAAACTTTTTATGCCCTGATATTTAATGTCTATGTAGAGGGAGATGGTTGTCAAGAGGAGAACTGTCTACTTCCGGAGCGAGCAGTCGCACTTCGCTTCGCTCCACAGGTAATATTACACTTCTTTACATTACAACGGTTTGGTTTGTTTGATCTGAGCAATTTTTCTTAGCTATCAAAGATAATTGTGTAGTTTAGAGTAATTAGAGTAATTATCGAGGCTAGCTATTTTTTCGTCCTCCTAACGTAGTCAACACTGCTAGCTGCTAGCTGCTAGCTAGTCAACACTGCTAGCTAGCCAACCGCTACCGACTAGCAGCACTGTAGAAACTATTACATTACAACGGAACGACTTGATTAGTGTAGTGTTAGTTAGCTAGCTACATAGTTGTCTTTGTATCTAAGATAATTGTGTAGTTTAGAGTAATTATCGAGGTTAGCTAGCCAGCCGCGACACCTTGTCCAGACTCCAGACTTAGTCAACACACCTAGTCATCAAACCCACTGCTAGCTAGTGGGTTTGCTAGCTAGCCAACCGGTACCGACTAGCAGCGCTGTAGATACTAATACATTACAACGGAACGATTTGACTAGTGCAGTGTTAGCTAGCTAGCTACATAGTTGTCTTTGTCATAGCTTGATAATTGTGTAGTTTAGTAATTATCGAGGTTAGCTAGGTTAGCTAGCCAGCTATTTCCGTCCCCCGCGACGCCATTGTTCCATACCTAGCCAACTATTACCGACGAGCAGCATTGTAGAAACTAAATACATTACAAAGGAATGTCTTGATTAGTGTTATGTTATGTTAGCTAGCTACAAAGTTGCTTTTGTATAATAGCCAACCTCTACCGACTAGCAGCACTCTAGAAACTATTACATCACAACGGAACGACTTGATTAGTGTAGTGTTGTGTTAGTTAGCTAGCATTTTCGTCATTTTAGTCAATAAGATTTTCGCAACGTAAGCTTAACTTTCTGAACATTCGAGACGTGTAGTCCACTTGTCATTCCAATCTCCTTTGCATTAGCGTAGCCTCTTCTGTAGCTTGTCAACTATGTGTCTGTCTATCCCTGTTCTCTCCCCTCTGCACAGGCCATACAAACGCTTCACACCGCGTGGCCGCTGCCACTCTAACCTGGTGGTCCCAGCGCGCACGACCCACGTGGAGTTCCAGGTCTCCGGCAGCCTCTGGAACTGCCGGTCTGCGGCCAACAAGGCTGAGTTCATCTCAGCCTATGCTATCCTCCAGTCCCTAGACTTCCTGGCGCTGACGGAAACATGGATTACCACAGATAACACTGCTACTCCTACTGCTCTCTCCTCGTCTGCCCACGTGTTCTCGCATACCCCTAGAGCATCGAGCCAGCGGGGTGGTGGCACTGGAATCCTCATCTCTCCCAAGTGGACATTCTCTCTTTCTCTCCTCATTTGAATTCCATGCTGTCACAGTTACCAGCCCTTTCAAGCTTAACATCCTTATCATTTATCGCCCTCCAGGTTCCCTTGGAGAGTTCATCAATGAGCTTGACGCCTTGATAAGTTCCTTCCCTGAGGATGGCTCACCTCTCACAGTTCTGGGTGACTTTAACCTCCCCACGTCTACCTTTGACTCATTCCTCTCTGCCTCCTTCTTTCCACTCCTCTCCTCTTTTGACCTCACCCTCTCACCTTCCCCCCCTACTCACAAGGCAGGCAATACGCTTGACCTCATCTTTACTAGATGCTGTTCTTCCACTAATCTCATTGCAACTCCCCTCCAAGTCTCCGACCACTACCTTGTATCCTTTTCCCTCTCGCTCTCATCCAACACTTCTCACTCTGCCCCTACTCGGATGGTATTGCGCCGTCCCAACCTTCGCTCTCTCTCTCCCGCTACTCTCTCCTCTTCCATCCTATCATCTCTTCCCTCTGCTCAAACCTTCTCCAACCTATCTCCTGATTCTGCCTCCTCAACCCTCCTCTCCTCCCTTTCTGCATCCTTTGATTTTCTCTGTCCCCTATCCTCCAGGCCGGCTCGGTCCTCCCCTCCTGCGCCGTGGCTCGACGACTCACTGCGAGCTCACAGAACAGGGTTCCGGGCAGCCGAGCGGAAATGGAGGAAAACTCGCCTCCCTGCGGACCTGGCATCCTTTCACGCCCTCATCTCTACATTTTCCTCTTCTGTCTCTGCTGCTAAAGCCACTTTCTACCACTCTAAATTCCAAGCATCTGCCTCTAACCCTAGGAAGCTCTTTGCTACCTTCTCCTCCCTCCTGAATCCTCCTCCCCCTCCCCCCCCTCCTCCCTCTCTGCGGATGACTTCGTCAACCATTTTGAAAAGAAGGTTGATGACATCCGATCCTCGTTTGCTAAGCCAAACGACACCGCTGGTCCTGCTCACACTGCCCTACCCTGTGCTTTGACCTCTTTCTCCCCTCTCTCTCCAGATGAAATCTCGCGTCTCGTGACGGCCGGCCGCCCAACAACCTGCCCACTTGACCCTATCCCCTCCTCTCTTCTCCAGACCATTTCCGGAGACCTTCTCCCTTACCTCACCTCGCTCATCAACTCATCCTTGACCGCTGGCTACGTCCCTTCCGTCTTCAAGAGAGCGAGAGTTGCACCCCTTCTGAAAAAACCTACACTCGATCCCTCCGATATCAACAACTACAGACCAGTATCCCTTCTTTTTTTTCTCTCCAAAACTCTTGAACGTGCCGTCCTTGGCCAGCTCTCCTGCTATCTCACTCAGAATGACCTTCTTGATCCTAATCAGTCAGGTTTCAAGACTGGGCATTCAACTGAGACTGCTCTTCTCTGTGTCACGGAGGCTCTCCGCACTGCTAAAGCTAACTCTCTCTCCTCTGCTCTCATCCTTCTAGACCTATCTGCTGCCTTTGATACTGTGAACCATCAGATCCTCCTCTCCACCCTCTCCGAGCTGGGCATCTCCGGCGCGGCCCACGCTTGGATTGCGTCCTACCTGACAGGTCGCTCCTACCAGGTGGCGTGGCGAGAATCTGTCTCCGCACCACGTGCTCTCACCACTGGTGTCCCCCAGGGCTCTGTTCTAGGCCCTCTCCTATTCTCACTATACACCAAGTCACTTGGCTCTGTCATATCCTCACATGGTCTCTCCTATCATTGCTACGCAGACGACACACAATTAATCTTCTCCTTTCCCCCTTCTGATAACCAGGTGGCGAATCGCATCTCTGCATGTCTGGCAGACATATCAGTGTGGATGACGGATCACCACCTCAAGCTGAACCTCGGCAAGACGGAGCTGCTCTTCCTCCCGGGGAAGGACTGCCCGTTCCATGATCTCACCATCACGGTTGACAACTCCCTTGTGTCCTCCTCCCAGAGTGCTAAGAACCTTGGCGTGACCCTGGACAACACCCTGTCGTTCTCCACTAACATCAAGGCGGTGACCCGATCCTGTAGGTTCATGCTCTACAACATTTGCAGAGTACGACCCTGCCTCACACAGGAAGCGGCGCAGGTCCTAGTCCAGGCACTTGTCATCTCCCGTCTGGATTACTGCAACTCGCTGTTGGCTGGGCTCCCTGCCTGTGCCATTAAACCCCTACAACTCATCCAGAACGCCGCAGCCCGTCTGGTGTTCAACCTTCCCAAGTTCTCTCACGTCACCCCGCTCCTCCGCTCTCTCCACTGGCTTCCAGTTGAAGCTCGCATCCGCTACAAGTCCATGGTGCTTGCCTACGGAGCTGTGAGGGGAACGGCACCTCCGTACCTTCAGGCTCTGATCAGGCCCTACACCCAAACAAGGGCACTGCGTTCATCCACCTCTGGCCTGCTGGCCCCCCTACCTCTGCGGAGCACAGTTCCCGCTCAGCCCAGTCAAAACTGTTCGCTGCTCTGGCACCCCAATGGTGGAACAAGCTCCCTCACAACGCCAGGACAGCGGAGTCAATCACGACCTTCCGGAGACACCTGAAACCCCACCTCTTTAAGGAATACCTGGGATAGGATAAAGTAATCCTTCTAACCCCCCCCCTAAAAGATTTAGATGCACTATTGTAAAGTGGTTGTTCCACTGGATATCATAAGGTGAATGCACCAATTTGTAAGTCGCTCTGGATAAGAGTGTCTGCTAAATGACTTAAATGTAAATGTGAATGTAAATGAGAACGTATTGTAACTGCTCACTCAAAAATCCTTAACTGTCATGGCATTTAATCCTTAACTCTCATGGCATTTAATCCTTAACTCTCATGGCATTTAATCCTTAACTCTCATGGCATTTAATCCTTAACTCTCGTGGCATTTAATCCTTAACTCTCATGGCATTTAATCCTTAACTCTCATGGCATTTAATCCTTAACTCTCGTGGCATTTAATCCCTAACTCTCATGACATTCAAGCCTTAACACTCATGGAATTTAATCCTTAACTCTCATGGAATTTAATCCTTAACTCTCATGGCATTTAATCCTTAACTCTCATGGCATTTAATCCTTAACTCTCATTTTATTGCACAATGTTGGTCTTAAAACAAAATAGCTATGTCCTATGTGTGAACCGGACCCACACTTGCTTGTCAGACCTATAAAACTATAAAACGTCAGGCCCATTTATTTCACTACTTCAGCTCTACATGTATAGAAACACAGCCTTATAGGCTCCAACCACCAGCTCTATAGCTACACAGCCTTATAGGCTCCAGCCACCAGCTCTATAGCTACACAGCCTTATAGGCTCCAGCCACCAGCTCTATAGCTACACAGACTTATAGGCTCCAGCCACCAGCTCTATAGCTACACAGCCTTATATGTTATAGCCACCAGCTCTATAGCTACACTGCCTTATTGGCTCCAACCACCAGCTCTATAGCTACACAGCCTTATAGGCTCCAGCCACCAGCTCTATAGCTACATTGCCTTATTGGTTCCAACCACCAGCTCTATAGCTACACAGCCTTATAGGTCATAGCCACCAGCTCTATAGCTACACAGCCTTATTGGCTCCAACCACCAGCTCTATAGCTATACAGAGTTATAGGTTATAGCCACCAGCTCTATAGAAACACAGCCTTATAGACTCCAGCAACCAGCTGTATAGCTACACAGCCTTGCTGGCTCCAACCACCAGCTCTATAGCTACACAGCCTTATTGGCTCCAGCCACCAGCTCTATAGCTACACTGCCTTATAGGCTCCAGCCACCAGCTCTATAGCTACATTGCCTTATTGGCTCCAACCAACAGCTCTATAGCTACACAGCCTTATAGGTTATAGCCACCAGCTCTATAGCTACACAGCCTTATAGGTTATAGCCACCAGCTCTATGGCTACACAGCCTTATTGGCTCCAATCACCAGCTCTATAGCTACAAAGCCTTATAGGTTATAGCCACCAGCTCTATAGCTACACAGCCTTATAGGTTATAGCCACCAGCTCTATAGCTACACAGCCTTATTGGCTCCAACCACCAGCTCTATAGTTACACAGCCTTATAGGTTATAGCCACTAGCTCTATAGCTACACAGCCTTATTGGCTCCAACCACCAGCTCTATAGCTACACAGCCTACATCCACCAGGTGCCCATGTCTTTAGAGAGACAGAGTATTTCTGATTGGCCAACAGTCCTATGTTGTGTTTTGTTATCTGTTTGGACCCCAGGAAGAGTAGCCGCTGACTTGGCAGCAGCTAATTGGGGATCCTAATAAAGTACTAAATACTAAATAAATACTATCCAGTATCCTTTATACAAAAACAAAATACCCAGGCACTCCCCATGTTTGGTAAATAAATTAAAAAGCCTTTTGGACAATCAGAATCCAGTCCCCCTCTTCACCACTCACCAGGTTATCATTCCTTCAGGCTATTGGCTTGTCCCCTGCGCCCCCCCATTCCCTCCCTGCCCCTCCACACACACACACTTAAATCCTTACTCACTGATAAGGCCTAACAACAGACCCCAGACCAGGTCACTAAAGATAAGAGTGCATTCCTTCCTCAACTGTTACCATCTGAGTGTTTTTCCATGTCTCTCTCTCTCTCTCTCTCTCTCTCTCTCTTTCTCTCCTTCCAGGTTACAATGGAAGCCCACATCGTTGTGCGTGATGTTTACTCTTTACATATTGGATCTCTCACTAGTTTAGTTTGGAGTTAGGTTACATGAACATGACCTGAGACCGTCATTATGTCGTTTCGTTTGGAGTTAGGTTACATGAACATGACCTGAGACTGTCATTACGTCGTTTCGTTTGGAGTTAGGTTACATGAACATGACCTGAGACTGTCATTACGTCGTTTCGTTTGGAGTTAGGTTACATGAACATGACCTGAGACTGTCATTAGGTTGTTTGTTTGGATTTTCCACCCCACTTGCAGAAGTTTGGAGTTCCACATGAGCCTCGGTTTATGAGGTTCAATTTCATTTGAAGTGGCTGCAGAGAAAGCACAGTGGCTTTTCGCAGGATGAGTTAAAGTAACTGTCAAGTGTTTCCAGATTTCTATAAAATATGACCTATAATTAATTATATTATAAGTTAAATAGTTTCCCTTCCAATTTTGTTTAATTAAGTATGTTAAAAAACATATTTTCTGTGTTGGAATGGTATATCATGTAACATGGGTCGTATAAAGGAGACCAAGGCACGGCGTGTAGAGTGCTCATATTTACTTTAATGATAACACTGGAAACAAAAACAACAAAACGACAACCAACAGTTCCGTCAGGTAACACATACAAAACGGAAAACAACTACCCACACCCACTCATGAAAAACAGGCTGCCTAAGTATGGCCTCCAATCAGAGACAACAATAGACAGCTGCCTCTGATTGGAAACCATACCTGGCCAAACATAGAAAACGAAAACATAGAATTAGAAATCTAGAAAACCCACATAGAAACAGAAAACCAAAACCACCCAAAACACCCCCCTGTCACGCCCTGACCACTCTACTATGGAAAATGACCTCTTACAAGGGTCAGGACGTGACATATCAGCCATAAAAAACATGAATGTGAGTAGACTGCTGATTGGCCAGCTCCTTCTCCTCAGGAGGATGACATCGTCCACTATGAGGGAATTACAAGCATTTTTTAAACGGTCTGTTTGAGATACAAGTTTGGGGTGTTTTTTTATAACATTTTTTCTCCAATTTATGCTTTAGCCACAAATATGAGTAAAGGATGAGTCAGCAACATTATTTGGGTATGAGTTAACAGAATATTAACTTTTAATAGTGAGATTTTCACTAGACAGTTACTTTAAGAAATTAGTTCAGAGAAAGTGGGTGGGTGCGGTAAGTGTCTTGTCTTCCACTACTGATATTGGGAGAGTGGTTTTGTGGGGATAGCAGGAAAGAATCCGCAAGCAGTGAGTCATCACAATTAGGCCTAAACCTAATTCTCCAGAGAAAATGGCCCCTACTGGCTCAATTATAGAGATAACAAGGAGATTACACCCTGGACAGAAAGAGAGAGAATCAGCCAGCACACCTTTAAAGTCCTTATCCATTCTCCTTTTCACCTCATTTAACACCAGATTTACTACTTGATTTAAGGTCTTACTCACATTGGCTACGGAGAGCATGTTCACACAGTCGTCCAGAACAGCTGGTGTTCTCACGCATGGTTCAGTGTTGCTTCAGGGTTGGGGTATAGGGTTTGAGCATAGCCTGAAGGTAGGGAGGGGAAGTTCCCTTGCTGCTCTGTAGGCAAGCACCATAGTCATGTTGTGGGTGCCACCTTCGACTGGAAACCAATGGAGTGTACGGAGGAGCGGGGTGACATGGGAGAACTTTGGAAAGTCTGGATTTAGTTTGGATGTAGTCAGCCCTGGCAGACCACAGTCTTAATGAGAAGCAGACCAGGGCCCTGTTGGGGTTTTGTGTGTGATACATTACACCCCTCTCGGCTCCACTGGACTGTGTAACACATCATAGAGACATACAGACAGGCCTCCACAGGGCACGCTGCGACTATGTTCACCTCAGGCCCCCTCATGTGGACACAGCCCATTAAATCTCACTCAATCCCCAAGATTGACGCCTGATGAGTCGCTCACTCCTCCCAGTTGCCAGATTTCACACTCATCCCCTATGGGACCTGTGTGGGTGTCAGTCGAAGACTTCCGACACAGTGAGCCCCAATGGACGCCGTTTCAATGACACATGGTGTTAATCAAAATAAATGAGAGGACGACACAATAAAACACCACACCACACAGCTGTGCAGGCCTGATCCCCTGTGGATCTCAACTCTTGAGGATTGTGTTGCTTGAGAGTAATTCCTGGTATTTTCTCTTTCTAATGCCCCATGGAATTCCATCTCTCTTTACCCCTTTTAGTTGAAAAGAAACTAGAAAGCAGCAATAATGTAAATGAAAGCCAGACTCAGACCTAGAATACATCCCAAATGGCACCCTATTCCCTATATATATAATGCACTACTTTTGACCAGAGCCCCATGCGCCCTGGTCAAAAGAAGTGCACTATAAAGGGAATAGGCTGCCATTTGGTGCTCAGGCTCAGTGTTTGTCCTCTCCTGTATCCTGAGCTAATTTGTTGAACATGCAACCAAGAAGACCGATAAGGTGAAAGGCTGAACTAGCAGAAAGCCAAGACATGCTCCAGCCTGAAACTCTCCTTTCGCCCCAGTCTCTTTTGTTTAGGAAGTAGAAGTGCTTTATATGCTGTAGTTCCGGATGGATGGGCAATATGTATGGCCGAGCACAACCCCAGACACGCAAATGGAGGCTAGCCAAAACGTTAGCGTGACTGGAAAGGATTTGAAGTGAATTCTGAGTTGCTCTCACTTCCTTTTTTCCCTTTCAAGTACTTTCTTAAAAGCATGTTCCTTCCAATTCCAATATCCATATAAAAAGGGGGGATTTGAGCGAAGGCAAATTAGCTCCTCGCATCCGTTACAACGCTGACTCCATTCCTTCCTATTGGTGGTCTGGTGTCGTCGTGATATTCTTGTCATGTTCCCAATAGAGTGAGAGTGAGAGCACGGGCAGACCTGGGTTCAAATAGTATTTTACAATATTTCAAGTACTTTAGCTGTACTTGAGTGTGAGACTCTGGCAGGCTGCAGCGAGCAGGGCTCTGGAGCTTTTCTCTAGCACGCCAGGGTCATTAGCTGAGGTTTGGATGGCTCTTCAAAAAATATGACAGATATCAAAAAGAATGATGATGATGATGTACCATGAAACTCAAACTTTGGTTTATTACTCAACAAACCGACCAACCCTCAAAAAACCATTAACTCTCCTGGCATTCGATAGAAATGCCCATGGCAGAACATGAGTGGTTTCTTCAACAATTGGATTCTCTGTAGAACCCCATAAACACTATTCTACTGTACTTGTGAGGGAGGTTTGTGGGATGTTTTGAGCATGTCTAGTAAAATGTAAAACAACAATGCGAGAGCTAATTCAAAGTTTATGCAGCAGAACATTTCAGACTTGGGAGAATCAATAAGAAAGATGGGAGCAAAACAAATAAAGATGGTTCTTCAACAAGAGTTACTATGAAAAGAAAGAGGGTTCTTCTATGACAAGAGTTACTACAACATGTGTCCTTGATTTGAAGCGAGTCAACACTCTTGGAACTCGTTCAACTGATGGCGTGTGTGTGTTATCCATAAATGATTTAGTCTCGTCTCTCATTCAGTACTTTGCTGGATTGTTACATTTTACCAGAATATCTTTTTTTAAAGCAGCAGGGAATATTTCAACCTCTCTGCACGTCTGTAATATGTCACATCGTCCTGGGAATGCCTAGCAACCAGGTGTCAACAGTTCAATGAGTGGACAAAAATAGAAACAAGCTACAAGGAACTGTTAAGATGTGTAGAAAAGAGAAGTTAAGAAGATCAATTAAGAACAAGCAACCCAAATAGAGTCTTCACACAAACAAGCTTCATGCTCACAATAAATTCAGTCATAACTTTAGTTGTGTAAGACATCATTTATAGCCCATTTGATAATGAGAAGGAAATACATGACATAACCTATACTTAGCATGCACTGTTATGATTGAGTTGAATATGGTCCTATCTCAGACTGTCACCCATAGAGATCTATAATAATCTCTATGGCCCCACATGAAAACAATTACGTTCACTATAGAATACTACAGTACTTACGATAGAATTCTATAGTAAACTGTAGCATACTGTGGCTACTGTACCACACACTGTAGTATCCCTCGATCATGTGTAGTACTTACTATAGAATGTGGTAGTAGCCCATGTGGCTTAGTAGCTATAGCATGACACTTTCAACACCAGGGTTCTGGGTTCAATTCCCATGGGGGACCAGTATGAAAGAGTATAACATGTATGCAGTCACTAGCGTAAGTTGCTCTGGATAAGAGCATCTGCTGAAATGTAAAAGTAGAATACTATAATAAATACTACAGTATTACCCCCCCCCCCCAACAAAAGAAAACACTGCAGTAAATGCAATAGTAATCTTCATAAAAACACCACAGTCTGCAAAAACAAATAATTTAACTGTAGAAAATATTACAGTATTTAATTTGCATATACCCTGTCCATTCCCATCTCCCCCATAGCCCAATTTATGCCACCCATAAGTGAAAAACGTATATGCCAAGTATAGACCATGTTGTGTTCCATACAGGTTATCAAAAAGTGCAGAAGCTCCTCTGAAGTATCCATTCAGACCCCAGTCCTACCTAGAGGTTATGGAAAATGTGCTCTTTGAGTATTTATCCAGTAGGTTTCCTCAAGGAGAAAGCCTCCACGTCTATTGCAAAGATAATAAAAACAAAACACTATAGTAAATAATACAGTACTGTCCGCAAAAACACTGAAGTAAATACTACAGAATATTACAATCTGCAAAAACACTACATGAATGACTATAGTATATATTACATGTATTTTACACCGTTATTTATACTATAGTTAACTGTAAACTAACTACGGTATACTAGATTAAATACTACAGGACTAAAGTCTGAAAAAAACCGACAGTGAATATTACAGTAAAGTCTGCAACAAACACTACAGTGAATACTATAGTATTTATACCAATGTATACAATAATGTTTTTTCATGTGGGGAGGCGACACGACTATCACTGTTCATGAAGTTCACAGAGTGGCAGTAGGAGATATTTAATGTGTCATCATCCAGCAGGTTCTGGAAGCCATTCAACTGGTCCATGCTGGGTTGGGCCGGGCTGAGCCGGGGGAAACGTGAGCCCAACAATGAACTGTAATGTCTTCCTTGGGTTCCTCAACGTCAAGTCTCTCTCTCTGTGTCAGGATATGTAATGTAGCCCCCAAACCACATCTCCATCTCTGAGCGGTGTATCTGGGTTTGGGGGGGTTCTGTGTGTGTGTGTATTTGTGTATGCATGTGTGCCCTGTGTGCATATGTGCGTGTGTGTGTGTCTGCTTTTCAACTGTTCCACTGCTAGCAATTAGCCTCTCAGGTCACAAGCACTACCATCTGGGTCCTGTTTCTGTTTCCTCTCGCTAGCGAGGAGTGCCGACTGGACTCAACTCGAAGCAGACTTTATTCAATGGGGTATCATGTCTACATCAACATAGTGCTGCATAGCATACCGGCAGATACAAAACAGCTGCTGTCGTCTAGGATACTAAATTGCCCGCAGTGAAAAGTGAAAGCCAGGGAGGTGAGTTGAACGTATGTGGTTGGACAGCCTGACTGCTCAGTACTCAACATGGTCCACAACGGATTCCTCTTCTGTCCGCAGGGACTGAAACACTGTACCATAATCACACACCACACTCATTTAAATGGTCTCACGTAAACACACATTCTGCAGTGCACCCCAAAATCCTATACCGTATACAATGATTTTGTATATAGTATCATGATATGATGATCATATTCATGAGTATATCCACACGTGACCGAGCACACGTACACGCACTCACACACACACAGGTCAAAAATGATCTCCCCAACTCTGGTTTGACTCCTCATTTTTCAGACGGTCCCTCTCTCTGCTCCCATTGTCTACACGATCACAAATAGAACCAGAGACCATACTATTTTTAAAATATTTTCTGGAAAGAAAATAAGTAACCCTAACCTCAGGTATATATCAGGCCGTTTCTCTCTTTCATGTTCAGATTACTTGGAGAGGCATTGCAATCAAATAAGGCAATTGAAGCCTAATTGTTGTGAGTTTAAAATTTAAATAACAACAAATGTAAACTGTAAAAGTGTATATTGACCCCCCCAAAATATATTTAGCTTATTTATTTTACCATCTGCTAACCACATTAGCTTATCCAAACAGACTGGCATCCAGGTCACTTCAGTAAACCGCTCAGTAGTCATTACAGTTCTGCACATCTAAATGCATGCTCTTCAACATGATGGCTGCCCACACCTGCCCGCCCGCCCAGCATCACTACTCTGGACGGTTCTGACTTAGAATATGTGGACAACTACAAATACCTAGGTGTCTGGTTAGACTGTAAACTCTCCTTCCAGACTCACATCAAGCATCTCCAATCCGAAATTAAATCTAGAATCAGCTTCCTATTTCGCAACAAAGCATCCTTCACTCATGCTGCCAAACATACCCTCGTAAAACTGACTATCCTACTGATCCTTGACTTCGGCGATGTCATTTACAAAATAGCTCCAACACTCTACTCCGCAAATTGGATGCAGTCTATCACAGTGCCATCCGTTTTGTCACCAAAGCCCCATATACTACCCACCATTGCGACCTGTATGCTCTCGTTGGCTGGCCCTCGCTTCATATTCTTCGCCAAACCCACTGGCTCCAGGTCATCTATAAGTCTTTGCTAGGTAAAGCCACGCCTTATCTCAGCTCACTGGTCACCATAGCAGCACCCACTCGTAGCACGCGCTCCAGCAGGTATATTTCACTGGTCACCCCCAAAGCCAATTCCTCCTACGGTCCCCTTTCCTTCCAGTTCTCTGCTGCCAATGACTGGAATGAACTGCAAAAATCACTGAAGCTGGAGACTCATATCTCCCTCACTATCTTTAAGCACCAGCTGTCAGAGCAGCTCATAGATCACTGCACCTGTACATAGCCCATCTGTAAATAGCCCATCCAACTACCTCATCCCCATACTGTTATCTATTTTATTTATTTTTCTCCTTTGCACCCCAGTATCTCTACTTGTACACTCATCTTCTGCACATCTATCACTCCAGTGTTTAATTGCTATATTGTAATTATTTTGCCGCTATGGCCTATTTATTGCCTTACCTCCGTTATCCTACCTCATTTGCACACACTGTATATTTACTTTTTCTACTGTATTATTGACTGTATGCTTGTTTATTCCATGTGTAACTCTGTGTTGTTGTTTGTGCTGCACTGCTTTGCTTTATCTTGGCCAGGTCGCAGTTGTAAATGAGAACTTGTTCTCAACTAGCCTACCTGGTTAAATAAAGGTGAAATAAATAAATAAAATAAAATACAGTTCTGCGTACTTCTATGTCAATCCCAATCAGTGTTTTGGGACTGAGGAGATCACCAGGTCAGTGGGAGTCTCAGCCATCATCCCAACTACTTGTTGTAGTATTTTGTTTGGGATGTTTCAGTAGAAAGGGGTTATTTTTGTTTTCCTGTGACTGATGGTCCTTGTTGTTTACAGAAGCGCAATTATACGAGCAACTGAGCGGCCATATTGGTCCCCAATGGCCTCTCAATAACAACCCTATGGAAGTCAAAGGGGGGCTAACTAGCTAGTGAGCTAGCTGTTAACTGTGTTACTGTTCAACAACACAGGAGACCCAAGGCTCCTAGTCTGACAGGTTTTCCATGTTAGAGAGCAGGAATGAAAAGAGACAGAGGCATTTTTAGTTGAGGGAGAACTTGGAAAATGAGGCGATGCCGGGATGTCGGATTTCACGAGCTTTCTAGTGAGCCTCTGACATTCTCATTTACGTTCCCATTGGGATGTGTCTTTAGGGACCATTCCCCTCCCCTTCCAGTTTAGGTATGCACAGCTCTGCCAATAGAAATGTGGACTGAAGAGGAGAGAGAGAGAGAGAGAGAGAGAGAGAGAGAGAGAGAGAGACGGACGGACGGACGGACGGACGGACAAAGAAAAAAAGAGAGACAGTGAAAAGACAAAAGGTAGCCAGCTGGAAAATGAAAACACTCACTCACCATGGTAACCTATGCACGCGTTGTGCCATTTCCTTTTCAATGATAATACATTTGTTTGATTGCACCTTGACTCACATTGGTTGAGTGCCCTCCATTTCTTTCCATTATCAATAGGCTATTTTTTTACAGACACTGAGTAAACTATAGTCTAATAATATTTTATTTTATTTACTTGTCACGTCCTGACCATGGTAAGCTGTTATTTATGGTAGAGTAGGTCAGGGTGTGACGGGGTTTTATTCTATGTGTTCTATTTCTATGTTCTTAGGTTCTAGTTTTTGTATTTCTATGTTGGTTTGTTTGGGATGATCTCCAATTAGAGGCAGCTGGTCCTCGTTGTCTATAATTGGAGATCATACTTAAGTAGGGGTTTTTCTTCCTGGGTTTTATGGGTGATTATTTTTGAGTAGTGTTTGTTTTTCCTCTGCGTCCCGGTTTGTTTTGTCATTTCAGTTATTTGATGTATTGCATAGTTTCACAGAGTAAATAAAATGTGGAACTACACACACGCTGCACCTTGTTCCTCTCCTTTTGACAGCCGTGACATTTGTTGGAAAGACAGGATTCTCCTCCCACCTTTATTTAACTAGGCAAGTCAGTTAAGAACAAATTCTTATTTACAATGACGGCCTACCAAAAGGCCTCCTGCGGAGACGGGGACTAGGATTAAATAAAAAAAGCTCTTACAATATTCGAGCCTACTCAACTTAGCCTACTGTTCTGCCTTGGTGGTGCACATATAGCCTATTTTAGAGAAATGTCATCCTTGAATATTATAAGAGCTTTCATTGTCTGCTTATATGCCCCCTTTACGAACTCCAAAAATCTCAAACTCGAAACACTTATCTCCCTTACTAGCTTTAAGCACCAGCTGTCAGAGCAGCTCATAGATCACTGCACCTGTACATAGCCCATCTATAATTTAGCCTAAACAACTACCTCTTCCCCTACTGTATTTTATTTATTTTGCTCCTTTGCACCCCATTATTTCTACTTTGCACTTTCTTCCACTACAAATCTACCATTCCAGTGTTTTACTTGCTATATTGAATTTACTTTGCCACTGTGGCCTTTGCCTTTACCTCCCTTATCTCACCTCATTTGCTCACAGTGTATATAGACTTATTTTTCTACTGTATTATCGACTAAGTTTGTTTTACTCCATGTGTGACTCTGTGTTGTATGTGTCGAACTGCTTTGCTTTTTCTTGGCCAGGTCGCAATTGTAAATGAGAACTTGTTCTCAACTTGCCTACCTGGTTAAATAAAGGTGGAATAAAATAAATACATTTATTTATCCTACGGTTCTGACTTGGTGTACAGGGAGAATACTGTAAGAACGGCCCATGTTCTGAATTCTGTCGCTGTACATTTCAAAAGTCAGCCATATCAGCTATGTTTTTGCGGAGAAATGGCTACATTTTTTTAGCTCACAATCGCTGTCATTTAAAAAGTAAAATCACTGGGGAACAGTAGCAGTGCGTGGGTAAAATGACTGGGGAACAGTAGCAGTGCGTGGATAAAATGACTGGGGAACAGTAGCAGTGCGTGGGTAAAATGACTGGGGAACAGTAGCAGTGCGTGGGTAAAATCACTGGGGAACAGTAGCAGTGCGTGGATAAAATGACTGGGGAACAGTAGCAGTGTGTGGGTAAAATCACTGGGGAACAGTAGCAGTGCGTGGATAAAATGACTGGGGAACAGTAGCAGTGTGTGGGTAAAATGACTGGGGAACAGTAGCAGTGTGTGGGTAAAATCACTGGGGAACAGTAGCAGTGCGTGGGTAAAATCACTGGGGAACAGTAGCGGGGGTAAAATGACTGGGGAACAGTAGCAGTGCGTGGGTAAAATGACCTGGGGAACAGTAGCAGTGCGTGGGTAAAATGACTGGGGAACAGTAGCAGTGCGTGGGTAAAATGACTGGGGAACAGTAGCAGTGCGTGGGTAAAATCACTGGGGAACAGTAGCAGTGTGTGGGTAAAATCACTGGGGAACAGTAGCAGTGTGTGGGTAAAATCACTGGGGAACAGTAGCAGTGCGTGGGTAAAATCACTGGGGAACAGTAGCAGTGTGTGGGTAAAATCACTGGGGAACAGTAGCAGTGCGTGGGTAAAATCACTGGGGAATAGTAGTAGTGTGTGGGTAAAATCACTGGGGAACAGTAGCAGTGCGTGGGTAAAATCACTGGGGAATAGTAGTAGTGTGTGGGTAAAATGACTGGGGAACAGTAGCAGTGCGTGGGTAAAATCACTGGGGAACAGTAGCAGTGTGTGGGTAAAATCACTGGGGAACAGTAGCAGTGTGTGGGTAAAATCACTGGGGAACAGTAGCAGTGTGTGGGTAAAATCACTGAGGAACGGTAGTGGGGTGTGGGTAAAATGACTGGGGAACAGTAGCAGTGTGTGGAGAAAATCACTGGGGAAGCCAAGCCAGGGGAAAAAAGCCATATGTGTTAATTGCGTTGTTTGCTCTATAACCTGTTAGTTCATATTGTAACGATCGTCGTGCAGGAAGGAAGAAGTGGACCAAGGCGCAGCTGGGAGCGAACACATGTTATTTATTACAGACTGAAATAACACGGTCAAAACAGAGCATAAACGTATCGTTACTGCTCCAACAAAAGGAGACAACAACCCACAAACATCGTGGGGGGAAAAGGAACTTAAATATGATTCCCCAATCAGAGGCAACTAGCGACAGCTGTCTCTGATTGGGAATCGACATAACCCAACATAGAAATACGCCCCAAAGCAAGGCTATACCAAAACATAGAAAATAAACTATAGAAATGCCACACCCTGACCAAAATAGAAGAGTTCACCTGGTCAGGGCGTGACAGTACCCCCCCTCCAACGGTGCGTACTCCCGGCGCACCAACCTAAAGTCTATTAGGGGGGGGACCCGGGTGGGCGCCTCACCCTCGGTGGAGGCTCTGGCCCCGGGCGTGTTTCTCGACACGCGCCGTGGGCCTGGTGCGGGGGACAGGGACGGGCCGGACAGGACCGGGGACACGCACCACCAACCTGGTGCGGGGAGCAGGGACGGGCCGGACTGGACTGGGGACACGCACCACCGGCTTGGTGCGGGGAGCCGGGATGGGCCGGACAGGACTGTGGACACGCACCACTAACCTGGTGCGGGGAGCAGGAATGGGCCGGACAGGACTGGGGACACGCACCACTAACCTGGTGCGGGGAGCAGGAATGGGCCGGACAGGACTGGGGACACGCACCACTGGCTTGGTGCGGGGAGCCGGGACGGGCCGGACAGGACTGGGGACACGCACCACTAACCTGGTGCGGGGAGCAGGAATGGGCCGGACAGGACTGGGGACACGCACCACTAACCTGGTGCGGGGAGCAGGGACGGGCCGGACTGGACTGGGGACACGCACCACTAACCTGGTGCGGGGAGCAGGAATGGGCCGGACAGGACTGGGGACACGCACCACTAACCTGGTGCGGGGAGCAGGGACGGGCCGGACTGGACTGGGGACACGCACCACTAACCTGGTGCGGGGAGCAGGAATGGGCCGGACAGGACTGGGGACACGCACCACTAACCTGGTGCGGGGAGCAGGGATGGGCCGGACAGGACTGTGGACACGCACCACTAACCTGGTGCGGGGAGCAGGGACGGGCCGGACTGGACTGGGGACGCCTGGCAGCTCGGGACAGTCTGGGCAGCCTGGCCACTCCGGCAGTTCAGGGCAGTCTGGCCACTCCGGCAGTTCAGGGCAGTCTGGCCACTCCGGCAGTTCAGGGCAGTCTGGCCACTCCGGCAGTTCAGGGCAGTCTGGCCACTCCGGCAGTTCAGCGCAGTCTGGCCACTCCGGCAGTTCAGCGCAGTCTGGCCACTCCGGCAGTTCAGCGCAGTCTGGCCACTCCGGCAGTTCAGCGCAGTCTGACCACTCCGGCGACTGTTGACTGACGGGCAGCTCCGACGACTGTTGACTGGCGGGCAGCTCCGACGACTGTTGACTGGCGGGCAGCTCCGACGACTGTTGACTGGCGGGCAGCTCCGACGACTGTTGACTGGCGGGCAGCTCCTGCCCCGTCAAACAGCCCTTGTGCCCCCCCCTAAAAAATTCTTGGGGATGCCTCTCGGTCTCCCTAAACTCTTCCATCGCCCTGGAAATGCTCCTCCTTAACTCGGCCCATGTCCATCCTTCCTCTTCGTTCCTCTGCTGCTTGGTCCTGGTTTGGTGGGTTGTTCTGTAACGATCGTCGTGCAGGAAGGAAGAAGTGGACCAAGGCGCAGCTGGGAGCGAACACATGTTATTTATTACAGACTGAAATAACACGGTCAAAACAGAGCATAAACGTATCGTTACTGCTCCAACAAAAAGAGACAACAACCCACAAACATCGTGGGGGGAAAAGGAACTTAAATATGATTCCCCAATCAGAGGCAACTAGCGACAGCTGTCTCTGATTGGGAATCGACATAACCCAACATAGAAATACGCCCCAAAGCAAGGCTATACCAAAACATAGAAAATAAACTATAGAAATGCCACACCCTGACCAAAATAGAAGAGTTCACCTGGTCAGGGCGTGACACATATGCCTTGTGACTGTGATATATAGGCCTAAGGCCGAGACAATATGAAGACACAGAATAAATTCAACCACACCTTTGTTTCCCCACAAAACCGGAGAACAACATGTGTCAGGTGAAGTCCACAAAACATATTGCCTGTAACAAACAGTTACATCACCTACAGCATGGCCAAGCAACTTAATGTTTCCCACGTTTTCGGACTACTGAACAACTATTGATTTAGAACCACAGAGAGTTACCGCAAAGAAAACAGGCGCTGCTCTATTCCAGCACCATTTCAACTTCAACATTTCAACATCATCACCTCTGCTTAGTCTAATATAGTGACGACCAAAAACGATTTAGTCCAATGAACGTAAGCTAAATATGTGACTGCCCATGGTAGCCTAGTGAATTCTGTGTGTGTGTGTGTGTGTGTGTGTGTGTGTGTGTGTGTGTGTGTGTGTGTGTGTGTGTGTGTGTGTGTGTGTGTGTGTGTGTGTGTGTGTGTGTGTGTGTGTGTGTGTGTGTGTGCATGCGTGCAAGTATAAAAACACGCTGACTCACCCTACTTGTAGAGAAATGCCAAAACTATCCTCTTCTGTCATGTTTCCTAAATGGTCTGTGACTCTGTCGTACAGTACACGCTTTTATATTTTGTTGTCCTAGCCTACCTGGCTAAAATGCTTGCTCGCTATCCTGACTTCCTTTCATGGGCAATGATGCGCCAGGCCAGCTAGTTAACATTAACCTACTAGCTGCATGTTGAACTTCCATCCTCTCAGGCCAGAGGCACAATGTATGAATTTATGGTGGGATCAGACACGCAATTATAATCATTGGCCAGTACAGAGAATTAAGTTAAACCACAAGTCCAAACCATTATCCCCATTCGTGGCTAATTTAGGAGAGGGTTGATTTTAGCTAGCTAGCCACCAGAGGACAAAGACACAAGAGACACAACAAATTCAACAAATGTTCAGTCAATGACATTTGGCTTCTGATAAATGTGACTGGTGTGAAGTGAACTCCAAACAGGCTTTTTTTTTGGTATGCCAGGACCATTTCCAGCTGAGCTCACTCAGTTTAGCTCAACACTGATGGGCTATTATAGGAAAAAAAATATCAAGGGAGGCCAAATGCTCGCTGGCTTCACTTGTCATACTCTTTTTGACCACAGGATCAGACAGATGGGCTGTACATAGGCTACTGAGACACATGGGGCGCTGTTTCCTTCGCTCCGATGCTTTCTCCAGTGAGATACATTTAGCCTCTTGTGAATTGAAGGACGTTTATGAAACACAGGGAGACGAAAGATACATTATTTTGTTTCTTGGTAAATGTTTTGGGAAACCTGGCTTCCCTTGGCATCCACTAATACACGTCTATCCGCTTCATTAGGGAGAAGGCATAGGGTCTTACCTTCATCATGATACTGATAGAAAATAATAGCAATCCTATTAAAAAATGTATTATTTCACAACCTCCATGAGCTTTTGGAGTAGCGATCTGGCAAAATAATAGGCCTAAACTTGATTTAGGCTACATTGTGGCATGCTAAATGGTTCTAATTGGTCATAGATGATCAAGCAAATAGATGAGCTATACCACCTCCACTTATTTGCCCAGCCAGAAACCATTTAACCAAATAGCCTATACAGATGAAGATTAGGTGAAACAAAATGACATTGATTGATTATCAGAGAAGTCAGTGAAGTCAGGTCCTGAGGTCTAGGCTACTAAGTGGCTGCGAGTAAAGTAATCCAATTGCTAAACTACATAACGTGGCAAAATATTCTAATAAATGAGCCAACTAGACAAGATGATCATTAACTAACATTTTCCCGGCCTAATTGTATCCTAGCCAATATCCAAACGGAAATTCACTGAAAACAAAAATCCGATATTTATTGATTTATCAAGACTAGTCCCCAAGCTTGTCTCAAAGCAGCACGATGGCGATGTCCCGATCAAAATGGGGCTGAAAGGATCATCTAGTTGACCACACGCAGGTCCTATTGCATCAAAAGGGTTGTATGACTTTTGGAGTTTCAGTCAGCAACAATTTCATACAATTGCATTAGCCTACTTTATTCCAATATTTCCGTCACAAAGTAATTCATTCTTTGTGGATCCATCCAGTTGTGGTTTAGAAAACAGTGCATGCTCAGTGGTGGGCTATGCTAAGAGACGGACGAAGTGACTTCCCTCGCAACGTTTAGAACTGTCAGGAGGACCATCGAGAGTTAAACAGGGAAGTGTGTGCAATGTCGCCTCAGAATTATGGCTACGTGTCATATCAGTTGTAGGCAGAACTTTACCGACATGTTAATGCATTAGGCTACTAGGTCGTTTGGCGGAAATAAAAGCGTTGGCTTTACTACAGGCAATGCCTTTCACATATAATGAAAAGGCGGTGGTATGGTAACGTTGGCTGGAAAATGTCAGTATGAAAGGGATAGTCTATAATGGATCCATGGACGAGCCAGGAATACTTCAGTATGCAGAGACAGATCTAATTCATGAGTGTTTAGACGAGAGAGAAGAGAGCCCTCAATAACCCCTCACTGGCCACTCCTGAACCCCTCTTTCTCTCTTCCCTTCCGCTGTTCCCACACTGACTGTGTGTGTGTGTCTTGGTTCCGCAGTGTGTTTGTGTCAGGAGTAGAGAAGAGATGTGTACACTCACACATCTGTGCTAATGTTTAGTGGAAACCGTAAGGTCCTGATTCCATGTCGGATTGAGATAATTGCTCTTGGTTTGACCCTGGGAAGCCAGCTAGCATTATGCATCAGCTGCAACCTATCTTCAACTAGCCCTATAGTGTATAATAGCATAACATGGAAACCAGCTAGCATTATGCATCAGCTGCAGCCTATCTTCAACTAGCCCTATAGTGTATAATAGCATAACATGGAAACCAGCTAGCATTATGCATCAGCTGCAGCCTATCTTCAACAAGCCCTATAGTGTATAATAGCATAACATGGAAACCAGCTAGCATTATGCATCAGCTGCAGCCTATCTCCAACTAGCCCTATAGTGTATAATAGCATAACATGGAAACCAGCTAGCATTATGCATCAGCTGCAGCCTATCTTCAACAAGCCCTATAGTGTATAATAGCATAACATGGAAACCAGCTAGCATTATGCATCAGCTGCAGCCTATCTTCAACTAGCCCTATAGTGTATAATAGCATAACATGGAAACCAGCTAGCATTATGCATCAGCTGCAGCCTATCTTCAACTAGCCCTATAGTGTATAATAGCATAACATGGAAACCAGCTAGCATTATGCATCAGCTGCAGCCTATCTCCAACTAGCCCTATAGTGTATAATAGCATAATATGGAAACCAGCTAGCATTATGCATCAGCTGCAGCCTATCTTCAACTAGCCCTATAGTGTATAATAGCATAACATGGAAACAAGCTAGCATTATGCATCAGCTGCAACCTATCTTCAACTAGCCCTATAGTGTATAATAGCATAACATGGAAACAAGCTAGCGTTATGCATGAGCTGCAACCTATCTTCAACTAGCACTATAGTGTATAATAGCATAGAATGTATCTTGCACTAGGAATAGCAGCACAGGTCATTCATTGTGACAGCATAACATGTTGACATTCCAAATCAGAAACACTGTACAGCTGTACACTAAGGGTGTGTGCCCCAAAGACACCCTATTCACTATGTAGTGCACTACTTTTGACCAAGGCCCATATGATAATATATCTGGCATAGGGTGTCATTTCAGATGCACACTAACAGTTCCACTCATAGTGCTTCCTCTGAAAACAAGTCATCCACACACAGGATTGCCCGTCGTACATCGATTTTACGCTCTCGTCGAGAGAAGTAACGTGCCACACTAGCTGTGAAGCTTTCAGGAAACTCACCCCAGGTCTGGTGCTTAGTAATACATCCACACTGAGCCTATGAACTCTGCAGGGTAACGTGTTTGGTATGTGCTCAGTATGGAGGAGCCCCAGCTTGAGAGCAGCAGGGACTCAGTTCATTAGTTATAGGAGAGGAAAGGGGGAATTGACAAGAAGATGAGCTGTGCTGGCTGCTGCATCACACATCACCGTATATAACCTTTAATAGTTACAGGTAACACACACCTTCCAGGCTCTCTCTGTGTGTGTGTGTGTGTGTGTGTGTGTGTGTGTGTGTGTGTGTGTGTGTGTGTGTGTGTGTGTGTGTGTGTGTGTGTGTGTGTTTGTGTGTGTGTGTGTGTGTGTGTGTGTGTGTGTGTGTGTGTGTGTGTGTGTGTGTGTGTGTGTGTGTGTGTGTGTGTGTGTGTGTGTGTGTGTGTGTGTGCGCACATGCATTAGTATGTGTGTGAGAGAGAGGGTGAAAACAAGGGCTATAGAGTGAAAGAAACAAAGAGTGAGGTAGAGAGAGAAAGCAAGGAAGAGAAAGAGAGACTGAGAGAGAAAGAGAGAGGTAGGGTGACAGACAGACAGACAGACAGACAGACAGACAGACAGACAGACAGACAGACAGACAGACAGACAGACAGACAGACAGACAGACAGACAGACAGACAGACAGACAGACAGACAGACAGACAGACAGACAGACAGACAGACAGACAGACAGACAGACAGACAGACAGACAGACAGACAGACAGACAGACAGACAGACAGACAGATAGACACAGAGAGAGAGAGAGACAAAGAAAAAAAGAGAGACAGAGATCGAAAGACAGAGAAAGCAAGGAAGAGAAAGAGAGAGTGAAAGAGAAGTAGGGAGATTGTGTGTGAAAGAGAGGTAGGGAGAGAGTGTGTGGGATAGGTAGGGATAGAGTGTGTGGGAGAGAGAGGTAGGGAGAGAGTGTGTGGGAGAGAGAGAGTGTGTGGGATAGGTAGGGATAGAGTGTGTGGGAGAGAGAGGTAGGGAGAGAGAGGTAGGGAGAGAGTGTGTGGGAGAGAGAGGTAGGGAGAGAGAGGTAGGGAGAGAGTGTGTGGGAGAGAGTGTGTGGGAGAGAGAGGTAGGGAGAGAGTGTGTGGGAGAGAGAGAGTGTGTGGGATAGGTAGGGATAGAGTGTGTGGGAGAGAGAGGTAGGGAGAGAGAGGTAGGGAGAGAGTGTGTGGGAGAGAGAGGTAGGGAGAGAGAGTGTGGGATCAGCGGCTGGAGGGCTTTTTCTTTGTCGAGGGGGCCTCTGTTTATTTACTGCACTACACTTCCACTCCTCTTTTTCCTCTCATTCTCCCACCCTCTCTCCTTCTCCCGCTCTGTCTCATTCCCCCTCTTTCTCATCCTCTAACTCTCCCACTCCCCCTCTCTGTCATCCTCCCACTCACCTCTTCCTCTCATATGTTTCAAATGGTTTCTCCCACTCTCTACTTTTACCCTACTCTCCAACTCCGGGACTTCCCTTTCCCACTCCCCCTCTCTCCATTTCTCTTTTCCGACTCATTATCCCCCATTCCCAAACGTTCACTCTCCCCTCTTCTACAGTATGTGTTCTTCTGTCCCTCTCCCATTCCCAAACCTTTTCCCATATGCTCCTATATGCTATGTATGATTACCAGAAGAACTAAGAAGAACATCTATTGTCAATCGGTTATGGTTCCCTGTGGCTATTTTTATATGCAGTATAAACCATCACACAGCAGCATGCCAGTCAAGTGCAGAGAGTCGGCCTAGATTACATCTAAACTCCATGTTTGTTTCTGTCCCCATCTTGACTCGGTTGTATGTTTTGGTAAACGTTCAACTTCTCTGTAATTGACCTGGTTTGTTGGTGCACTATGATGAACTGTTTCTGTGCGTGTGCCAATGTTTCCACAGGAAATGGCCCTGGTCTTAACAGGGTGAGCAGGTTTAGGCTCTGATATGTATTCTGCTCTAGAACAGCCTGAGACACACACACACCACACACACATGGACGGACGGGGGCTGAGGCGCAGGCTTAGTTTCCCAACAAACCACACGTTCTCAGGGACACCACAGCAGATCATCAGCAGTATCTTTCAGTCTGTCAACTTTGACCTCTTACTGTCCCAAAGCTCAACTCCTGACTGAGAAGTTGTTTTTGATCCCTCCCTCCCTCAGCCCCTCCCTCCCTCAGCCACTCCCTCCCTCCCTCCATCCCTCCCTCCCTCCCTCATTGGAAATGACTCTTTGTGTAAAGTGCAGGAGAGTGAAATAATATGCCCTATGTATAATTGAACTAATAGCAGGTTGGAACGAGATCCTACAGTCACTGGTTCCTGCAGGAATGGAGTTAAAGAACCTGGTATAGAGGGACTGGCTCCAGATGCTTTGGTTTGTGAGTGTGTGTTTGTGTGTAAGTGTGTGTAATTACATGTGTGTGTATGTGTGCAAATGCATGTGTGTGTGTGTGTGTGTGCGCATGTGTGTGCATGCATGTGTATGTGTGTGTGCCTGCCCCAGCATGAATGCCTGCTGCAAGGCAAACCATGTAGGATACAGGCACCGGAGAATAAAGTGGTGTGTTTACGACACAGGAGGAGGATGAGAAGAGTCATTAGCAACACAGCTAGCGCTGTAAAAGGATACTCTATTTTTATCGTCTTGTGCTTATTTGGCTGTTTCCAACCACTGTGGCTCTTCCTAGAGAATCCTCAGGAGTACTGGAACTTCCAGAGCTGTCTGGATGATAGTAGAGAATCCTCAGGAGTACTGGAACTTCCAGAGCTGTCTGGATGATAGTAGAGAATCCTCAGGAGTACTGGAACTTCCAGAGCTGTCTGGATGATAGTAGAGAATCCTCAGGAGTACTGGAACTTCCAGAGCTGTCTGGATAATAGTAGAGAATCCTCAGGAGTACTGGAACTTCCAGAGCTGTCTGGACGATAGTAGAGAATCCTCAGGAGTACTGGAACTTCCAGAGCTGTCTGGACGATAGTAGAGCTTCTCTCTCATATATCTCTATATTAGTCTCTAAGACAAACACCTGTTCAGTGGTAGGTGTAGTTAGGTCATTTTAATGACTACAAATAATGCATTATTTCTAGGAAAAGAAGCTGAATTCAGAGATAGGCGATGGTAATGGTTTGGTCATATTTATTGAAGACAAAAACAATGTTTTGTTCTCGGAAAAGAAGCTGAGTTCGAGGCTGACGATTAGGTCATTTTAATGAAAAGAAAAACAAGGTCAATGTTCGTGTCTGTTGGACGTAAGCAGCTGGTATCGGTTTTGTTCTGTGTGCAGAGTGAAGGAAAGTATGTCGTCAGTAGGTTGTTGGCTGTGGACTGACCGCTGTGTTAAGTCCAGAGTCCTTGTCATAAGAGTGTGTAAGTGTACCCGCGTGCGCGCATGAGTATAAAGCACAGGAGGTTGGTGGCACCTTCATTAGGGAGGACGGGCTCATGGTAATGACTGGAGCGCAATAAGTGGAATCGTATCAAATACATCAAACGCGAGGTTTCCATGTGGTTGATGCCATTCCATTGACTCCGTTCCAGCCTTTATTATGACCCGTCCTCCCCTCAGCAGCCTCCACTGGTATAAAGCCTGGTGGATTCTGACTGTGTACGGTAAAGCACACTCTCCAGGCCCAAAATAATGCCTAATGAACCACACCCTCTAACCACTAACCACACTCTGTACTCTGGCTCTCTGTCTGGGGTAAAAACCTAGAACTGCTGGAGTCCATACATGTTGGCTTCCTGTGTTTTCACTCTAATAAATATATTTCCTTCGTGTTTCTGGACAACACTATGCCCAGCATGTGTCCTGGCAGGGTTTACTCCCTCCAGTGAACGCCCTGCCCTGAAGAAAAAGGCAGAAAGACGGGCCCCCATCTCAGAGACGCCTGCCTGCACTCCCAACCCCAAACCCACAGAGAATGGGAACGGAGAATAGAGGGAAAGAGAGGGGGATGGAGGCAGGGTACGAGGGAGACGAGAGAGGGACTGAGTGAGGCTTTATGAAAACCACCGTGGATGAAGGTCATCTTTAATAAGGGGGAAATGTGAGTTTCTGTGGTTACTGGTAACGGCACCAGTTGTCTAGGAGGAAGATTGTGAGATGTTGAACGACACAGTTTGTTTACCCAGAGGAGTGAACGAGTCCATAGCCCCGCCTCCCACACACAAATATAGAGCCAGTCAGCTCTCATGGCTACAGTCAATTATACTGGTCTCCATAGACTAACAACATTCTAAACATTCTACAGACCATAACAATGGATGCCTCAGATTGATTGCGTCCTGTATTGTATTCTCAAAGCATATTAGCCACTTAGCCTGTTAAACTTGCATTAACCTTAACCCATGTCTCTTCTCTACAAGTACTCTGTGGGGGAAAGAATGTGGGGAATTTTCCCTTACTGTGCTACATACCTCAGAAGTCCTTCATTAGTGGCAGGATGTGACATCACTTAAAAAACATTTGTGTATGTGTGGATTAACATCTACACTCTGCCTGGGCTAACATCCACACTCTAGCTGAACTAACATCTACACTCTGCCTGGACTAACATCTACACTCTGCCTGGACTAACATCTACACTCTACCTGAACTAACATCTACACTCTGCCTGGACTAACATCTACACTCTGCCTGGACTAACATCCACACTCTAGCTGAACTAACATCCACACTCTACCTGGACTAACATCTACACTCTACCTGAACTAACATCCACACTCTACCTGAACTAACATCTACACTCTGCCTGGACTAACATCCACACTCTGCCTGGACTAACATCCACACTCTGCCTGGACTAACATCTACACTCTACCTGAACTAACATCTACACTCTACCTGAACTAACATCTACACTCTGCCTGGACTAACATCTACACTCTGCCTGGACTAACATCTACACTCTGCCTGGACTAACATCTACACTCTAGCTGAACTAACATCTACACTCTGCCTGGACTAACATCTACACTCTAGCTGAACTAACATCCACACTCTGCCTGGACTAACATCCACACTCTGCCTGGGCTAACATCTACACTCTGCCTGGACTAACATCTACACTCTGCCTGTACTAACATCTACACTCTAGCTGAACTAACATCCACACTCTGCCTGGACTAACATCTACACTCTGCCTGAACTAACATCTACACTCTGCCTGGACTAACATCCACACTCTGCCTGGGCTAACATCTACACTCTAGCTGAACTAACATCTACACTCTGCCTGGACTAACATCCACACTCTGCCTGGACTAACATCCACACTCTGCCTGGACTAACATCTACACTCTGCCTGGACTAACATCCACACTCTGCCTGGACTAACATCTACACTCTGCCTGGGCTAACATCTACACTCTGCCTGGACTAACATCCACACTCTGCCTGAACTAACATCCACACTCTGCCTGGACTAACTTCTACACTCTGCCTGAACTAACATCTACACTCTGCCTGGACTAACATCCACACTCTAGCTGGACTAACATCCACACTCTGCCTGGACTAACATCTACACTCTGCCTGGACTAACATCCACACTCTACCTGAACTAACATCTACACTCTACCTGGACTAACATCTACACTCTGCCTGGACTAACATCTACACTCTGCCTGGACTAACATCCACACTCTGCCTGGACTAACATCCACACTCTACCTGAACTAACATCTACACTCTGCCTGGACTAACATCTACACTCTGCCTGGACTAACATCTACACTCTGCCTGGACTAACATCTACACTCTGCCTGGACTAACATCCACACTCTACCTGAACTAACATCTACACTCTACCTGGACTAACATCTACACTCTGCCTGGACTAACATCTACACTCTGCCTGGACTAACATCTACACTCTGCCTGGACTAACATCTACACTCTACCTGAACTAACATCTACACTCTGCCTGGACTAACATCTACACTCTAGCTGAACTAACATCCACACTCTGCCTGGACTAACATCTACACTCTAGCTGAACTAACAACTACACTCTGCCTGGACTAACATCTACACTCTGCCTGAACTAACATCTACACTCTGCCTGGACTAACATCCACACTCTAGCTGAACTAACATCCACACTCTGCCTGGACTAACATCTACACTCTGCCTGGACTAACATCCACACTCTACCTGAACTAACATCTACACTCTACCTGGACTAACATCTACACACTGCCTGGACTAACATCCACACTCTGCCTGGACTAACATCCACACTCTACCTGAACTAACATCTACACTCTGCCTGGACTAACATCTACACTCAGCCTGGACTAACATCTACACTCTGCCTGGACTAACATCTACACTCTGCCTGGACTAACATCCACACTCTACCTGAACTAACATCTACACTCTACCTGGACTAACATCTACACTCTGCCTGGACTAACATCTACACTCTGCCTGGACTAACATCTACACTCTGCCTGGACTAACATCTACACTCTACCTGAACTAACATCTACACTCTGCCTGGACTAACATCTACACTCTAGCTGAACTAACATCCACACTCTGCCTGGACTAACATCTACACTCTAGCTGAACTAACATCTACACTCTGCCTGGACTAACATCTACACTCTGCCTGAACTAACATCTACACTCTGCCTGGACTAACATCCACACTCTGCCTGGACTAACATCTACACTCTGCCTGAACTAACATCTACACTCTGCCTGGACTAACATCCACACTCTGCCTGGACTAACATCTACACTCTGCCTGGACTAACATCTACACTCTGCCTGGACTAACATCCACACTCTACCTGAACTAACATCTACACTCTACCTGGACTAACATCTACACTCTGCCTGGACTAACATCAACACTCTGCCTGGACTAACATCTACACTCTGCCTGGACTAACATCTACACTCTACCTGAACTAACATCTACACTCTGCCTGGACTAACATCTACACTCTAGCTGAACTAACATCCACACTCTAGCTGAACTAACATCTACACTCTGCCTGGACTAACATCTACACTCTGCCTGGACTAACATCTACACTCTAGCTGAACTAACATCTACACTCTGCCTGGACTAACATCTACACTCTGCCTGGACTAACATCTACACTCTGCCTGAACTAACATCTACACTCTGTCTGGACTAACATCTACACTCTGCCTGAACTAACATCTGCACTCTGCCTGGACTAACATCTACACTCTACCTGAACTAACATCTACACTCAGCCTGGACTAACATCTACACTCTAGCTGAACTAACATCTACACTCTGCCTGGACTAACATCTACACTCTGCCTGGACTAACATCTACACTCTGCCTGGGCTAACATCTACACTCTAGCTGAACTAACATCTACACTCTGCCTGGACTAACATCTACACTCTACCTGAACTAACATCTACACTCAGCCTGGACTAACATCTACACTCTAGCTGAACTAACATCTACACTCTGCCTGGACTAACATCTACACTCTGCCTGGACTAACATCTACACTCTGCCTGGACTAACATCTACACTCTGCCTGGACTAACATCTACACTCTGCCTGAACTAACATCTACACTCAGCCTGACATAATGTGTGTAAGTGACTAGAGGAGTGATGGATCTCACTTAAAGATGCACTCCAGTGATTGTTTTACTTTATCACACAGATACAGTAAAGGTTTAACAAAATCTTCATGGAGTAGACCATTCAAGGATTCGGTCTGATGGTGCCCTCTGATGTCATCAGCCTCCCCCTTGCTTGTGGAAACAATAGAGTAAACCCCCCCACTGGTGCCATGTCAGAGGATACCTAGACCACCTATTGAGATGGACATCTAGTTAAGTAAATCAGATGATACATGATCTGAAAGTGAGACTGGAGTAGGACTATAAGTATGGTTCATGTAAACTAGTTGAAGCTTCACAGACACCCCTGTGTTACTCCCTTTCCTATGTTTAGTGTTAGTCCTGGTCAGGGACACTGTCCTAATTTAACGTTCACACTCACTAAACTTTCTCTACAAAAAGTCTTGGAGGGAAAATTCCAGCTCAACACAAAATGTTCTATACAAGTAATTTGGTTTGGATCAGGATGCTATCTCTACTGTAGGCTACATGTTCAGCAATCCAGTGGTAAACATTCACTTACATAGAGAATTTTCTCCCTCACTGATTGTGCATTTGTTGTCTGGTTGTGTTTTTACTGTAAGCTTACTGCTAGCTGCCTGGGACTGAGGGGGCCGTTTCCAGTGGCGTTTTACTGTGTTTACTCTTGGTCTGAGGGGACTGAGGAACAGACATATGTTTGTCTAACCAGATAAAAGGTGGAGACGGCAGGGTGAGATTGAGAGATGGCGGAGACAAGGAGAAAGCAGAGCGAGAGCAGTAGTGTTGTACCTGTAAACATGATTATATGTACTATTATTAATACTAATTAAATGAACTGGTTTTCATGATCTTCATTGCATTGTAATGTATTTACTGATATGCTGGACCACTATACTGCTTTGGCAATATCTAGAAATTGTATTTCATGCCAATAAATCTATCTGAATTTGAGAGAGAGAGAGAGAGAGAGAGAGAGAGAGAGAGAGAGAGAGAGAGAGAGCATAAACAGATGCTAAACATATGATACTACACTATAGTACATGATGAATTCATAAATAAATTAAATCAAAAGTGAATAAAATCAAATCCCATTTTAATCTTCACTAAATGTGCATATATGTTATAATGCGCTCGACATATTTGGGTATTATATCTTGTGCAATCATCAACCGCGTAGTCTATAATGTGGTAACAAGCAATTAAGAATCCACAGGATAATTGTTCTTTCACGTCATCAGATATTTAACTAAAAATGAGACCGCTTAGGGTAGCAGAGAGATGCAGAATAAGCACAGCCACAGAAGCCAACACCACAAGAGAACACAACCAACAGTAACTCTGTACAGATGAGGAGGAGGAGACAGGGCTTCAGTAGCCACCACATTGTCTGACACAGAAACTTCTAGATGCAGTTGGCTCAGTGTCTCTAGGCTGACTAAGCTTACTGGAGAAGCCTTCCTGGGAGAACACAATCCAGTGGTCCCGTTTGGATGCTTGTGATCTAAGCAGTATGGGGTTAGACTAGAGTACTGCTACTACGGTTTCGGGAAAGCTGAGTGTCTGGGCCGACTAGGCATACTGAGGAAAAACATTGGAGAATTCACATGAAGTACATGCAAACCGTGATCACTGTCTTGCTGACATTGTTTTGATCTACTTCTCAGGTCTCCCTAACTGACTCCCACAGAGACATATGTAGAGACTGTGATGGAAACCTGGAGCGGCTGATAAGGGCTGCTGTGGAGGAGGACGGGGGGCCAAACACACACACACACACACACCACGCCATCAAGCGAGTTCCCCACCACCAGTCCAGAACACCCAGATTGAATGAGAACCCTATTGCTCACAATGGAGCAGGTTCTGAACAGATCTTTGTTGAAGATAGCCCACTGAGGGACGATGTTCTCAGTGGAGATGGTATCTGAACCTCCATGTTGGATCTCCAGGCCTGGGGTTGCATTCCAAATGGCACCCTATTGCCTACATAGTGCACTACTTTTGACCAGGGCCCATAGGGTTCTGGTCAAAAGTAGTGCACTATGTAAGGAATAGGTTGCCATTTGGGATGTAACCCCGGACTCTTTGATGGGCACAGGTCCATTATTCATACATCATGTGGGAGAGAGGGGAGAAAGACTCAGTCACCATAGTTGGAAGCCTAGCAGTTCCTTAGCAGTGATCTCTGCTCTGGCCCTTATATGGGGGTTCCCACCATCGCGCATTGTTTCTTTTCAACTGTTGAATGTAGCCTATAAGATACATATGGTGCTAGTGGGAGTAATAGAAGGTGAACGTCAATATATCTTCAATGCCTCCTAGTTTGTGGTACTGTGTGACTCATTACAGAGGCCTGTAGATTTGGATCAGATTTTAGAACGTAGCAAACTGTCAGTTGACTATTCAGCTGACAGTTTAAAATGTACCATTCCATCCTTGTTATTGTAGGGGTCCAGCGGTTGTAGATGGACCTGCTATTTAAACTGGGCAGGTTTCCTAACACACACATTCACTCGGCTCCCTCGGGGTCCCTCATCGCGAGTGTTCATTTAACACTCATATCCTCATATTGTACTGCAGGAAAACTAGAGACCCAAACTGAGCCCTAACCTTTCATTTACTATGAGCAATGGGAAGAATTGATGTCAACAGAATGTTTCGTAAAATGCAACCCAGAAATGCTGCAGTGGTTTTCACTTTTCAGAGACATCTGGTGGTTGTCTTTCATATTGTTTTGGACAGTGATTCCCCTGGGCAAAGACGTCATAACAACCCTCCAATTCGGATAGATTTTTTTCTGATTTGATTGAGAACTAAGAAACTAAATCAATCAAAATCCCTGTGTTGATGTTTTTTGAACTGGACAGAAATGGCTAACAGTTAAAGACCAGACCACCAAGGTTTCTCTCTCACATGGACATTTTCCACTCTGAGATGTTTAGGAGCAGTGGAAGGCAGGAACTGACGTCATCAAAATACTTTGTAAAAACACAACTGAAATGCTTCAAAGATTTTCAGGGCCTATCTGGTAGATTACTATACTGGCACTGTATTGGACAGGACATAAATGATTGACAGGTGGTCTGAGACCACCAAGTCTCTCTAACACTGATATTTGGCTCCCGGAGAGGTTCGGAACTTCGGGAGCAGTGGAGAGGTCAGGGGGAACGTCCAAGGAACGGCACAGGGGAGGTTAGAGTTTGGCAGAGTGCCAAACTCCCGGGAACGTGATCTGGATCCAATTCCTGGTCCAATAAGCTGGACCCGGAATAGGAGCCAATATTCCGCTAAACTCTTCCCATTCCCAAACCCCTCCGGAATACTTCATAACATTCCAAGATTCTTTCCAATATTCTTCAACAGTGTGTAGGTGTGCTATTAGTGTGATACTACAACAAACACGTCAATGGAAAGAATGCAGCCTAATGCCTGTTTACTTACTTAGCTCTGATCCTATAGGGTATGATGTTAGTCTGCCTTAAGCATAGTAAATGAGACATTAGCACTGAAGTCTTTCGTATAAGGGGGAATTCCGAACTGTGGTGGAGACATCATCATTGTATATCTGTTCCATTGGAATGTGTGGAGCTTATTTCCCTTCAGCTACACCAGATAAGAGATCAAAACGCTCAGCTCCAAGGCTGTGGGTTACCCATTTCATTAAAAACCACAACGCCAAATGGTTTTTGGTGGATTCATTTTCGCACAATCATTGTCTTGGCAGAGAATGTAGATTCGAAGCCCAAATGCCGGGAAAAGCGATTAAAGACACAGTCATCTATCTGTCTGGTGTCGCTGGTGTGTGTGTCTCAATGTTTGGTTGTTTATGCCTGTTTTTGCAGTGTGTATATGCTGTGGCATTCCCTCAGGCATACCGTAGTAGACAGGTGGAGAGGGACTGGAGGAGGTAAGCATGCCTGCAAGGCAATGTACAGGACCCTGTGTGTGTGTATGTGTGTGTGTGTGTGTTTGTGTGTGTGTGTGTGTGTGTGTGTGTGTGTGTGTGTGTGTGTGTGTGTGTGTGTGTGTGTGTGTGTGTGTGTGTGTGTTTGTGTGTCACTGTCTGTCTATGTATGTGAGTAAGCCCTCTTGCACTGTCTGTCTGGTTTACATTGATTGTCACACAGAGCGGTAGTTCAGTCTGAAGTGTCTTTGCCCCACATCACACACCTGTTCTGTTATGTTCTCATCACGTCACCCTCTGGGCTGTTTGGATCTCCCTCTAATGAGGAGGGAGATGATTGAGCGATCTGTCATTAGCAAGGATTTCAGTATATATTATGAGAGACAGTAACCATAGTTACAATAGTATTTCTGTGTGACACAAGACAGGGTGTGTGAAAAAGTCTTATTAGAAACATCTCCTAAAAACTGAAGATGACTCAATGAACACTCCTTACTTTGTGCTTAGGTGCACTTTGTGTGTTTGTGTGTCAGCATGCATGTACGCGCTTGAGTTCGTGTGTGTGAACACACATCTGTGTGTGTGTGTGTCAGCCTGTAAGTGTGTGCCACATAAGTGTGTGTGTGTGTGTGTGTGTGTGTGTGTGTGTGTGTGTGTGTGTGTGTGTGTGTGTGTGTGTGTGTGTGTGTGTGTGTGTGTGTGAGGTCAGGGGAAAAGCACAGGGGGGTCTGGGGAGGAGGTCTGGAGTGGTGGAGGGGAGGTTTACTTTTAACCCAACAGGAAACCCTGTGGCAGTAACTCACAGAGGCGGGTGACAGGGCTCCGCACGATGCCAGGGACAGATACACCCTCCTGGGCTTGGGGCCTGGCCACCCTCCCCTACTACCACCCCCTCTTCCAGGAAGAACCAGAGCAGAGCGAAGACCGTTCAACTGCCACCCACCCAGCCTGGCCTTATCAACATCCCTCTGGCCTGAGGGGTTGGAGGGTAGGGGGTGTTGGCTGGTGGGCTGGTGGGCTGGCTATAAGGGGGCTTGGGGTGGAGAGGGTCACAAAGGCTGTTGTGGTTTAGATCTAGGTTTAACAATCATTCTTTAATCTGTCTCCTCTCTACAATGTTTGAAGTGGATTTAACAAGTGGCCTCAATAAGGGATCATTATTTTCACCTGGATTCACCTGGTCAGTCTGTCATGGAAAGAGCAGGTGTTCCTAATGTTTTGTACACTCAGTGTAGTTGAACTGAGACTGTGACTGACCACACAATGAAGTGTCTTCTCTAATTCTTTAGCGCTATAAACTATCTTCTCTAATTATTTTCAACATATTACAAATCATGTTTATTTATCTATCTAGTCATTATTTGATCAGTTGGATTTAAAATAGCTCATTTGCATGAGATTAGTTTTCAGGCCATTTTGGCCCTGATGGGTCCACACACACGTGCATACTCACACACACACGCACACACACACACACACACACACACACACTAATCTACCGAGACCTAATCCCGAGATCTCAGTAGGGGTGGAAAAGTTCCCAAAACCACAGAATCAATGCTTTGTTTAAATTGTTGGTCCTATCCCTAAATCAAGATAACTCTTCATAGTGTGTGAAGACAAATGTCTCTCTCCAGGTTTTAAGCTGAAGTAAAAGCCTGCTGTATATGGGGTCAGAGGTGTAGATCAAATCTGATGGATAGAGGAGTAACATCCCTGCCAGAGAACAGTGGGCTCTTTCAGTGGACCCATGCCATAATCTGTCTTGGAATCAATTCATGGTTTAGGAAATAATTTCATCTAACTGTCTTTGGAATCATTCACTTTTAGTGAATAATTTCAGTAATATACCAAACAGTCCAATTACTTTTAGGGAATCATTCAATTTATTCACCCAGGAATCTTTGAACTTTTAGGGAATAATTTCACCTATAGTAACAGTCAAAAGTTTGGACATACCTACTCATTCAAGGGTTCTTCTTTTTTACTATTTTCAAAACTGTAGAATAATAGTGAAGACATCAAAACTATGAAATAACACATATGGAATCATGTAGTAACAAAAAAAATGTTAAACAAATCAAATGATATTTTATATTTGAGATTCTGTAAAGTAGCCACCCTTTGCCTTGATGACAGCTTTGCACACTCTTGGCATTCTATCAACCATCTTCACCTGGAACACTTTTCCAACAGTCTTGAAGGACTTTCCACATGTGCTGAGCACTTGTTGGTGGCTTTTCCTTCGCTCTGCGGGCCAACTCATCCCAAACCATCTCAATTGGGTTGAGGTCGGGTGATTGTTGAGGCCAGGTCATCTGATGCAGCACTCCATCACTCTCATTGGTCAAATAACCCTTACACAGCCTGGAGGTGTGGTGGATCATTCTCCTGTTGAAAAACAAATGATAGTCCCACTAAGCGCAAACCAGATGGGATGGCGTATTGCTGCAGAATGCTGTGGTAGCCATGCTGGTTAAGTGTGCCTTCAATTCTAAATAAATCACAGACAGTGTCACCAGCAAAACACCCCCACACCATCACACCTCCTCCTCCATGCTTCACTGTGGGAACCACACATGCGGAGATCTTCCGTTCACCTACTCTGCATGTCTAAAAGACACGGCGGTTGGAACCCAAAATTTGGACTCATCAGACCAAAGGACAGATTTCCACCGGTCTAATGTCCATTGCTCGTGTTTCTTGGCCCAAGCAAGTCTCTTCTTCTTATTGGTGTCCTTTAGTAGTGGTTTCTTTTCAGGAATTCGACCATGAAGCCCTGATACACGCAGTCTCCTCTGAACAGTTGACGTTGAGATGTTTCTGTTACTTGAACTCTGTGAAGCATTTATTTGGCTGGTAACTCTAATGAACTTGTCCCCTGCAGTAGAGGTAACTCTGGGTCTTCCTTTCCTGTGGCGGTCCTCATGAGAGCCAGTTTCATCATAGCGCTTGATGGTTTTTGCGACTGCACTGAAATGTTCCATATTGACTGACCTTCATGTCTTCAAGTAATGATGGACTGTCGTTTCTCTTTGCTTATTTGTGCTGTTCTTGCCATTCTTGCAATTCTTGCCATTCTTACCTTGCAGTCATGAGTGAATAGGCAGTACAGCACAGGACTGAGCACGCACGCTTGAGGGGCCCCCCGTGTTGAGGTTCAGCGTGACAAATGTGTTGTTACCTACCCTTACCACCTGGGGGTGGCCCGTCAGGAAGTCCAGAATCCAGTTGCAGAGGGAGGTGTTTAGTCCCAGGGTCTTTAGCTTAGTGATGAGCTTTGAGGGCACTATGGTGTTGAACGCTGAGCTGTAGTCAATGAATAGCATTCTCACATAGGTGCTCCTTTTGTCCAGGTGTGAAAAGGCAGTGTGGAGTGCAATATAGATTGCATCATCTGTGGATCTGATGGGACGTAAACCAAATTGGAGTGGGTCTAAGGTTTCTGGGACAATAGTGTTGATGTGAGCCATGACCAGCCTTTCAAGCGTTTCATGGCTACAGACGTGAGTGCTATGGGTCTGTAGTCATTTAGGCAGGTTATGTCACGTCCTGACCAGTATAAGGGGTTATTTGTTATTGTAGTTTGGTCAGGGCGTGGCAGGGGTGTGTTTGTTTTGTGTTGTCGGGGTTTTGGGGTATTGTTCTATGTTTTGTATTTCTATGGTTTTTCTATGTGGTGTATTTCTTTGTGTTGGCCTGGTGTGGCTCTCAATCAGGAACAGCTGTACATCGTTGTTGCTGATTGAGAGTCATACTTAGGTAGCCCTTTTTTCACCTGTCTTTTGTGGGAAGTTGTTTTTGCATAGCTGTGTGTAGCCTGCAATACTGTGCGTTCGTTTTCTTTTCTTTTCTTTTCTTGTCTTGTTTTGTTTTGTTTTGTTAAGTGTTCAATAAAAGTTAAGATGAGCACTCAACCCACTGCGCCTTGGTCTACTCAATACGATGCTCGTTACAGGTTACCTTAGTGTTCTTGGGCACAGGGACTATGGTGGTCTGCTTGGAACATGTTGGTATTACAGACTCAGACAGGGAGAGGTTGAAAATGTCAGTGAAGACCCTTGCCAGTTGGTCAGCACATGCTCGGAGTACACGTCCTGGTAATCCGCCTGGCCCTGCGGCCTTGTGAATGTTGACCTGTTTAAAGGTCTTACTCACATTGGCTGTGGAGAGCGTGATCCCACAGTCGTCCGGAACCGCTGACGCTCTCATGCAAGTTTCAGTGTTTCTTGCCTCGAAGCGAGCATAGAAGTTATTTAGCTCGTCTGGTAGGCTTGTGTCACTGGGCAGCTCTCGGCTCTACTTCCCTTTGTAGTCTGTAATAGTTTGCAAGCCCTGCCACATCCAACGAGCGTCAAAGCCGGTGTAGTACGATTTGATCTTAGTCCTGTATTGACGCTTTACCTGTTTGATGGTTCGTCGGAGGGCATAGTGGGATTTCTTATAAGCTTCCGGGTTACTTTGAAGAATCTCAAATATAAAATATATTTTGGTTTGTTTACACTTTTTTGGTTAGTACATGATTCCATGTGTCTTATTTCATAGTTTTGATGTCTTCACTATTATTCTGCAATGTAGAAAATAAATAGTAAAAAATTAAGAAAAACCCTGGAATGAGTAGGTGTGTCCAAACTTTTGACTGGTACTGTATATCTGTCTAGGAATTTAGATTGGGATCTAAGGGCACAAAGGCACTGTTGCGGTAAACCATGGACTCTGTCTCTATCTATAATCCAAATTCAGCCTGGACCCTGCCTGCTGTAGACAGACACATCACAGGCAGGCAGGAAGGCATGCCAAAGATCCCTCTCTCTTATCATCTCTGTCTGTGTGGTGATAAGACCCTGATGCTCAGACAATAACTCTGCTGCTCAGGTACGGATGTTACACTCCACACGTTCCACTCCCAGGGAGTCAGACACAGCAGTAGTAGCATTATGGATAGACCTAGGTTCCAATAGTATTGGTTTCTTTAAAATAACACTTGAAATAGCTGTGTTTGAGCTTGCCTGTTGCAATGGAACCGATCAAGCAGGCACCAACTAAATCAAAAAGCAGTGCTTCTAGTATTGTTTTGCCTGAAGTTTCTCTGTCCATTTTCTCAGAAACGTGATAGCATCAGAGCCCAGTCGGCAAAGACGTATCTCTCCAATTGATTAAAGACAAGTTTGTTTTCCGATTCATTTGGGGGTTGGATGAGAAGCGAGTGAGTGGGAGTGAAAGAGACAGAAAAGGAGAGATTGAGAAGTGAGTGATAGGGAGTCTTCTGCCAGTATAAGCACTAGTGATATATTGACTTGGACTCGGTCAACAACTGACATCAGTTCCAGGCACGTTGAGACGCTCCTCTTACCCCTTGTTCAGGTCAAAGATGTTAGAAACAGAGATAAGTACAAGAGACTTCACATTAGAAAGTCATGATGACCGAAGAGCTGTAAAGAAAACAACCACATTGCTACCATAAATGGAGTTTCTTGGTATTTGTTAGATCTTTGTAGCAAAGTTGTCCTCCAATTTAACATAATGGACAATATATGTCAAAGTCACTTATTGGCCAGGACTTCCTGGTTAAATAAATATTGAATAGATAAAAGTGAAATGGTGGACAATGCATAAAGTGAAGAAGTAGCAGTGAAATGCTCCTTTCATTGTTGTGCCTTAAAACTCCACATCTATGACTGTCAGGAAAGCAGAAGACCCAATTGAAAGGTAGGAAGTGAATATGCTTTTCTTTAGCCTGTCAGTGTCCAGCCTTTACTAATAGTTTCCCTACTGCTGGTTCCTATCATTGAAATAGTATTATTCTTTTGTTCCTCTGTCTAGCATGACTGCCCGTTGTTGGAGACGGCAGTAAGGAACATAGCTGTGGTTTGGAGAGGAAGAAACCATAGATCTCTTCCAAATGGCACCCTATTCCCTACATAGTGCACTTATTTTGACCAGAGCCCCGTTAAAAGTAGTGCACTATATATGGAATAGGGCGCCATTTGGGATGAAACCCATAATCCCTAGTGAGTTGGGCACGCAGATAAAACAATGTCAGAAAAAAAGAGCAAAGAGAGACAGAGTGGACCGCACACATACTAACGTAACACCAAGGAGCGAGTGAGTTTGTTGTTATGTGAAGATGGGAGACTATTGCCAAGTTGGCGAGTGTGCTCATGCAACCGGGTCGAGTCCAGGCAGTGTGTGTTGGTTTAGATTTATGTGTGTCAATGTTGGATATCCAATCCTCTCTCTCTTCTGAATGCAATATGGGGTCTGGTGGTTAGGAAAATGTTGGTGGTCAGCTGAAAAATCGTACTGTTGTTGGGAGGAATTGTTCTAGTTCGCACTTGCTGGGGCGAACACTTCATTAGATCAACCAGTTTGCAGAAAAGAGAGACGATTTACAGCCTGTTTTTCTCCTTTCATGACTCCCCCTCATCAATGTGTGCCAACTTATAAATCAGTTACCTATGCAGCTTTTTAGAGGTTGCTTAAAAACTTCACTCTTAAAACATTCAATGGTATTACAGGAACACATAGTACCATTATGAACCCATATATTTGTAGAGTTCAGCCTCGTGAAGTGAAACAGGACCCAGTTCATCATGGTGTTAACACTTTGTAATCCCTATGGAACTTTCTATCCAATGTCTCACAGGCCTCCAGTCTGAACCTTGACTAGCCAGACTAGGTTAACTGAGGTCACCAAACGTCCCTGAAAACAGATCAAGACATAACCCCCTCACTCCCCATAGCTCCCCCAAACTCACCACCTCAACTAGGGGTCACGGAAAGTCCCTGAAACAGATCAAAATGTACCCCCCCCCCCCCACCTTAAACTCACCAGCTCACCTGGGGTCACCAAATGTCCCTGAAACAGATCGAGACCGGACACCCACTCCCTATCCACCCCCAAAACCCCAACTCATCACCCCTCCAACTCCACTAAGTTATCATCCCCCCTACCTTTCAACACTACGAAGATATCCCGTACCCAAGCCGCTCCTCTCCACTCCCCAGAGAGACCATCAATCATCCTGCTGTCATGACAACAGGGGAGGGCCCTGGGCTGGCTGATACTCCCAGGGTGTATCTGTGTTCTGTGTGTCAAACTGGGTAAAGTGATTGACAGGTCAGTCTACCATGGCAACTTGGAATGCTGTGGCTTTCTGTGATTGACCGTTGGGATATATGTACTATAGTAGGATTGTTCAATGAATGCATCTATTGATATAGGTATGTTAATTAGGGTTAATTTAAAATCTTATTTAATGATTACACCCGTCTCAGGCAAAGTTAGAAGTAGTTCAATTGAATCCAACAACATGAAACAAAAAGGTTCATCAAGTTGATTAATTAATTGACTAATTGATTAATTCATCAATATGTTTTTAAATGTGTTTCTCCAAAGATTAAAGAAAACAAACACCATCAGGACTGAGCGATGGCTTCCTTGATGTGTTGTGGTCTTTGAAATTATTTGTTATACAACCCTGTCACCCCTCTGTTTCTCTATCTCAGGTTGAAAGGTCAAAGGTTAACAGTTTCAAAAGGTCAACAGTCCCGAGTCAATACTGTCTATTACTTGACCAGACACTGGTAGCACACCAACGACTCACAAACAAACCACAGACAAACCAAGCATAACCTTTACTACTGAAGTCTGTGGGTTAGCAGAGCTGTGGTCCATGTGCCTCAGTTGGTAAAAATGTGGCTATAAAGTGTAGAGTTTTGGGAGAGTGAATGGGCTCAATGATTGTGACAGCTTTTCACATCATTGCACACATAAGGCATGGAAAGTATAGCACAAACCATACAGTAAAGATACCTCTGAATCATCACATCAATGTCACAATGCCACAGAGATCAGAAAGATGTTAATTGCCATAACAATCAAAACCTGCAGAAAGCACAGGCACGATTCACACACACCATCAAAATATCACAATCAGTATGCAAATGTCTCAGTGACATCCAAATCCAAACCTTTATTCAGATGTAGTATACATTTTAAAAAATTGTCATTTTGCAGATGCTCTTATCCAGAGTGACTTACAGGAGCAATTAGGGTTAAGTGCCTTGCTCAAGGGAACATCAACAGATGTTTCACCTAGTCGGCTCGGGGATTCGAACCAGCAACCTTTTGGTTACTGGTCCAATGTTCTTAACCGATAGGCTACTCACCAAAATCCTCTGTTCCATATTTTTCAGTTTAATTTCACAGATATTCTTGCGTTCCCATGCAGACAGAGGCTTTCAGGGCACATAGTAACCTGTTCTTTATTACCTACGTAGCTTGGACAGGTTGAGGTTTGTGTGTCATCTGAACGATCTGAAAGAGAAAGGAGTCCCGATACTGCTTGTCTTGCACACGTCTACATTCACTCAGGCATACACAGAGCAGCTGCAAACATGAGATAAAGATGAGATGTTGAGACGACATGAAATATTGTGTTCAGAAGACGTGTTCTGACTTGCCCTTTTGCCAACACGCTCTCTTTTAGAGGCCATCAAAAATCCCAGGATGACAGGATGATGCAGAGTGGTGTGGATGACCATAATATCATTAGTAAATATTTGAATATCAAAAGTCTTCGAAAACACATGCACACACACACACTGCACACACACACACAGGCGCGCACGTGCACGCACACACACACACCAACCATGATCGAGTGTATAGAGTTTCATGTTTCAAGTTGTATTAGTCATGTGTAGAGAAACCCATAGGAAGAGTCTGCTAACATACAGCTCCATCCCCGACGGCCTGTCCTGGGTGGAAAGACCCGGGAATATCAGAGTATCAGAACACAGCCCCAGGCAGACCTGGAGACTTCTCAGAGGGGAGTTGCAGTGGAGCATGACGACTCCACTAACCTAACATGCCCAGGCCACCGCTGAGGAGGAAAGGTAAACCCAGGCCTGCCTCTGGGGAGAGAGAGGGGGAGAATGTACACTGGTGTGTGAGCGTGTGTGCGAGTGTGTGTGAGCGTGTGTGTTTGAGCTTGAAGTAAGACAAGCATGGCTTTCCCATCGGAGGACATTCAACCCAATGCTGAGAAACCAAGGGAGAGCTGAGATAATATTGACACACTTATGCACACACACACACACACACACACACACACACACACACACACACACACACACACACACACACACACACACACACACACAAGTGACCACAAGAATGGCAAGAGGGGACAGGCTCGCAGCTAGAGGCCATTTAATCTGCAGGTCATGTGTGTAACAGTTTAACAGTCCTCCACCCACCACACCCTTACAGAGCCACAGCTGACGACCCGAGGGCTCAAGGATGCACCGGGATGGGACACTTCCTGGTCCCTAATGGAATCCACAGGCACACAGGTGAAGACTCCCTGGATGCTAACATTAACTGAGAAACAGTTCATGCTCATCCCCCTAATTTTTTATGGTTTACTATTCTTGTGAGGACTTTTGGCACTCACTCAAACACACACACACACACACACATTTCAGCTAGGATCAGACCTGGGTATATATAGTATTTCAAATATTTCAAATACTTTAGCTGCACATGATTGAGCTAGCCTGGCTGGAGGAATGGAATCAATGGAAAAGTCCCAAAAGGGAAAACTCTGTGATCTGGAACCTCCAGACAGGCTCAAGCCAGTGCTAAAAGTATTTGAAAGATTTCAAATATTATTTGAACCCAGGTCTGATCCTAATCAAATCAAATTGTATTTGTCACATGCGCCAAATACAACCTTACCGTGTAATGCTTACTTACAAGCCCTTAACCATCAATGCAGTTCAAGAAATATAGTTTATAATATAGTAAAATATAGTAAAAAAATCTAATCAAATCAAAAAGGAACACAAGAAAATGACATAAGAATAACGAGGCTATATATATGGGGTACCAGTTCCGAGTCAAAGTGAGGGGGTAGAGGTTAATCGAGGGGGAGGGGGGGTTCTATGTAAATAGTCCGGATGGCCATTTGATTCATTGTTCAGCAGTTCAGCAGGCTTGGGGGTGGAAGCTGTTAAGGAGCCTTTTGGTCCTAGACTTGGTGCTCCAGTACTGCTTGCTGTGCGGTAGCAGAGAGAACAGTCTATTACTTGGGTGACTGGTGTCTTTGACCATTTTTTGGGCCTCTACTTTTGGGCCTGCTCTATGTGGTTGAAGGAAGAGGAACCAAGCTAGCCATCAGAGCTGAAGTCGCCAACCCTTACTTAGGCTCCGGCGGCCTTGACTGACTAAAGACCTTCCCTGAAGACTCATAGAAGAAAGAATAACCCCTATGATATTTTATAGTGACCCGACAGACTCACAGTAGAGGAACTCTATACAGCCATATTGGGGCTGGTACTGTATATTACTCTAGGATTAAGACTGACTTGGGGCCTGTACTGTATATTACTCTAGGATTAAGACTGACTTGGGGCCTGTACTGTATATTACTCTAGGTTTAAGACTGACTTGGGGCCTGTACTGTATATTACTCTAGGTTTAAGACTGACTTGGGGCCTGTGCTGTATATTACTCTAGGTTTAAGACTGACTTGGGGCCTGTACTGTATATTACTCTAGGTTTAAGACTGACTTGGGGCCTATGGACAGATCATGATAAAGCACCAGAGTTCTTACACTATATATATATATATATATATATATATATATATATATATATATATATATATATATATATATATATGCGAGCACCAGAATCACGTTCTCTTTAGAATTTATAATAAAGGCATTTACAAGTCAGACTAAAAATTGTTATCGTTCGATATATGTGTGTTGCAACAGCGCTCTCTGCCGCTCAAATAACTGAAGACAGTCAAAACATGCGTATGTCATTGCTACTTTTTTATTGGCTGCTTTCATTCACGTGATCAAAACATAATCATGGCGGCCTCCGCTGGAGTCCGGTCGAGCGTGGGGCTGACTTTGAGACTTTCTAGAGTTATACCAGATTGTAGCACATGTCCTTTCAACAGGTTGAATAGTTATTTGAATGGTATAGTTAGTACGTCGAATGTTGATCGTTTTCGGACGTCGAACCGACACTTGCAGACATCCAAAGGTGAGTTGGTCGGTTGCTAACTTACGCAGCTACACTTGGATTGCTATCTGACGTTCACCAATTGTTCAGCTTCCATCAAACAAATTAATGTATATCAATTTAGTCTTAGACAGCTGCTAACAAGTTAGTCAGCTATGTCTAAGAACAGCGTAACTATGTACTATTAGTAAGGATCCCGAGTGGCGCAGCGGTCTAAGGCACTGCATTTCAATGCTTGAGGCGTCACTACAGACACCTTTGTTCGATTCCAGGCTGTATCACAACCGGCCGTGATTGGGAATTGGGAGTCCCATAGGGCGGCGAACAATTGGCCCGGGGTGGTCCGATTTTGGTCGGTGTAGGCCGTCATTGTAAATAATCATTTGTTTTTAACTTACTTGCCTAGTTAAATAAAGGTTACATACTTAAAAAAAAAAATTGCACCCACATTGTGAATAACATAGCAATACAGTCATGGCATCTGTTGCTAAGAACGTTTGATAAGTTGTGTAACTGATCTCCAAAGCTGCTAATTCTCTGTAACTAAGTTGGTCTCAAAGTCGTACAGTAAGTCAGACAATCTGTAAGAGGATCTGGAACTGAATGTCGACTGTCTCTATTTTATTTGTGTAGGTCTGTACCAAAGTGAGGCGGGTACAAGTGCAGAAGACCCCCAAGAAGATGTGTAAGTAGCTACTCTGCCAGTGCATCATTTAGCTAGCTAATTGAGTAATGTTAGCTATTTATGTCTTTGCCCTTTTGACTCCATTACAGTATGTAAATGGTCAAGTTAGTAACCCTAACCCTTATGCAGACAAACTCAAGGGCATATATACATACTTTGTTACTGATTTGCCTTAATGTCATTTGAGTGCATCATGCATTTATCACTTGCATTGTCATTTGTGAACTATGAGTTTTTAATATTGTTGTTTTTGGTCTGCTCTTAGGGTGAATGTGGTGTACATAGATAGATCAGGAAAGAGGATTCCAGTGAAGGCTAAAGTGGGAGACAATGCAATGTACCTGGCCCATAGGCACAACATTGAACTGGAAGGTGAGTGCTAATAGGGTTTTTGATGACGTCCTGAGAGAATTCAGGTCAAAAGTTGGGGATTGATTTCTCCATTATTGTATTCATGAACACTGTTTTTATTTATTTAACCTTTATTTAACTAGGCAAGTCAAATTCTTATTTTACAACGACGGCCTACACCGGCCAAACCCAGACATCGCTGGGCCAATTGTGCACCGCACTATGGGATTCCCAATCACAGCCGGATGTGATACAGCCTGGATTCGAACCAGGATTGTCTGTAGTGACGTCTCTAGCGTCTGAGACGCGCTGCCTTAGAGACGCGCTGCGCTACTCGAGAGCCACACTTACATCTTGTTTCTTTCTCCCTGTCCATGCGTGATTTTAAGGAGCTTGCGAGGCGTCACTAGCTTGCTCAACGTGCCACGTGTATGTGAACAGAGACCATGTCTACAAGCTACCAGAGCCTGACGAAAGGTATGAGATTGTTTTATTATAAGATATGCCATAGTCCATGAGAGCTGATGTCATTGCACGTCTTTTCGTTGTACATTGCTCCTGTCAAATAAACGCATACATGCAAATCAATGGCTTCAATTTGATTCTTCTCATCCCAGAGAGGATGACATGCTGGACATGGCCCCAGCGCTACAGGAGAACTCCAGACTTGGCTGTCAGATCATCCTCACCCAGGAGCTGGAGGGCATCGAGCTGACCCTGCCTAAGGTCACCAGGAACTTCTACGTGGACGGCCATGTTCCCAAACCACACTGAGGACACTACATTCCACACTAGCACCCTACTTAGTGTGAAGCAATGTATTGGGCATGGATGCTAAGTAGTATGGATGTTTACACTCCACACTAGCACCCTACTTAGTGTGAAGCAACATATTGGGCATGCATTCTCAGTAGTATGCTAGTATGGATGTTGGAACACAGCCCCTCAGGACTAAGTCGTAAGAGAGCGAGTTGCAATCTTTGAACTGTCAGCAGGTATAAAGAGGTGAGCTGGGATAGAGGAGGCTTGAAGGATCCCCCCCAAGTCAAGAATGCTCTTACATATCCACATGACTGTGTGACCGAAGACAACAGCTATATATACCAGTCACTGGCTGGGTTTAGACAGCACCCCTGATGGGATTGGTCAAAATACCAATTATTGGAAAAAATATCAGATGGGCTGCCTGTGTAAACGCAGCCTCTGACGTGTGTTCTATTTGGCTCACACTGAAAGTAATGCCGATTGTGGAAGAGTTGGATGGTTTTCAGCATTCATGTATAAATGTCATGTGTGTGTATAAGAGTTCTCAGGCCAAGATTGAGATGTCTATCAAACCATTTGTCACAAACAGTTCTTTGTTTCATAGTAACCTGAGTCAGCATTTTAGAAAGGCCTGTCATTGCTACGCAAATGACAACTTTGTGTCCTTGAATAGAACATTCCATGTTACAACTCATTTACCAAGGTCAACATACACACATCTCAGGTGGAGCTTCCAAATAGTCATCAGTCTCTACAATAGCAGCACTCACATACAGCTAATTAACAGTATGTAATGTGTACGTATACATAGCTTTCACCATTATCTACTTATGGCAAGTTTCTAGGAATTTTACTGTTGTGGGCGTGTGGTGACTAGTCAAGACCTTAACAAGCCCCTCCACAACACTGAAAGCCCTTTCCCTACATCAAGCCTGTCAGGAATCATTAACCGTCTCTGATGTAGCACTTTTGCAGTATGTTTTGTAAGCAGAGGGCAGTTTGAGATCAATTGGAACGGAAAGGGTTGAATCTGTTAGATAACTGATGACGCCAAGGAGTTACTTGGGCTGCATTCACACAGGGAGCCTAATTTTGATTTTTTTTAAATCCAATCACAGATCTTTGCACATCAAAGCTGATCTGATTGGTCCAAATGCAGCCTAAACCATTTTACACTGACAGGTGCATTTTGTCCAATTCCCAAGTCATTTCTGTTTCTGTCCATCCATACCCAGTAATGATTTGCCTTGTCATTTCACTTTTAGTAGTCTCATAACTGTCCATCAAAAAACACCTGTATCCAGTATTAGTTGGCTCCTTTACGAACCTGGAATGCTTTCACTTGTACTGTAATTCATTTGTCTAACATGCGCACAAATATGTAGGTGTATTATGTATATATGGTATATCTCAAATTTGCAAGTCTATTTTAGATTTGTGCAATAAAAATACCAAATGTTTGTACTAGTCTGTCTTAAGCCCTATGCTTTTTCAAAACCACACTGAAGGCAATTGAACACCACAAGTGCAGTATTCAACACCAGTCCTTGAGAGCAGTTTAAATCCTCAATACCCAGGAAATGGAAACCAATTGCAATATCATACAAGGGTCAAGAAAACCACCTCTGGCCCTTTGAGGACTGACTTTGAATACCACTGCTAAAATGGCTGCGTTTAGACAGCCCAATTCAGATTTTTTTACAACGAAACACCAATTAGCGAAATATTATCAGAATTGGGCTGCCTGTCTAAACAGCCAATGTGTCACTGCTAAATACTGATACGTTGTATTTGTTTTGTGTGGGAGATCATTTTAAATGGTTCAAGATAAAGCATCGCAAGTCAAACTCAACAGTAGGCCTACAATTTGTACCAAGAACCTCACTTCACGTGTTTTGTAATGGATGGCTATTCTTACAAAGTATTAGTTGCCTATTTACCTGTATGTAAAAACGTTTTATATATACAGAAGAAACCGAGGCGCCACAAGGCCGACAATTCGGGAAGATCCGGAACGCAAGTCACTCAACCCACACATTTATGTGTTTATGCAGGCCAATCAACTTCAATCACAGACATCTGTGGCATCCTGTAGGCCTAACAACAAGTGCATTGCGGTAACGTGACTATCAATTTCCTGAAGCTAGTGATCAAATTGGGGGAAATAACTATTGTCATCTCTCAAGACAGATTCAGTGAGAAAACCAAGGGTGAGTCTGCATGTTGTCCCTGATCGCCTTGGTAAGAGACTGTACCGTGATCAGGACATTACACAATCAAACGATTGAGCTCGATAGTTTCAATAACTATTTAATCCGATCGATCACAGGGATCTCATATAATTCGATTTTATACATGTAAATACTTGATATTTTCTAAGGTAGGATGTGGAGATATTGTGTGGCAGAAAAGTTCGTATTCAAACTCACGGCCTCAGCGTGCCCTCAGACTGAGCAGTGAGCTCGAGCAAGACATGACATCCTCATTCAGAGCGTCTATCAAATAGTAGTAGAATGCAGATGGTTACGTTTTGAGGAGAAATGAATACAATTTGACGAAGTAAGTGTGTATCAATAGGCTATATCGTGTTAGTTAGAATGCCATTGTAGGCTTTCTCATTATTTGCTAAAGACTTTCAAAGGTTTGTTGGGCCATTTAATTCTAGCTCAAGCTAATTTGATTTTGACAGCTAATTCAGACTGTTCTAGAAGTTAACAGTAGTAGGCTACTAATAGGCTACTTTACAATCTTTTTAACTTTAATTATTATAGTATAATGAAATCAACGATCATGTGTAATTTATTGTAATTGGTAAGTATTTGTTTTTATTTAGGGTGTGTGTGTGTGATTTAATATATATATATCTCTCTCTCCGGTCAAACGTTTTAAACATTTACTCATTCAGGGGTTTTTCTTTATTTTTTACTATTTTCTACATTGTAGAATAAAATGAAGACATCAATGAAATGACACATGGAATCATGTAGTAACCCAAAAAGTGTTAAACAAATCAAAATATATATTTATATTTGAGATTCTTCAAATAGCCACCCTTTCCCTTGATGACAGCTTTGCACACTCTTGGCATTCTCTCAACCAGCTTCACCTGGAATGCTTTTCCAACAGTCTTGAAGGAGTTCCCACATATGCTGTGCACTTGTTGGCTGCTTTTCCTTCATTCTGCCGTCCGACTCATCCCAAACCGTCTCAATTTGGTTGAGGTCGGGTTATGCAGCACTCCATCACTCTCCTTCCTGGTCAAATAGCTCTCAAACACCCTGGAGGTGGGTTTTGGGTCATTGTCCTGTTAAACAAACGATAGACCCATAAGCACAAACCAGATGGGATGGCGTATCGCTGCAGAATGCTGTGGTAGCCATTGCTGGTTAAGTGTGCCTTGAATTCTAAATACATCACAGACCGTGTCACCAGCAAAGCACCATCACACCTCTTCCTCCATGCTTCACGGTGGGAACCACACAAGCGGAGATCATCCATTCACCTACTCTGCGTCTCACAAAGACACGGCATTTGGAACCAAAAAACTCAAATTTGGACTCATCACACCAAAGGACTGGTCTAATGTCCATTGCTCATGTTTCTTGGCCCAAGCAAGTCTCTTCTTCTTATTGGTGTCCTTTAGTAGTGGTTTCTTGGCAGGAAATTGACCATGAAGACCTGATTCACGCAGTCTCCTCTGAACAGTTGATGTTCAGATGTGTCTGTTACTTGAACGCTGTGAAGCATTTATTTGGGCTGCAATCTGAGGTGCAGTTACCTCTGCTGCAGAGGATAAGTTCATTAGAGTTAACTCTGGGTCTTCCTTTCCTGTGGCGGTCCTCATGAGAGCCAGTTTCATCATAGCGCTTGATGGTTTTTGCGACTGCACCTGAAGAAACGTTCAAAGTTCTTGAAATGTTCCGTATTGATCTTCCTGTCTTCAAGTAATGATGGACTGTCGTTTCTCTTTGCTTATTTGAGCTGTTTTTGCCATAATATGGACTTGGTCTTTTACCAAATAGGGCTAGCTTCTGTATACCACCTCTACCTTGTCACAACACAACTGATTGGCTCAAACACATTAAGAAGGAAAGAAATTCCAGAAATTAACTTTTAACAAGGCACACTGTTAACTGAAATGCATTCCAGGTGACTACATCGTGAAACTGGTTGAGAGAATGCCAAGTGTGCAAAGCTGTTATCAAGGCAAAATATATTTTGATTTAACACTTTTTTTGTTACTACATGATTCCATATGTGTTATTTCATAGTTTTGATGTCTTCACTATTAATCTACAATGTAGAAAATAGTAAAAATAAAGAAAAACCCTTGAATGAGTAGGTGTGTCCAAACTTTTGACTGGTACTGTATTCAGCTGATAACTTTAACAATAAAACATACTGTATTTACATTCAAACCTATATTGTCACTTAATAGTATAGTAAACACTTTCCAATTGTTTCCTTTCCACAAGATGGGCACATCAACATGAGCACAGGAGCCACCTACAGACCAGGCAGCCAAGGGACCATGGAAGATCCGGACATCCAGGAGGGCCTGCAGGTGTGTGTGCTGTGCATGAGGTGGGTCAATATTATCTCAGTGTGTGGTTGAGTCTTCTTTCTTTTATTCTTCTTCAGGTGACCCAGTCCACCATCCTCTACCTCATCCAAGAAGCCACCAAGCTAGCAACTCCCACCCCAGTCCACAACCGCCCCATAGACTCAAAGCCTAAGACTTTATCTGTATCAAATGAAAGGTCTAAAAAGGATCAAGTGTCTGATCATAGACCTTATCCTCCTCAGCACAATTCCTTTCTCACGAGCCTTCATAACCAGCCAGAAGATGACTTAGAACAATGTAGGAGACATACAAACACAGTCCTGCCCAGTCGTCATAGTAGCAGCAGTTCGTGGGAGTTGATGAGCCTGATCAACATGCAGTGTGAGAGACTCCTCCAGTCAGACGACCAAGAGGAGGGAACCTCAGCCAGGGCTCAGTTGGTTCCTATAGACTCTGACGATCATCCTCCTGAAGGTGTGGGGTGCAGTAAGAACCCTGTCCCTGTCTGCCCCACTCTAGTCGGTACCAGAGGGGATTCTCCCCATCCTCATGTCAGGTCCAGGGGAGAGATGGGTGAGTTGGGTGGAGGTGGTTATTGCTCACCCACAAGTCCAGGTACCAGTTCTCAGACATCACCGGATGTCAATGGCAGCTACAAAACTAAAGCTGGTGTGGCAGCTTCAGACTCTGAGGTTGCAACGAACAAAGAAACAGGAGTCACATTTTGTCTTAACGGTGATGGATTGTCTGTGAGTGAAGAAAGCGGAAAGGTCTCCTGTGCCTTAGTCCAAGAAGACAACACAGTGAAGGAGGCCCGTCCTGAGGCAAAAGACGGGCTGTCAGTTAAACATCCGTCTGTGTCATATATAAACCTGTTTGGCCAACCGCTTGTCCACAAAGTAGCTACAATTAAGGATGCAGCAAGTCTGTCACCTCCCTCCATAGACACCATGACATGCATACATCCAGGCCCAGAACAGCTGAACCTTAATATGACCCTGGACTTCAACTCAAACATATGTTTCACCTTTGACCCCAAGGAAGACATGTCACCAGCCCCGAACTCCCCTCATAATACTATGTTGCTCATATTGAACAGTGAAGCAGGGTCTGTGATTGTGAACGCGAAGTCAGTACAAGATGCCAGTTTTCCAGGCGTCAAAGCAGAGCTCAACGAAAGCGCCATGGAAGAGAGCACAGACACAGTACAAGATACCAGTGTTATTACAGACTCTCCATTGGACCTTACCCAAAGGTGTATGGACATGGAGGATGACATGGACACTATCCCCGCAGCCCCGAAGTGTCCCTCTCCGTCTAACCCCATGTGGAGGTCCACCAAGGCCCCCAGGAAGCAGCTCCATCCCAGCCGGAGTGTGGATGTTGGAGACCCAGACTTCCAGGGAGTGACGTTCCGCATGCAGACGGAGCTGGACGACAGCAGGGAGCAGTGTCGCCTTCTCATCACCTCCAAGAAGTACAGGTATGGTTGAAGTCAGAGTATGCTTTGCTTTTTCTCCCCATAACTCAAAAACATGTATTATATTATTCTATTATTTAGAGTTGCCGGAGCTGTCGTAATAAAAAGCATTGTGTGAAATTCAATTTCTATGTCACAAATTTCCCTATGCGGTATATTGTTGTAAAATATCTCACAATGTTCTCTACAAACAAACTGCTTTATAAAGGTGTGTGTGTGTGTGTGTGTGTGTGTCTGTCCGTCCTTCCGTCCTAGTGAAGAGCTCTCTAGTGGTCCGACCAGGAGGTCACTGAGAGCAGGCAGGTCCCGTTCATCCCAGAGTTCCATGAGGACCAGCAGCTCTGAAGAGAGCGACCCCTCCTCCAGTGACTACCAATCTCTACCACTCTTCACCAGGAGGGGGCGCCACAACTGCACAAAACAATACCAGCACCGTAGAAATAGGCAGAACACTGCAGTCTTAGAAAAAAGGGTTCATGAGAGGTTATTTGCAGGGACTGGATGTTCTGTGTAGAACTATTTCTACTCCAGTAATCCAGGAGGGGGTACCATTACAACACAAATCCAAACACTTTAACTAGAACCATAGACAGGTGGAATACATTTGATGAGGGGGAGTTTTAATGGAGGTATTTTGGGAAACTGCTGTGTAAACATCCTAAGACTTTAATGAGTAACGTAGTGTACAGTGTTAAGGGCAGGGTTGCAAGATCAGGTTGTGCTTTGGCACTCCCACTCACCGTGCACCTAGAAAGAAAAAAACAGAATGAAAGAGAAGCCGCATAGTCATTGAAACATGTCACTTCATTATTCTACAACATATTTAGGAGGATTATGGCACAAGGCCTATTTGTTTGTACTGAGAGCCACTCCTTTCTCCCCATCAGAGAATAAGATCTGTGCCTCTTGCTGCACCACGAAGACTCCTCTGTGGCGAGATGCTGAGGACGGCACCCCGCTGTGTAACGCCTGTGGAATAAGGTGAGTCGCATTATCAAGCACATCGTTACGGCCCAGAGTTTCTCCTGGTCAGGTCACGTGGCAATGAACTCTGACCCTGTGGTTATAGTAAATGGTGACAGTGACGTAGATAGTTTGATGACCACAGTATCGCATAACCCTATATGTGAGCAGAATTAGGACTTGAAGGACACGTAAGGCCATCAATCAGTGTGACCTACAGTTGAAGTGGGAAGTTTACATACACTTAGGTTGGAGTCATTAAAACTCGTTTTTCAACCGCTCCACAAATTTCTTGTTAACAAACTCAAATTTTGGCAAGTCGGTTAGGACATCTACTTTGTGCATGACACAAGTCATTTTTCCAACAATTGTTTACAGGCAGATTATTTCACTTATAATTCACTGTATCACAAATCCAATGGGTCAGAAGTTTACATACACTAAGTTGACTGTGCCTTTAAACAGATTGGAAAATTCCAGAAAATTATGTCATGGCTTTAGAAGCTTCTGATAGGCTCATTGACCTGTGGATGTATTTCAAGGCCTACCTTCAAACTCAGTGCCTCTTTGTTTGACATCATGGGGAAATCAAAAGAAATCAGCCAAGACTTCAGAAAAACAGTTGTAGACCTCCACAAGTCTGGTTCATCCTTGGGAGCAATTTCCAAACGCCTGAAGGTACCACGTTAATCTGTACAAACAATAGTATGCAAGTATAAACACCATGGGACCATGCAGCCGTCATACCGCTCAGGAAGGAGAGACGTTCTGTCTCCTAGAGATGAACGTACTTTGGTGCGAAAAGTGCAAATCAATCCCAGAACAGCAGCAAAGGACTTTGTGAAGATGCTGGAGGAAACGGGTACAAAAGTATCTATATCCACATTAAAACGAGTCCTATGTTGACATAACCTGAAAGGCCGCTCAGCAAGGAAGAAGCCACTGCTCCAAAACCGCCATAGAAAAGCCAGACTACAGTTTGCAATTGCACATGGGGACAAAGATTGTACTTTTTGGAGAAATGTCCTCTGGTCTGATGAAACAAAAATAGAACTGTTTGGCCATAATAGCCATCGTTATGTTCTGAGGAATAAGGGGGAGGCTTGCAAGCCAAAGAACACCATCCCATCCGTGAAGCACGGGGGTGGCAGCATCATGTTGTGGGGGTGCTTTGCTGCAGGAGGGACTGGTGCACTTCACAAAATAAATGGCTTCATGAGGAAGGGAAATTATGTGGATCTATTGAAGCAACATTTCAAGAAATCAGTCAGGAAGTTAAAGTTTGGTCGCAAATGGGTCTTCCAAATGGACAATGACCCCAAGCATACTTCCAAAGTTGTGGCAAAATGGCTTAAGGACAACAAAGTCAATGTATTGGAGTGGCTAGTGAAACCGATGTGAAATGGCTAGTTAGTTAGCGGTGGTGCGTGCTAATAGCGTTTCAATCGGTGACGTCACTCGCTCTGAGACTTGAAGTAGGGTTTCCCCTTGCGTTGCAAGGGCCGTGGCTTTTGTGGCGCGATGGGTAACGATGCTTCGTGGGTGTCAGTTGTTGATGTGTGCAAGGGTCCCTGGTTCGAGCCCAGGTTGGGGCGAAGAGAGGGACGGAACCTACACTGTTACACTAGCACAAAGCCCTGACCTCAATCCTATAGAAAATTTGTGGGCAGAACTGAAAAAGCATGTGCGAGCAAGGAGACCTAGAAACCTGACTCAGTTACACCAGCTCTGTAAGGAGGAATGGGACAAACTTCACCCTACTTATTGTGGGAGGCTACCTGAAATGTTTGACCCAAGTTAAACAATTTAAAGGCAATGCTACCGAATACTAATTGAGTGTATGTAAACTTCTGACCCACTGGGAATGTAATGAAAGAAAGAAATAAAAGCTGAAATAAATCATTCTCTCTACTATTATTCTGAGATTTCACATTCTTAAAATTATGTGGTGATCCTAACTGACCTAAGACAGGGAATTTATACTAGGATTAAATGTCAGGAATTGTGAAACTGAGTTTAAATGTATTTGGCTAAGGTGTATGTAAATTTCCAGCTTCAGCTGTATATCCCCTGTTCTTCTCCTCCATGTCTACTTACTCCTCAGGTATAAGAAGTACAAGGTACGCTGTCTGCAGTGTTGGCACATCCCTCGGAAGGAGGGAAACTCCAACTCGCGCTGCTTCAAATGTGGAAACGTATCAAGGCTGGCTACGTCCCACCGCAAGCACTCTGCCTTGTAGGGGAAGGGAACACACTTAGGCCTTGGCATGAGGTCCTAGACACTGATACCCCAGACAGTCCCCCTCCAGGTACATGGTAATTGGCCACACCTCCTGACTTTGCGACTCTTGGAGTTTATTTGATCATTTATTACATCACATACTGTCATAGTGGGTCACGGTGTTGGCTGAGCCGTGGTGAGTCAGTCTGATGGGTCTGGCTGCTTTTAGCACTGTAGCATGCGCTGTCACTTTAGGAAGAAAGAGTTCAATAGAAGAACAGTCTCCTGCTTGGATGCTGTGTCTGTTGACAATAGACTGTCTGTGTCTGAAACGACTCTGACAGAAGTAGTGCACTATACAGGAAATTGGGACTCATGGCTCTGGCCAAAGACAGTGCCCTGCTTTACTGGGAATAGGTAGCCATTTTGGACTCTTTACTCCCCTTGTTTACTAGGCTTGACCTTGGTGCTATCCAGTTTGTATGTTACATTAAGTTCAATTAAGTTGAGTGATATATTATCTTTTGTTCTTGTTTAGTTTGTATTTGTTTTTTTAAATTTGTTTTTCTGTTTGGTTGTTTCTGGACAGCCCTTAGCATTAACTGGCTGTAACAAAAATAAACGTTTGTGTTAGTGTGTACTACACTTTTGGGTTTGGTGTGCATAAAATTCTTGTTAACATATCTTATCCGGTTTGTTTTCATTTTATCTCTCAACCCTCTGAATGTGTGTGCCTACAACTTGGTCTAGAATGAGGAATATGAATTGATGCGGAACCATATTCAAACTGATTTGTGAGAATTACTTCAGGGGTGTTTCTATGCTTTAAATGAAATGCAATTAGTGGGACTTTAAAATGTATCAAAATAAGAAAGAGGCAAGTTAATATCAGACGCTGCTGCAGCAGGATTGAATACATGACCAGGCCTTTGCATTATTTTGTGCCTGTAGTGAAACGGCTCTTTTCTTTTGCCGATGTGCCTTTTTCAGATCAGAAAAGCGCATAATCCATTCTGAAATAATAACCACACAGTATTTGCCATGTGCTTGGCCACCCACTTGCGTTATCTGCTGGAAATATTGGAATTCTCATGAAGTATTTAGTGTAGACCAGTTTTAAATGAAAATCGGACTACTGCTTGGCTTTCACATGTATAGATAAGTAGCCTATCCTAATCATAACATTTAGTTAAATCATATATTATTCGTTATAGCTGGCCATAAACAAAATGGAAAGAATAGCTATTGATAATACAATATCGAGTTAGCTAGTGTCTTTAACACCCTTATAATGTTTATGCATTACTGCAAAGAGGCCACACGTAAAAGCGCAGCACGTGTGCAATGGCACCGAAGTCATTTTGTCCTAGCTCTCCAGTTCAGTGCTTCTTCATTCATTTCTCTTTTCAGAAAACAATACATTTTTAACCATATTTGACTCCCGAGTGAAATGAAAGCCATCATAAAAGGATGCTATGGATCGAGAACTGGGTAGGATTTGCATTTGTTGTGGGAGACAGATTCTATTAAAATAAAGATCTGTAGGTATTCAATAATGGCTTTACAAATGGGATAACGGGATATATTCTTAAGTCCTGTCATCTGTTAAATATATCGAAGAAAACTGACAATAGTTCACCCATCAAATCATTACAATCAGGCTTCTGATTTGAGTACAACAAAGTGTATTTTTATTGTGTATGACAACAAGCCCCAAAGACTGTCCTAATGTGCCATTGTCTGTTGGACATAAAGTTGCCTAATGGCCTATGCTTTATTCCATACCTTAGTTCTCCCCAAGATCATAAACACGTTTGTAGGCCTAATGATTGTTGTGACTGCTTGTGATGGATGTTTACTTTAGTAAGTCTTTGTCGTAATTATTTTCAGGACTGAAGAGAAAGAGCAGCAGGAGGAGGGGGGAAGTATTTTGGTGCAGCTGGGTTTTCTATTTTTTTTTTGTTAATGAAAAGCGAAAAGGCAGGAGGCAGGCCCGTCGCGTGTGTCGGCTCTGGTTGGTGTCCGACCCGAGGCTCCTCATCTCGCCTGTTGGCGCATGCAGGTGGCACCGGACCCGCGGGAGGATTATGACCCTGGAAGGAGAGCTCGAGCTCATGGAGAGGGCAGATATCAGCGTGGCGGGAAAAGGGAACAAATCTACACGGAACCAGGGGTATGTATCTTTGACCAAAGAAGACGGGGCCGATCTGGTGCAGCAAAGCGCTGCGTCCTTGTCTCCAAAACAGCCAGCGAAGGATACGGAGGATGAGGGTGACTTTACGCCAAAGTGCACAGAGAGAATCGCTGCCTCAGTGAAACCTCCGTACTCCTACATCGCTCTTATCACCATGGCAATCCTCCAGAGCCCGAAGAAAAGACTGACTCTCTCGGAGATATGTGACTTCATCAGCCAGCGCTTCACGTATTACCGGGAGAAGTTCCCCGCGTGGCAGAACTCCATCCGTCACAACTTGTCCCTCAACGACTGCTTCGTCAAAATGCCCCGAGAGCCCGGTAACCCCGGGAAGGGGAACTACTGGACGTTAGACCCTTTGTCGTCTCATATGTTCGAGAACGGGAGCTTCCTACGGCGGAGGAAACGATTCAAACGGCAGAATTACCGATTTGGGATGATGGATACCCGGTGCCCGCTCGAGCGCAGCGGCGTGCTCCCTGGATTTTCCTTCTACGGGGCGAACGGGATAGGGCCGTGTCATTTTCAGGTACCCGGTTTGGAATTGTACCATCACTTGGGCATCGAACATCATTCTGTTTCTAACCAAAGCATCCCACCAGTGAGCAGCATCTTGCCCGCGCTCTCCTCACTTTTATCAAGGAATTCGAACTTTGTCCAAAAGACGTTTCTTCCACCTCCGTCTCTTAGCTTTGAGAATTTCCAAACGACGCGCCGCTCAGCCTCCACAGTGACCCAAGCTTTGGTCCCCGGATCTTCATTTCTGTCCCCGGCCTCGCTTCATTCAATGGGCGCTCCGCATCTCTGGAGCTTTCATCCCGAGTACCACAAACTGCGCTCTCTCCCCAACTCCAGCCGCATAGGAAATGAACTCTTGCAGCAACTTGGTGACAAATAGCTTAGTCAATAGTGTTTTCTGTATTGACGTGGATTCATCAGGGAAAACCACCTTTCATAGATTTGTATCTATTCAATTAAACAAATGTTTCAAATGAAAAAAATGTTTTGAAGATGTCAATTGAGTCAAAATGTCTAACAATATTAGTGGCCAACCAAAAAAAATATGTTTTGCAATATAAATGTTTGAGGCATATATTTTGTGTAAATAAGCACTTTATAATTAAAAGTTTTCATTTGATTTATAACGACATTTGGCAACTTATCATTACTTGCAATGTTGAAAACAACACTGAATTTAAAAATATCAAATCATAGCAAAAAACATTTTGTAATGGAACATGTCAGATTTATTATACAACTTGTCTTGGTTCACTGACGCTGAACCTCTCAGAATTAGCCTAATCTCCCATATGTGCCAATCTTGCCAGTGGCAAATGTAATCTCTATACTTTGAAAACGTTATATTTTGCCTTATTTATCTTTAAGGCGAAGTGTGTTTTCCTACACTGTGAAATCAATAACACACAAAATATTTGGAGCTCAAACATTGTGGAGCCCTGAAACACAAACACGAGCTTTCAATAACCTTTTGTTTTGAAAGGTGCCTGGTCTTATTTTTGTTTAAGTTGACACTATTTGGTTTGATTGACTGGCGTTATAATTTTACAAATTACCGTTTGACAATGTTTCGTTCAGTAGCTTAATTTATGCTACATTTAGCCATTCCTGCGTGGCAGAAGATATCAGCTTGGGAACGCGAGTAGAACCCGTTTAAATGTGACGGCATCATTGAGTTTATTTTATTTTACTCTTCGTGTCAACGTGTGATTGATTTCCACACCAATTGTTAAAAACAAAAAAGCTGTTATGTATATGCAAGATCTAACAGTGCACACACACACATCTGCCCATTCTCCATCTCTCGCTCGAGTTTCTCTGTATGCGTGTGTGTGTGTGTGTGTGTGTGTGTGTGTGAATTTGTGCGTGGCCTGCATCCCTACATGTGTTAGAAAGAAGGCATTCCACAGTCAAAACGGAACGCCTTCGTATTATAAAGGCCTACAGTTCCAAATGCTGCACGCTAAATAAGTTATGAAACATCTGCTTCTTCTGTGGTATTGTTACACGATTAATCAAACGCACCTAGAGATCCAGCCTACATTAAACATCACATTGTTATATTCAGTGTAATGTGCAGTTGTTTACTTCAATGTAGCCTATATTTGTCTGTGTCTATAGATTCTGTGTGCTGCATAGTTCGTTTTGTCTTGGACTTGGGCTATAGTGTTTACCATATGCCTGCCTCTCCGTTGCAGAAATACCCATGTCAGCAGTACTACACAGCTTTACCACACTCATATTACTCACTTTAGTTGAAAGCATCAGTGGATACAGCATAGGGATACTATTAATACATATATTTGTGGATGGGGTTCATTGAGTTTTGGGGATGGATGGACATGTGTTTTGGAGCATTTGATCTCCTGTTATAAATCCTAGTGTTATTGGATTGCTGAGCATCGGAACACACAAAACCTCTCCACTTTCCATCATTGGTCATCTCTTTGAGCAGTTTGCTTTTCCTGGCACACACCATCATGTTGGGCTTTTAATCAATTATACCTTTTTCTCCTTCCCCTGTTCCCCTGCCTCTGTTTAACTGTTGTGTGTGGTGTGTGTGTGTGTGTGTGTGTGCGTGCGTGCGTACACGTCACCCGTGCGCCCCATTAAAACTCAACTCTGCACTGTGTTTTAAAGGCCCCTGAGCGCGCATGGCGGGCGATATGAAGGAGTGTGTATTTGGAAAAGGGGACCCCCCTCGTGGCAGCAGATGACAGTGACATATACCAGGAGTGCCACCCAGAAGGCTTATGAGCTCACACTTCAGCCATGCATCCACAGAGAACGAGAGAGATGAAGGGAGGACGGGATAGATGGGGAGAGAGAGAGAGAGAGAGAGAGAGAGAGAGAGAGAGTGTGTGCATGTGGGTGCACGTGCACAAGTGTTTGTGTGGAGCTTCTGAGTTTCAGGAGAACAAGGACACAGATGATGGTGCCAGAAAGGAGTTTAGTAGAGGACAGGGAATCAAGTGAAGGAGAGAGAGATGTTTGAAAAAGGGAAGATCTGAAGAGTAACAGAGAGGAAGAGAGTTTAACAATAGTGATGGTGGTGACAATGAGTGGCTTTGATTTTACAGTCAGATATTTACCTGGTTACTGAGAAATTCCGTCATAATTACCTATAATTACATTTGGATCTTTGTGTTTTACTGAAACAACCACTCCTATGTGCTGTTAAGTACCAGGTAGTTTAGAACTCTTTGAAGAAAGTGCAAAAATTCCATTCTTACCACATAAGTGTAAATAGGGACTGTCAAGTAAAATCCTTCCATCCTATTCTGTTGAAATAACTTTGACCGCAATGTTCTTACCCAGGATCTGTATTCAAAAAGCATCTCAGAATAGAAGTGCTGATCTAGGATCAGGTCCCCCTTGTCCATATAATCTTATTCATTATGATATAAAAAGGCGTGTTGCAACGGCAAAACTGATCCTACATCAGCACTCAGAGACATTTTACGAACATGGTCCCAGATTCTCTTCTATTACTTTTAGAGATGTGATGCCCCGAATGTTTCCAATTACCTCATAACTAGAAATAGGACCACAACAAAAGCAGGAAAAAATAAAAGTTCAAATAGTCCTATTTTCTCTGCTATGTTTAGACTCGCTATGTGATGTCACAGAAGACAGCCAGATGTCATGACTTCACCGTCGCTCACCCCGATCCAACACGTGTGTGTGTGTGTGCGTGTGTGTGTGTGTGTGTGTGCGTGCGTGCGTGTGTGTGCGTGTGTGTGTGCGTGCGTGTGTGTGTGTGTGTGTGCGCGTGTGTGCGTGCGTGCGTGTGTGCACATACCCATCTCTACCACACATCAGTCACAAACCCCAGTTTCCAGGTCAACAAACAGCACCAGCCATTTACTTCTTAGAGGAAAGACAGATTGACAGAACTGTAGGAAAGAAAAGTAGCTCTCCATATCGGACCACGTACTATTGGGTTTGATTCTACCCAGACACTACCCAGATACTACCCAGGTCTAGTGTGATTTGTAGATGTAGGGGTATTTGGTTCGGATCAGCCTCTTTTGATGGAAAAAACTGTTGACTTGGTGTTAGAAACACACAACTATGCTGCTCTCCCTGTGCCACCTTGGTGTACGAGGCAGGGTGGACCGGTGTGTATGTGTGTGTTGTGTCTCTGCTTCTCTTTCCTACTGCTCTTCACTTCCTTCTTCTCTCTTCTCTCCTTGTCTCCTGCTTATCTTTCTATCCAAACTCTCACGTCCCTGTCTTCGCTCAGCCCCCCCTCTCTCTTTCTCTCTCTTTCTCTTACCTTTTCTCTCTCTTTCTCTCTCTTTTTCTCTTTCTTTCTCTCTCTTTCTCTCTCTCTTTCTCTCTTGCCTTTTCTCTCTCTTTCTCTCTCTCTTTCTCTTTCTCTCTCGCACTCTCTCTCTCTCTCTCTCTCTCTCCTCTGCCAGTCTGCCCTCTGCTGTAGTTCATATCTGTATTACAGGTCTATGCCACCCAGTCGGCTGTGTTGTGAATATGCTGTTCATCCAGCCCAGCGCTAGCTAGCTAGCTCACTGTGTTGGTGGTCCCTGGTGTAAGCTGCATCCTCCTCCTCTCCTTTTCCTTTTTTTATATAGCAAACACAAAATGGTTCCTAATTCTCTGTTGCTGGGGGGTTGTTATTTGTGGCTTTTGGCTGGGGCAGCATAGCCAGGCTTTTAATTAGAGAAAGCTGCTGGATCTCCAGTTGTCTTTTCTTCCTTCGTGGCCCGAAGGACTCTCGCTCCAGATCTGGAATAGTACAGAACAATTCATTAGGTTCTCAGACACTTAGGGTAGTTGTGATCTGTCTGGGTGGAACATGTTGAAATGTGAGATTGAGTTCACACTTTATTTGGATAGTCCCTCTGTAGATGCTCTAGAGGTTATCATACTATCAACAAACTATCTGCTGATAAGCAACTGCTTGCTACGGTAGGTTTAGAATAAGGATTAGGGTAAGGGTTAAGTTTAGGGTTATGATAAGGGTTAAGGTTAGAGCTAGGCTTAGGGTTAGTAGATAGTTAGTTAGTTGAAATGTAACTGATATTCTGTAGAGCATCTACAGATGGACAATCCAAATGTTGTGTTACCGAGATTGAAGCAGGCTAGTGGTGGTCTCCTGTGCCTAGGGTTATGGGTTAGAACGAGGGAGGGAAGGAGGGAGTGAGAGAGGGGAGGATGAACATCTAAATAAAGATGTATGTTCATGAGCGTTTGGGGGCTGGACAGACTGCTGTGTGTCGTCCTACAGCCCATAAAATCATAAACATGCCCCTGCCATCCCTACCTCTCGCTTTCTCCTCTCCCTGCTCTGTGTCCAGCTCTGCCTCCAGTGCTCATAAAACCAGAGCTGACAGGTGCTGGAGACCCAAAGCAGGACTGAGGGAGAGGGAGAGGGGGAGAGGGAGAGAGAGAGAAGGAGTGCTTTTACAGTGTTTTAATTGTAGACACTACAGTGGAGGGTGCATTTAGACAGGGCAACACAGTGCTACAGATCTAGAATCAGCTTCACTCCCTAAGTCCTAACCTTAACCATTACTGGAGGAAATGCAAAACTGACCTAAGACTAGCATTTACAGTATAGGGCAACTTAGACCTATTCCTCGAAGCCAACACGCCTCAATACCTGAACCACATTTCCTCAACCCAGAGAGGGGGAGAGGTAGGGGGGAGAAAGGGCGAGTCAGCCAGACCAGTGGGGGAGGGAACGTCAGTGTCAATGGTAGCTTTGTTATTTTAGAGGAGGACTTGTTATTCCCACCCTCTCCCCCTTTCCCCCTTCCCCAGCCTTGTGGGTCCAGCCAGATACACAGATGGGAGCGGGGGGGATTGCTAGGATGTTTTCCGGGGTCGTATTGACGATCCCACATACCGCACTGCCGGACCACCCTGGTGGAATTATTATTTGGTCTAGTAAACGTGCATGAAGAGATTCTCTCCTTTCCAATGCTCATATTTTATTCACTGATAGTTCGCCTGCTTTCACAGCTGTCACACCACTCGTTTAGCTACAGTAGGCCTAGCGTCATTAGCTACAGTAGGCCTAGCGTCATTAGCTACAGTAGACCTAGCGTCATTAGCTACAGTAGACCTAGCGTCATTAGCTACAGTAGGCCTAGCGTCATTAGCTACAGTAGGCCTAGCGTCATTAGCTACAGTAGGCCTAGCGTCATTAGCTACAGTAGGCCTAGCGTCATTAGCTACAGTAGACCTAGCGTCATTAGCTACAGTAGGCCTAGCGTCATTAGCTACAGTAGGCCTAGCGTCATTAGCTACAGTAGGCCTAGCGTCATTAGCTACAGTAGGCCTAGCGTCATTAGCTACAGTAGGCCTAGCGTCATTAGCTACAGTAGGACTAGCGTCATTAGCTACAGTAGGCCTAGCGTCATTAGCTACAGTAGGCCCAGCGTCATTAGCTACAGTAGGCCTAGCGTCATTAGCTACAGTAGGCCTAGCGTCATTAGCTACAGTAGGCCCAGCGTCATTAGCTACAGTAGGCCTAGCGTCATTAGCTACAGTAGGCCCAGCGTCATTAGCTACAGTAGGCCCAGCGTCATTAGCTACAGTAGACCTAGCGTCATTAGCTACAGTAGGCCCAGCGTCATTAGCTACAGTAGGCCTAGCGTCATTAGCTACAGTAGGCCTAGCGTCATTAGCTACAGTAGGCCTAGCGTCATTAGCTACAGTAGGCCTAGCGTCATTAGCTACAGTAGACCTAGCGTCATTAGCTACAGTAGGCCTAGCGTCATTAGCTACAGTAGGCCTAGCGTCATTAGCTACAGTAGGCCTAGCGTCATTAGCTACAGTAGGCCGAGCGTCATTAGCTACAGTAGGCCTAGCGTCATTAGCTACAGTAGGCCTAGCGTCATTAGCTACAGTAGGCCTAGCGTCATCAGCTACAGTAGGCCGAGCGTCATTAGCTACAGTAGGCCTAGCGTCATTAGCTACAGTAGGCCTAGCGTCATTAGCTACAGTAGGCCTAGCGTCATTAGCTACAGTAGGCCTAGCGTCATTAGCTACAGTAGACCTAATTAGTAGCATCATTTTTGGAATACAGAATGCATTGCTGGTATTTGTATTTGTGTAATGACAGACGCTGGAGATGAGAAGCAGGTACGAGGAGTCAACATTTATTCAGGAACAGACAGGTAACAAAACAGCAACAACGTCGGCACACGGGTAATCAACGACAATTGATGCTGAAGCAGGGAACAGAGTGGGGAACCAGACAGATATGGGGGAGGTAATGACAGAGGTGATTGGGTCCAGGTGAGTCCAATAATTACTAATGAGCGTGACGGGGGAAGGCAGGTGTGCGTAATGATGGTGGCAGGAGTGCGTAATGCAGGGGAGCCTGGTGCCTTTGGGAGGGGGAGCGGGGGCAGGCGTGACAATTTGTATTTATTATGGATCCCCATTACTCTTCCTGGGGTCCAGCAAAATTAAGGCAGTTTATACAATTTTAAAAACCTTACAATACATCCAGATTTCACAACACACTGTGTACCCTAAGGCCCCTGTTCCACCACTACCACATATCTACAGTACTAAATCCATGTGTATGTGTGTGCATAGTGTGTATGTTATCGTCTGTGTGTGTGTGTGCATGTGTCTGTGCCTATGTTTCTGTTCCTTCACAGTCCCAGCTGTTCCATAAGGTGTTTTTTTTAATCCATTTTTTAAATAAAATTTTACTGTTTGCATCAGTTACTAGATGTGGAATAGAGTTCCATGTAGTCATGGCTCTATGTAGTACTGTGTGCCTCCCATAGTCTGTTCTGGACTTCTTGTGGCATGTCTTGTGGGGTGTGCATGGGTGTCCGAGCTGTGTGCCAGTAGTTTAGACAGACAGCTCGGTGCATTCAGCATGTCAGTACCACTCATAAATAAAAGTAGTGATGAAGTCAATCTCTCCTCCACTTTGAGCCAGGAGAGATTGACATGCATATTATTAATTTTAGCTCTCTCTACTAGCTCTCTCCATTAGCTCTCTTTATTAGCTCTCATAGTTTTAATACTGCATCATCATTACAATCATATTCACTGTTATCATTCCTCGTCAATCAAAATGATCTGCATGGTAAAGAACTTCCGTCATAGCTATTATGTATGTTGTAGGGTGTGGAGCTAACCAAGGAAGGGTACATTGATCCCGTGTTTGGTGAAAGTCCAAGATGGCTGAGCCTCACGGTTTCATGCTGATCATCCTCTGTGGCAGACAGTAGGCAGAGGGCTTCCTCTAGGTACTCCCCTTCCTCCTCTCATTCTTTTCCTTCCTCCTCCTCCTCTCATTCCTTTCCTTCCTCTCCTTCCTCTCCTTCCTCCTCCTCCTCTCATTCCTTTCCTTCCTCTCCTTCCTCTCCTTCCTCCTCTTCCTTTCCTTCCTCTCCTTCCTCTCCTTCCTTTCCTTCCTCTCCTTCCTTTCCTTCCTCTCCTTCCTCTCCTTCCTTCCTTTCCTTCCTCTCCTTCCTCTCCTTCCTCTCCTTCCTTTCCTTCCTCTCCTTCCTCTCCTTCCTTCCTCTCCTTCCTTTCCTTCCTCTCCTTCCTTTCCTTCCTCTCCTTCCTTCCTCTCCTTCCTTTCCTTCCTCTCCTTCCTCTCCTTCCTCTCCTTCCTCTCCTTCCTTTCCTTCCTCTCCTTCCTTCCTCTCCTTCCTTTCCTTCCTCTCCTTCCTTTCCTTCCTCTCCTTCCTTCCTCTCCTTCCTTTCCTTCCTTTCCTTCCTTTCCTTCCTCTCCTTCCTCTCCTTCCTCTCCTTCCTTTCCTTCCTCTCCTCCCTCTCCTCCCTCTCCTTCCTTTCCTTCCTTTCCTTCCTCTCCTTCCTCTCCTTCCTCTCCTCCCTCTCCTTCCTTTCCTTCCTTTCCTTCCTTTCCTTCCTCTCCTTCCTTTCCTTCCTTTCCTTCCTCTCCTTCCTCTCCTTCCTCTCCTTCCTCTCCTTCCTTCCCTTCCTCTCCTTCCTCCCACTCTCTGTCATTCTGTTCCTTAATCTGAAAAGGCCTAGGATGGGGATGTTGAGGTGTTCTGAGCAATTCATTGTGTCAGTGTATACTGCCGTACTTTATGCAACATATTTAAGAAAGATATTAGGATGATTGGCACAGATGTGTTTGCATGTGAATATACTGGACCTGTACGTACAGGGTGGTAATATACTGGACCTGTATGTACAGTATGGTAATTAACTGGACCTGTATGTACAGTATGGTAATTAACTGGACCTGTATGTACAGCATGGTAATTAACTGGACCTGTATGTACAGCATGGTAATTAACTGGACCTGTATGTACAGCATGGTAATATACTGGACCTGTATGTACAGCATGGTAATATACTAGACCTGTATGTACAGTATGGTAATATACTGGACCTGTATGTACAGTATGGTAATATACTGGACCTGTATGTACAGTATGGTAATATACTGGACCTGTATGTACAGTGTGGTAATATACTGGACCTGTATGTACAGCGTGGTAATAAACTGGACCTGTATGTACAGCGTGGTAATAAACTGGACCTGTATGTACAGCGTGGTAATATACTGGACCTGTATGTACAGCGTGGTAATATACTGGACCTGTGTGTACAGCGTGGTAATAAACTGGACCTGCGTGTACAGCGTGGTAATATACTGGACCTGCGTGTACAGCGTGGTAATAAACTGGACCTGCGTGTACAGCGTGGAAATATACTGGACCTGCGTGTACAGCGTGGTAATATACTGGACCTGCGTGTACAGCGTGGTAATATACTGGACCTGCGTGTACAGCGTGGTAATATACTGGACCTGCGTGTACAGCGTGGTAATATACTGGACCTGCGTGTACAGCGTGGTAATATACTGGACCTGCGTGTACAGCGTGGTAATATACTGGACCTGTCTGTACAGCGTGGTAATATAATGGACCTGTGTGTACAGCGTGGTAATATAATGGACCTGTATGTACAGCGTGGTAATATAATGGACCTGTATGTACAGCGTGGTAATATAATGGACCTGTATGTACAGCGTGGTAATATACTGGACCTGTATGTACAGCGTGGTAATATAATGGACCTGTATGTACAGCGTGGTAATATAATGGACCTGTATGTACAGCGTGGTAATATAATGGACCTGTATGTACAGCATGTGTGTAACTTAGACCATAAAGCAACTTTGCAGCACATTTCAACAAACACAAAGTTGTCATAAAGGGCAGATATTTAAAACACACTATAGAGTTGACAGATGGGCCTCAGATTATAAGAAGTGTTGCTACATTATAAGAAGGGTTGCTACATTATAAGAAGTGTTGCTACATTATGAGAAGGGTTGCTACATTATAAGAAGGGTTGCTACATTATAAGAAGTGTTGCTACATTATGAGAAGGGTTGCTACATTATAAGAAGTGTTGCTACATTATGAGAAGGGTTGCTACATTATGAGAAGGGTTGCTACATTATGAGAAGGGTTGCTACATTATAAGAAGTGTTGCTACATTATGAGAAGGGTTGCTACATTATGAGAAGGGTTGCTACATTATAAGAAGTGTTGCTACATTATAAGAAGTGTTGCTACATTATGAGAAGGGTTGCTACATTATGAGAAGGGTTGCTACATTATGAGAAGGGTTGCTACATTATGAGAAGGGTTGCTACATTATGAGAAGGGTTGCTACATTAGAAGAAGTGTTGCTACATTATGAGAAGGGTTGCTACATTATAAGAAGTGTTGCTACATTATAAGAAGGGTTGCTACATTATAAGAAGTGTTGCTACATTAGAAGAAGTGTTGCTACATTATGAGAAGGGTTGCTACATTATGAGAAGGGTTGCTACATTAGAAGAAGTGTTGCTACATTATGAGAATGGTTGCTACATTAGAAGAAGTGTTGCTACATTATGAGAAGGGTTGCTACATTATAAGAAGTGTTGCTACATTATAAGAAGGGTTGCTACATTAGAAGAAGTGTTGCTACATTAGAAGAAGTGTTGCTACATTAGAAGAAGTGTTGCTACATTATGAGAAGGGTTGCTACATTAGAAGAAGTGTTGCTACATTATGAGAAGTGTTGCTACATTATGAGAAGGGTTGCTACATTATAAGAAGTGTTGCTACATTATAAGAAGGGTTGCTACATTAGAAGAAGTGTTGCTACATTAGAAGAAGTGTTGCTACATTATGAGAAGTGTTGCTACATTATGAGAAGGGTTGCTACATTAGAAGAAGTGTTGCTACATTAGAAGAAGGGTTGCTACATTATAAGAAGTGTTGCTACATTATGAGAAGGGTTGCTACATTAGAAGAAGTGTTGCTACATTATGAGAAGGGTTGCTACATTATAAGAAGTGTTGCTACATTATAAGAAGGGTTGCTACATTAGAAGAAGTGTTGCTACATTAGAAGAAGGGTTGCTACATTATGAGAAGGGTTGCTACATTATTAAGTCATGCAGAACTCCCCCACGCACCGCCAATCCATCTGTCAATCAAAAGTCATGACTAGGAATCTTTCCACACACACACACACACACACACACACACACACAGACACACAGACGGACAGACAACCCTGAAATGAAACCACTTGAACCACATTGTAATTTGACTCATGTGATTATAACCCTGCTACAAGTCTGGTCTCCATATGGTCATTCAATACAAATCCATTCAGGCTCTTATGTCTTTCAACTCGGCTCATGTGTTGTGTTTTGTGAACGAGTCAGGCTTTTCTCTCTCTCTCTGGTTTCCCCCTTTTCTTGTATTTCCTAGTGTGTGAAGTGCATCCCAGCTCAGTCTGGTTGCTGACTGGCAGTGGTCTACTTAACAGAGGCTTTGCTGTGCTTGAGTGAAGCAGGGCAGGACTAAGGCTCAGAGGCCTGTATTGAGCCTGTACAGATGACTCAAGACTCATATTCAATCGTTTATGAAGTGGGCTGTCATTTATATAATGTATCATAGACTCCATACTTTTAATTTGTATCTGATTGAGACTTTCTATGGTATTCCATACTGATGAAAAGATCCTGCCACGTTGAAGTGAGATCGAGTCAATGAAATTGCAAAAATATAAGGTTAATAATGGAATATGGCTGTTAGCGAAACTGAGTCAATGAGTGAATGACTTGTAATTAGACAACTACAAAAGTTAATAACAACTGAATATGTGCTTTTTAACAATCAAATGTATTTATAAAGCCCTTTTTACATCAGCTGATGTCACAAAGAGCTGTACAGAAACCCAGCCTAAAACCCCAAACAGCAAGTAATGCAGATGTAGAAGCACGGTGGCTATGAAAAACATGCATCTAACGCATTCAACTCTGCTTTGTGGAGGTCTGTTCTCTTCCCTGGTTTCTCACTCAAAAAGGGGATGGAAAGGTGTTGTTTTACAGCCCTTTTATACAGCCGGAGCAAAAACAACTCCCCATTACGAGGCCAACGTGAATAAAACTAATAACACCCTATAACCAAGAACGTTACCACATATAACCTTTAATAGTTACAGGTAACACACACACCTTCCTGGCTCTGTGTGTGTGTGTGTGTGTGTGTGTGTGTGTGTGTGTGTGTGAATGGGGTTAGAGGGTAATCCATGATGTTGTATTTTCTCGGCATACAGGTTGAACTCAGTCTCTCATTATGAGTACAGGTTATTTATTGGGTCGTTTCAGCCAACTATGAGAAACATGTGGAAAATAAAAATGTTTTATAAATAATGTTATTAACCTTTGTCTCAATGCATGCCAGAGCCTTGTATGGGCCGCTGCCCTGCACACACACACACACACACACACACACACTGACCGTTTTGTTTTATAAATTGTACGATAGCCAGGACCACCAAAACAGAGAGAGTTTTTTATCATTTAAAAGTGCAATTACAATCTAATGCTGTGTTACAGGCCACTTCTTTTCCCTGTTAGGCTTTATTTGATTAATTTGGCTGCAGCTTTCATCCTGGGTTTACAAGGCTAAGAGCCCTGAAGCAGCCATGTAGAGCATGTTAAACACTGGCTTCACCCACTGTAAGATACGTCAACAGATAGACAGCAGAATGCAGACACATGGATATGTGTGGTGACTGGGAAGGACAGAGTGAACATTGTGGTACATACATTCCCCCTCTTCATCACCATCACATCTATCCTCATGGTACATACATTCTCCTCTTCATCACCATCACATCTATCCTCATGGTACATACATTCTCCTCTTCATCACCATCACCTCTATCCCCATGGTACATACATTCCCCCTCTTCATCACCATCACCTCTATCCCCATGGTACATACTGTACATTCCCCCTCTTCATCACCATCACCTCTATCCCCATGGTACATACATTCTCCCTCTTCATCACCATCACCTCAATCCCCATGGTACATACTGTACATTCCCCCTCTTCATCACCATCACCTCTATCCCCATGGTACATACATTCCCCCTCTTCATCACCATCACCTCTATCCCCATGGTACATACTGTACATTCTCCCTCTTCATCACCATCACATCTATCCCCATGGTACATACTGTACATTCTCCCTCTTCATCACCATCACCTCAATCCCCATGGTACATACTGTACATTCCCCCTCTTCATCACCATCACCTCTATCCCCATGGTACATACATTCTCCTCTTCATCACCATCACATCTATCCCCATGGTACATACTGTACATTCCCCCTCTTCATCACCATCACCTCTATCCCCATGGTACATACTGTACATTCTCCCTCTTCATCACCATCACCTCTATCCCCATGGTACATACATTCTCCTCTTCATCACCATCACATCTATCCCCATGGTACATACTGTACATTCCCCCTCTTCATCACCATCACATCTATCCCCATGGTACATACTGTACATTCTCCCTTGTCATCACCATCTCCATGTTTAGACAGGTGGTCTTCCTTATTCATCGCATTCAAGTAGATCTATGAACCCTTGGGAGGTGGGTGGAAGAAGGGATGGAGAGAGAGAGAAAGACTGAACTCCAGTTCTTCAACATCATGCCCAACACCCCCCCCCCCTCTCTCATCCTTTTTACTTTTCATTTCATTCGATGAAGTTCACATCTGGATGGCAGATGTCTATCTCAGGCAGAACATATTGGTTCTCTCTCCCTCCTTCTTTCCTCCCTCTGTCTCTCTCTCTCTCTCTCTCTCTCTCTCTCTCTCCCTCTCTTTTTGTGAGTGCAGGCAGGCATGGGGATAATCCTTCTCTCTTCCACCTGGCCTGGACCACCCACTCTCTCACAGCACTATAGAACTGAGCCAGCAGCCCACCAGCAGAGAGGCAGAGCAGAGGAGAGGAGAGCTGAGGGTGGGGGAATACCAGAACAGCACCACCATGTGGTGAACTTGGATAACTGCACCGGGAATTACCAGGAGGACTTGAACTGTAGCGGTGCCAGCTTTGTCTGTAGGCTACCGCAGGCCTATGTCTCCACCTAGAGGTTGTATTCGGGAACTGTACAGAGACTGAACACGAGTTGATTAGTGGAGTTTAACCATCACATGGGAACAAGTTATTTTTGAAAATGTGTGCGTGAAAGTGGAAAAGTGATGTGGCGGTATTTCCTATTTTGCAGAGGTTTTGACAAACATGGCTCACCGCCCGCGGCTTCATCGTCGGTCACGCTGAATGAACCCGGAACACCGGAACCCATTTCGAGTGGAATTTGGACGGTGCCCGTGCTGTTGATGGGGAATATGAGTGGAGAGAGAAAGAAGATACTCTGTTGTGGTACACAGTGTCATCGTGACCCTGGGGGATTACACACTCACACGGATACATACACACACATGTACTCGCGCACACACACAGACGTGCTTGCACACACACTAACACACGTGCACGCAGATAAGCAGACGGAAAACTTGCTAGCAAGAATACAGACACACACACATTCACACACTGACAAGCACGGATGCATGTATGCACACACACACACACACACACACACACACACACACACACACAACCCCTAACCCACTCAGCCATTGTAGTTTCTCCTTTTGGAAGTATCTGTGGTGGCTTTGCCAAAAGGGGAAGTGGGATGAGCACGTAATAGGATGAGGACTTGCCGAGGGGTCAAGGGTCATATATATCCCAATGCCCCAGGGCAGTGATTGGGGACACTGCCCTGTGTAGGGTGCCGTCTTTCGGATGGGACGTTAAACGGGTGTCCTGACTCTCAGGTCATTAAAGATCCCATTGCACTTATCGTAAGAGTAGGGGTGTTAACCCCGGTGTCCTGGCTAAATTCCCAATCTGGCACTCATACCATCACGGCTGTCTAATCATCCCCAGCTTACAATTGGCTCATTCATCCCCCTCCTCTCCCCTGAAACTATTCCCCAGGTCGTTGCTGTAAATGAGAATGTGTTCTCAGTCAACTTACCTGGTAAAATAACGGTAAAATAAATCAAATCAAATAAATATAGGGAAGGTGATTGTAGCAGAGACCATGGCTGTGAGGATAGGTCCCATGTACCACTTACCAATTGGTGGGTTGAAAATGCATTACACAGTATTTAATGCTTTAACTGTGGGGACAGATTTGAAATATCCAGAAATGGAAGTTACCGCTTTTGCTTTGTGGCTGTGAACTTGAACTTTGTGTTAACCGTGGTATCTGCTGTTAAAGGAAACGATTATCTTGTATCATTCCAACAGCCATTCTCCAACTATAACTGAGTTGCTATAGTACTTCACCCTCTCTAACTCTCCCCCCTCCCTCGCTGCCCTTCCCAGCCAGTCAGAAACATGGGCTTCTCAGTGCAGTGAGATTCCGCTGCATGGGTGGTGTGTGTGAGTGATGGGCGTTGGTGGTCCACTGCTTTCACACCTGTGGCTGTGGCAGATATATCCTGTATGGAAAGGACCGAAGGCCTCACCAACGCCCTTACGACCCCCCCTACACACACACACACACACACACCATCTCTCCTCCTCTGCTGCCAGGAAGTGTGCACAGGAAACAGCTGTCCCCTGCGTCCGTTCGACCCCCTTCCGGCCAGGTGCATCCTGGGAAAGAAGTGATGTGTGACCGTCGACATCGACTGACGTTCAGCTCTTCTATGGCGTCGTTACAACCCAGCCAAATCACTATTATGACTGAGTGGAGACATAATTGTGTAGATTGACATATTTCCCTGTACTGCAATTCTATTGATAATACTAACCAACATTTAGTAAGTGCAATGTTCGTTTAGATTCTCCCTGACGATTACAGGGACCAGATATGAAATACATTGATAAATACTACAGTCTACCTGTATGAGTAATTGTTCTGGGCTCCATCTCCTATAAAAGTCCCATCTAATCAAAATCATAGCATTTGGCACATTCACCCAGCTCTCAAATTGCCTTAGTCTTTCTATATGTTGGCCTAAATTCCAGTGCTAAATGGACTCTCACCTAATGGGAGTTCACCCCATCATAACTAATGCATTTTGTTCTGTTTGAAGAAGAATAGCCAGACTCCAAGACAACCAGGAAAAATAACACCCAAATACATCTGGGCTTATGAGCTTAGACGTGTCTGTCGTCTGTCCCACTGGCCGTCACACACACACACACACACACACACACACACACACACACACACACACACACACACACACACACACACACACACACACACACACACACACGCTGCACTGTATTGTTTGTCACTTTCTCCATCTATAGCACTGCGAGTATTGCCTCAAACAATTAGGCCGTACTGATTCCTATCACCAGACACACAATAGTGTTTACATGAGGCTGAGGAAACATGGCCATGGAGCCCATCTGTGTGTGCGCTTGAATGCTTATGTATGTGTCTTGGTGTGAGTGATTGCATGAGTGTGTGTGTGCTTGAGTGCTCATGTGTGTGTTTGCGTGTGTGTGTGTGTGTGTGTGTGTGTGTGTGTGTGTGTGTATGTTATGACGCATGTAGTCATTTGTTAGTTTGTTACATGATGTGGACTTAATGGAGTTAAGATGTACAGACATATAGATTAATATGAGTACATTGTCATTGGTATATGGTGGTCCTGTACAGTGATTACTTTGGTGATCCTGTACAGTGATTACTTTGGTGATCCTGTACACTGATTACTTTGGTGGTCCTGTACAGTGATTACGTTGGTGATCCTGTACACTGATTACTTTGGTGATCCTGTACACTGATTACTTTGGTGGTCCTGTACAGTGATTACTTTGGTGGTCCTGTACACTGATTACTTTGGTGGTCCTGTACAGTGATTACTTTGGTGATCCTGCACAGTGATTACTTTGGTGGTCCTGTACAGTGATTACTTTGGTGGTCCTGTACAGTGATTACTTTGGTGATCCTGTACACTGATTACTTTGGTGGTCCTGTACAGTGATTACTTTGGTGGTCCTGTACAGTGATTACTTTGGTGGTCCTGTACAGTGATTACTTTGGTGGTCCTGCACAGTGATTACTTTGGTGATCCTGCACAGTGATTACTTTGGTGATCCTGCACAGTGATTACTTTGGTGATCCTGTACACTGATTACTTTGGTGGTCCTGCACAGTGATTACTTTGGTGGTCCTGCACAGTGATTACTTTGGTGGTCCTGTACAGTGATTACTTTGGGGGTCCTGTACAGTGATTACTTTGGGGATCCTGTACACTGATTACGTTGGTGATCCTGTACACTGATTACTTTGGTGGTCCTGTACACTGATTACTTTGGTGGTCCTGTACACTGATTACTTTGGTGGTCCTGTACACTGATTACTTTGGTGGTCCTGTACAGTGATTACTTTGGTGATCCTGTACACTGATTACTTTGGTGATCCTGTACACTGATTAATTTGGTGATCCTGTACACTGATTACTTTGGTGATCCTGCACAGTGATTACTTTGGTGATACTGCACAGTGATTACTTTGGTGATCCTGCACAGTGATTACTTTGGTGATCCTGCACAGTGATTACTTTGGTAATCCTGTACAGTGATTACTTTGGTGATCCTGTACAGTGATTACTTTGGTGATCCTGTACAGTGATTACTTTGGTGATCCTGCACAGTGATTACTTTGGTGATCCTGCACAGTGATTACTTTGGTGATCCTGCACAGTGATTACTTTGGTGATCCTGTACACTGATTACTTTGGTGGTCCTGCACAGTGATTACTTTGGTGGTCCTGCACAGTGATTACTTTGGTGGTCCTGTACAGTGATTACTTTGGGGGTCCTGTACAGTGATTACTTTGGGGATCCTGTACACTGATTACGTTGGTGATCCTGTACACTGATTACTTTGGTGGTCCTGTACACTGATTACTTTGGTGGTCCTGTACACTGATTACTTTGGTGGTCCTGTACACTGATTACTTTGGTGGTCCTGTACAGTGATTACTTTGGTGATCCTGTACACTGATTACTTTGGTGATCCTGTACACTGATTAATTTGGTGATCCTGTACACTGATTACTTTGGTGATCCTGCACAGTGATTACTTTGGTGATCCTGCACAGTGATTACTTTGGTGATCCTGCACAGTGATTACTTTGGTGATCCTGCACAGTGATTACTTTGGTAATCCTGTACAGTGATTACTTTGGTGATCCTGTACAGTGATTACTTTGGTGATCCTGTACAGTGATTACTTTGGTGATCCTGCACAGTGATTACTTTGGTGATCCTGCACAGTGATTACTTTGGTGATCCTGCACAGTGATTACTTTGGTGATCCTGCACAGTGATTACTTTGGTGATCCTGTACAGTGATTACTTTGGTGATCCTGTACACTGATTACTTTGGTGGTCCTGTACAGTGATTACTTTGGTGATCCTGTACACTGATTACTTTGGTGGTCCTGTACACTGATTACTTTGGTGATCCTGTACACTGATTACTTTGGTGTTCCTGCACACTGATTACTTTGGTGGTCCTGTACAGTGATTACTTTGGGGGTCCTGTACAGTGATTACTTTGGGGATCCTGTACAGTGATTACTTTGGGGGTCCTGTACAGTGATTACTTTGGGGATCCTGTACAGTGATTACTTTGGTGGTCCTGCACAGTGATTACTTTGGTGGTCCTGTACAGTGATTACTTTGGTGGTCCTGTACAGTGATTACTTTGGTGATCCTGTACACTGATTACTTTGGTGGTCCTGTACAGTGAATACTTTGGTGGTCCTGTACAGTGAATACTTTGGTGGTCCTGCACAGTGATTACTTTGGTGATCCTGCACAGTGATTACTTTGGTGATCCTGCACAGTGATTACTTTGGTGATCCTGCACAGTGATTACTTTGGTGATCCTGTACACTGATTACTTTGGTGGTCCTGTACACTGATTACTTTGGTGGTCCTGTACACTGATTACTTTGGTGATCCTGTACACTGATTACTTTGGTGGTCCTGTACAGTGAATACTTTGGTGGTCCTGTACAGTGAATACTTTGGTGGTCCTGCACAGTGATTACTTTGGTGATCCTGCACAGTGATTACTTTGGTGATCCTGCACAGTGATTACTTTGGTGATCCTGCACAGTGATTACTTTGGTGATCCTGTACACTGATTACTTTGGTGGTCCTGTACACTGATTACTTTGGTGGTCCTGTACACTGATTACTTTGGTGGTCCTGTACAGTGATTACTTTGGTGATCCTGTACACTGATCACTTTGGTGGTCCTGTACACTGATTACTTTGGTGGTCCTGTACAGTGATTACTTTGGTGATCCTGCAAAGTGATTACTTTGGTGATCCTGCACAGTGATTACTTTGGTGATCCTGCACAGTGATTACTTTGGTGATCCTGTACAGTGATTACTTTGGTGATCCTGCACAGTGATTACTTTGGTGGTCCTGTACACTGATTACTTTGGTGGTCCTGTACAGTGATTACTTTGGTGGTCCTGTACAGTGATTACTTTGGTGGTCCTGCACAGTGATTACTTTGGTGATCCTGCACAGTGATTACTTTGGTGATCCTGCACAGTGATTACTTTGGTGATCCTGTACACTGATTACTTTGGTGATCCTGTACACTGATTAATTTGGTGATCCTGTACACTGATTACTTTGGTGATCCTGCACAGTGATTACTTTGGTGATCCTGCACAGTGATTACTTTGGTGATCCTGCACAGTGATTACTTTGGTGATCCTGCACAGTGATTACTTTGGTAATCCTGTACAGTGATTACTTTGGTGATCCTGTACAGTGATTACTTTGGTGATCCTGTACAGTGATTACTTTGGTGATCCTGCACAGTGATTACTTTGGTGATCCTGCACAGTGATTACTTTGGTGATCCTGCACAGTGATTACTTTGGTGATCCTGTACAGTGATTACTTTGGTGATCCTGTACACTGATTACTTTGGTGGTCCTGTACAGTGATTACTTTGGTGATCCTGTACACTGATTACTTTGGTGGTCCTGTACACTGATTACTTTGGTGATCCTGCACACTGATTACTTTGGTGGTCCTGCACAGTGATTACTTTGGGGGTCCTGTACAGTGATTACTTTGGGGATCCTGTACAGTGATTACTTTGGTGGTCCTGCACAGTGATTACTTTGGTGGTCTTGCACAGTGATTACTTTGGTGATCCTGTACAGTGATTACTTTGGTGATCCTGTACACTGATTACTTTGGTGATCCTGCACAGTGATTACTTTGGTGATCCTGCACAGTGATTACTTTGGTGATCCTGCACAGTGATTACTTTGGTGATCCTGCACAGTGATTACTTTGGTGATCCTGTACAGTGATTACTTTGGTGATCCTGTACACTGATTACTTTGGTGATCCTGTACAGTGATTACTTTGGTGATCCTGTACACTGATTACTTTGGTGGTCCTGTACACTGATTACTTTGGTGGTCCTGTACAGTGATTACTTTGGTGGTCCTGCACAGTCATTACTTTGGGGGTCCTGCACAGTCATTACTTTGGGGGTCCTGTACAGTGATTACTTTGGGGGTCCTGCACAGTGATTACTTTGGTGGTCCTGCACAGTGATTACTTTGGTGGTCCTGCACAGTGATTACTTTGGTGATCCTGCACAGTGATTACTTTGGTGATCCTGCACAGTGATTACTTTGGTGATCCTGTACACTGATTACTTTGGTGGTCCTGTACACTGATTACTTTGGTGGTCCTGTACACTGATTACTTTGGTGGTCCTGTACACTGATTACTTTGGTGGTCCTGTACACTGATTACTTTGGTGGTCCTGTACAGTGATTACTTTGGTGGTCCTGCACAGTGATTACTTTGGTGGTCCTGCACAGTGATTACTTTGGTGATCCTGCACAGTGATTACTTTGGTGATCCTGCACAGTGATTACTTTGGTGATCCTGTACACTGATTACTTTGGTGGTCCTGTACACTGATTACTTTGGTGGTCCTGTACACTGATTACTTTGGTGGTCCTGTACACTGATTACTTTGGTGGTCCTGTACAGTGATTACTTTGGTGGTCCTGTACAGTGATTACTTTGCGGATCCTGTACACTGATTACTTTGGTGGTCCTGTACACTGATTACTTTGGTGGTCCTGTACACTGATTACTTTTTCCATTTCACCTTGCTCTTCACTCATCATTAGGACATGTTGTACAAACCAGCTGTGATCAATATTGTTACAGTGACACACACACAGTGGTGGAAAAAGT